>NW_026960608.1:2797339-3108155 GCF_021018805.1 Prinia subflava
AAAGGAATGTGATAAGGTGCAAACCTTCTACTTTAATATGAACGCTCAACAGCTGGTAAAATCTCATGGTGACAAAAAGGTCCCGGTTTATTCTTCATAATTCAGCCATCCCGATTCTAACTACTCACTGACTTTTGACTGCAGCAAACTCCCACCGTAGGGTTCTTTTTGCAGACTCTGACTCTCAGGGTTGTTGCTCCCTGAGATTCTCCTCGGGGTTGCTGTTCCCTGAGGTAATAAGGCTTTTGAGCTTCTCTTGCCCAAAAGGTCTCACACTGGAGCCAGAGAAGACAAGCTGAGTCTGCTAGTGCATGTTTCCAAGGTTGTTTATTCTTCATTATCTCTCAGCTCTTTCTCAGCTCTGCAAGGTGTACCCAGCAGAGCAGGACACGCGGCGGACTGGGGCGGATCAGAGGGTCCCGGACCCTTTGTACCATTTGTCTGGTCCAACCACCATCCACAACGTACTTTTTATTTACAAAATCTTACCAATACTTACTACCTATGTTAACATGTCATTTCTACTCTAAACCAATCCTTGTGATACAACTCAGCAGAAAATGGGGGAAAAGAACAAGAACAAGGAGGACAGGACCACTCCCCAATTCCTCCATCTTGCCTCTTCAAGCCCATATACTAAAAATCCTAGATTCTACATTTACACTCTGTGATAAACTACTACTTATTTCGAATTCTCTCGGCTTGTGATTCTTCGTACAATGTGAGCATTCACTCCCATGGAAAGGGATCAGAGGCAGTGTCCTCCTGGGCTCTGTGTGAGGCTGGCTGACCCCCTTGTACAGATCCCAGACCCCCCTGTCTGGTCTCAAAACCCTCCGGGGCAGCCAGAGGAATGTCCTGGACTCCGACATCTGACTGCTGGTTATTTCCTACTAGAATATGACCTCAAGTATTTCCTTGCCGCCTCTGACCCTAGGCTTTCACTTAGCTCAACTTTGATGGCAAACTCACTGCAGGGTCCAACTGCAGACCCAGACTGAACTCACAGCAGATTCCTCACAGCAGCAAGTGTCTCTCCCATTTGGTCAGTCTTCTAGTCTTCCCAAATCATTCCTTCAATACCTTCAGTTCCTTTTTCCTTAGGATCTTCCCCTGACTAGCCAACTCATCCTTTCATCTGTCTCATAACATAGCTGACTTATCAGGGGCGAGGCCATCTGTAATTCTTTCTTCTAAAAATTTTTCTGTCATAACTATCTGAAAAAGTTGAGATATCTTCCAAACACTTATGTATCTATGATAGTAAAATGAAACAAAACACTGAACAGCTTACTAGTACAATCTGCAATAACTCTAAATAGCACTCAAACCTGATATAAATTAATTTTGAGAGTGATAAAGCTTAACAAAATGAACTCAGTAAAACTCTGCCCAAAAAGGACTTCAAATTACTAAAATGTAGCTCAAATATCACTTTAGTAGAACAAAAAGCACACTTAAAACTCAACATTAATCACTATTAATACTGAACATAACTTTGATCTATGTAAAACTGGAATAGAACATTGTCTAAACTTAGTAATACTGAAACTAAACAGGAATGAAATCTACAAAAACTAATAGAACTTAGCCTTGCTTAACTTAACAGAATGTAACAGAGCATTAGAATATTGGACCTTAACATAACTACAAATTAGTACCTTTAAAAGTTATAGATACAACACGATGTAGTTTATTGTACTGCTATTAACACAAAAAGACAATGAAAAGGTGAACAATCCATAAGAGAAATTACAGCACGATGGTGTATTGGAGGGATTAAAAGCTGTAACAAACATTAGACTTATAAATAATTTAGTTATGCGGAAAACCCATGGTACCTGCAAATTCCATGGGAGCAGAAAGTTACTAAAACTTTTTAAAGTGCAAATTTACTGGAAAATAAATATAATAATGTGTAATTTGGCAGACTGCTGAACAATCTAGCACTTTTTCATGATTGTATCTGATGTAATTTCATATGGTAAATTTGTCAAAATTTTTGTTAAAGAAATAAGATTATGTTAAAATCTTTGATAGGTAATAAGGCACTGCATTTATGCCTTTTAATTTCTCCAGCAACCGTAAAACTGTAAAGAACCAGAATTCAGTCAGAAAACAAAATTAACTTTAAAAACCTATATCAACACATTTTTAAGGCATACAAACACAGTACATAAGGCTTAATTAAACAGAGGTAGTCAGGAACCTCTCTGAGCCAGAGCAGGGGGGCTATGCTGCCCGCAGGGAAAAAAAGGGGGGGCGAGTCTGACTCGGCCCGCCACAGGTCTTCTGGGGCCGCAGCACCTCCGTCTGTCCCCCGTCCCCATCCCCCCCAACAACCGTGGTGGAAAAGCAGAAGGGAAAAAAGCAACACAAACAAAAAAACCCCTAAAACCTGCATGAACCAAAAGAGCGAAAAACTGAAAAAAAAAAAAACCCCACAGAAAATACTAAAAAGAAACAAAGCACCCATGGCTCCCACCTCCAGGCCCCAAGTTGGCCGATGTTCTGCAGAGAGGGGTCGCCGACCATGTGATTTATTAAAATATTAATATCGATCTAATATCAATATCCAACTGTGATGGACAAAAAACTCTCTAACAGTTAAAGTTAGAAAGTGTATGTTTATTGCGACGGGAGGGCAGCACCTGGGATAGCTCCCTAATGTGCACTGCAGAGATCACAGGTAATTACAAAGCCTTTTATTTGCAAAAATGTTGAATACACAAAATACAAATGCATATTCATACCCCTGTCACTTCCTCTTCTCCACTTCACATGCTAATTGACAAGGCTATTAAGCATGTGTAGTTTGTTCCCTGAAATGGCTCGGTGGTGCTTTTGTGAGGAGTGGTCACCAAAAGGAGGAAGTAAAACGAGTCTTCCTCGTTCTAAACTTTCAACCTTTTCAATGCAGATGTGATTGATGGCTGGTAGAACTCCCTGTTTCCTGTTTTCCAGGACTATTTCAGTGGGTTTCTGGAAACAGGAGGTCTGGTGTTGTATTGATTAGTTACTCTGTTTGACAAGCAATGAGATATTAGATCCGGGGTAGCTTATCTTTAATTCGGTTTCTTTTAACCATCCTCTAACTTTTAACTGATTTCAGCAAAGCTTATCTATTCATTTCAGCTAAATCAGCAACATCTATTGTTAACTGTAACCTTAGCTTTTCTCTAAGCTTCAAAATTAGTGTCTCATTTCCCCACTTCTTCTTTGAAATGAGTAAATTCTTTTGCTCAGTATACAGCGTCTTCTTCATCTATCCAAGCTGTACGGCTGGTGTCTCTCCAGACCAAGCCATATGCCTTTGATAGTGATGTTAAAGCTGCCACTCGTCGTAGCATCCTCCAATTCCAAACAAGTATTACAACAGATAATACTAACCTTATGCTGACCAAAATAAGTAACACAATTATAGGGTGGACTAAGGCATTCAGTATACCAGCTGCTGTTGGTGACCACCCAAAAAGCACATCCCACCAATGATGAGACAAATGTTTCTCAAGCCTTTAAAAACCTCTTTGATGGTCTCTGTGTCATGATGTATGGTAATTAATGTCTTTTCCCCTCCGTCTCTAATTTCTTTTAAGATTTCTCTCAATTTGTGATGTTTCAACAGTTGAGCAACTAAAGTCAAATTCATTCCTATGGGCACAGGCAGTATCTCCTGCACAGTGGCTAGGTTGGCCTTTATATATTGATGTGATATTACAGGTGCCCGATAGGAAAAATCACGTCCTTTAATTCTAACAAAATTGCAAACACACAAATTGAATTGCGTCTCATCTATAATTTGCTTGTCTATCCTTATGATGGGGCATGCAGTCCTAAGACAGACACAACCTTTTCCCATATACACAGGCAAAGTTGTCTGTTTGCCTGGATGCGTTTCAAAGTGACAAATACTTTGGTCTGTATCCAAACAAGTGTCTTTGTCACCTTCTAATGTCCCTTCACATATGTATCCTAGTTGTCTCCTCACAGTACAGGGCTCTAGATTAACAGTTTGCCATTTTCCTTCAATTTCTCGTGCCCACATCCTGTGTTCGGAAGGGTACAATACCGTTCCCTCATGGTTTAATCTTAAGGGGACTATTGGATGTATTAGGTCCACTGAGGCATTGTGTATAGTTCAAACAAAGGCTGTCACCATACTAGTCACAGGGTTATAGGTGAAATTGACCAACATCCACCAAGACTGAAATTCCCTCTACATCAGAGGCATTGTTCCAAAAAGTTTTGTGAACTTCAGCAGGGAATGTTCCCTCTCCACCTTCCTTGATAACTGCAGCAGCCACTGATTGCATCCACAGTTGTGCTTGAGTACACCCTAGAGCCAGCGAGATGTTTCCACTAGCTGTGCCTAGCGCATTAATTATTACCTCATGATCTCGCTCCTCTGTTTTTTCCCATTCTGGTAATATTTGGGTCAATTTCCAATGATTGTTACCCAGTGCTAGTAGAGAGGATTGCAAAGGTTGTAGTTTGACTAAATCGCTCCCTACTGAGGTTAATTTATTCATCAGCACTTCTGAATCTATTGTGTTCAGCACTCCCAGTCCTGTCCCTAGCAAGCCAGTGAGATCCCTCTTACTCCTAAAATTAGGAGGCATACTTTTTTGGTGCCAAGTGGCCCAATCCCTAAAGGAGTTCCTGAGAAATGGGGCACATTCTGGCCGAACACGAGAAGCATTTACCTGTACTCCCGTTTCTACTCGTTTCAAAGACCACTTTGGGTTAACTATCAGCTTCTGAACTCCTGTCTTCTTAATAGCATATGGCCCGATTCTGGTAACTACAGGAGTTATTTGGTCCTCTACTTCTGGAATAGCTGGCATCTGGGTGATCACAGCCTTTCTTGGCACTGGTGGAGTAATCTTGGTCTGGTCCTTATGGAGCTCAGTACATACCTGGGTGATGTTAAAGTCAGTATCATACCCTCTTATTGCACACCCCTCTGTTTTGAGCCTAAACTGAGGACATTTACTCAAGCATTTGTCACAGCATTCAGGACTAATCCGGATGGGTCTCATGGGTGGGTGGTAAGCCTCATGGAACCCATCCTGTACGAATGCATACTTACATCCCCAAACATTTCTTCCTTCCCACAAGCTTGCATTCGTGACTTTTAGCATCTTGTTTAAAGCCTTACAAGAGTAAGGGTCATAAGCTCTTCCTTGGCACCGATATATCCCAGTCACATTATACCTACGTGGTATTGCGTTGACTCTTGTTATGGCTAAGGTAATTACTACAATAGTTATAACTTTCCACATAATGTCTATAATAATTATTAGTCTATTTATTTGTGGTCCCGAGTGAGCTTCAGCTTCAGTTCGTTATCGCCTGGTGTGACCTTCCAAATTCCCTCTGGGGCTTTCTTCACTCGGGAGTGATGGATCTAGACCTCCTGTTCTTTGATCTTGATTGCAGTGAAGGTAGTGAGGAGCACCTGGAATGGTCCTTCCCACTGTGGTTCTAAGGTCTTTTCTGCAAAAGACTTAATGTACACATAATCCCCAGGTTGTACATCATGTACTGGCTCATCTAATTCTCTGTTTTGAGCTCCAGCCACATATCTCTCAATTTCTGAGTTGTTTATTTAGGGATACTATATATCTATGTAGGGTTTCTTTCTCTATTTGAATGGGTGTTGTCCCCTCTTGAACTGCATATGGCCTCCCATACAATATTTCAAAAGGGCTTAGTTTTTCCTTTGCCCTTGGTTTTGTCCGAATTCGCAGTAATGCCAATGGGAGAGCCTGGGGCCAGGGCAAATTTGCTTCTTGCTCTAATCTCACAATTTGTTGTTTAATCAAATGGTTCATTTTCTCTACTTGCCCACTAGATTGAGGGTGGTATGGGGTATGCAATTCCCAGTCTATTCCCAGGTGGTGACTTATTTGCTGTACAATTTTTGAAATAAAGTGTGGCCCTTTATCTGAGGGTATGGTGGCTGGAACTCCAAATCGTGGTATTATTTCTTGCAACAATGTTTTGGTTACTTCTCGGGCCTTAGCTGTCCTGGCAGGAAAGGCTTCTGGCCATCCTGAAAAGGTATCAGTTAGCACCAATAGGTAACGATACCCTCCTTTCCTGGGCAGTTCTGTAAAATCAATTTGCCATTGTTGCCCAGGTCTACAACTTTTCTCAATTTGTCTCACTTTAGGCTTTGGGGTGTTTTTAGGGTTAGTTCGGAGGCAAAGGCTACACTGATGAGTTACTTGTATCACTGTGCCCTGCAATTTCCTAGCCATAATTCTTTCTTTCAAAAGGTTATACAGGGCATCTATTCCCCAGTGTGTTTTCTCATGTTCTCTCTGTACTAATGACTACAACAAATAAGAGGGTACTACAAGTTTCCCTTCTTTTGTTACAGCCCATCCCTCTTGGTTATAACTTGCCTTTTTTACCTTAATAAGTTTTTTATCTTTCTTATTGTATATTGGCTTACCTTCAATAGAAATTTTTCTATCTGGAATTAATGCTGCCTCAGTTGTCTTATCAGGTATTTTACCTTTTGTTGCTTCTTTTGCCTCCCTATCTGCCAGCATATTTTTTTCTTCTAATTCAGAGCTCACTTTTTGGTGCACTCTAATGTGCATGATGGCTACCTTTTCAGGTAATTGTACTGCATCTAAGTCTCAGTATTTCTTGGGCATGATTAATATTCTTCCTTTGTGAGTTCAATAGTCCTCTTTCCTTCTGAATGGCTCCATGTGCATGAACTACTCTAAATCTATATCTGGAATCTGTATAAAGATTAATTTCTTTTCCTTTCGCCAGCTCTAGGGCTCTAATTAAGGTGATTATTTCAGCCTTCTGCGCAGAGGTATTTGTTGGTAATGGTCTAGACTCTATTACCTCTCTGCTTGTGGTGACTGCATACCCAGCATGCCTCTTTTTACTGATGACATAGCTGCTCTCATCAGTAAACCAGGTCTCGGCATTCTCAAGCGGGGTATCCTTCAGATCCGGGCGACTGGAGTAGGTGGCTTTGATGGTCTCCAGGCAATCGTGGATCACTGGTTTTCCCATATTCCTGCTGAGGAAGGAAGCTGGGTTCACAATGTTAGTTACTACAATCTCAACATCATCTTGTTCTACCAGTATAGCTTGGTACTTCAGGAATCTCTGTGGGGAGAGCCAATGCCCCCCTTTTGCTTCCAGGACTGTAGACACTGTGTGGGACACTAGCACAGTCATCTGGCCCAGGGTGAACTTGCATGCCTCTTGGATGTTCACTGCTACTGCTGCAACGGGTCTGAGACACCCTGGCCACCCCTTAGCTGCTGTATCCAGCTGTTTGGAGAAGTAAGCAACTGCCCTTCGGTACAGGCCCAGATTTTGTGCTAGTATTCTTAAAGCGATTCTTTGCTTCTCGTGAGAAAACAAAAAGAACGGCTTACCCACGTCTGGAAGTCTCAAGGCTGGTGCTGACATGAGGGCCTTCTTTAGCTGGTTGAAGGCTCGAGTTGCTTCTTTTGTCCACTGAAGATCTCTGCTCTCTTCCGTGATCAAGGCATACAGAGGTTTAACAAACAATCTATAATTATAAATCCACAGTCTGCACCACCCTGGCATGCCTAGAAAGGTTCTCAGTTCTTTCACTGTCTGAGGCTTTGGGGTCTGGCATATTGCCTCTTTGTGATCTTGTCCCAAGGTTCTTTGTCTAGCACTTACTTCATAGCCCAGGTAAATAACTGTCTGCTTTACCATCTGAGCCTTCTTTTGGGATACTCGATATCCTTGCATGTCTAGAAAGTTTAGGAGGCTTACCGTCCAGTCTACGCATGTTTCCTGAGTCTGGGTGGCTATTAAAAGGTCATCCACATGTTGGAGGAGCTGTCCTTCTCCTGGAGGAGGTTCTCAAGACTCCAAATCCTTTGCAAGCTTTTCCCCAAAGAGAGTAGGAAAGTTCTCATACCTCTGCAGTAATACGTACCGTGTTTTTGGAGTCCAGGACACCCCTCTGGTCGCCCTGGAGGGTTTGGAGACCAGACAGGGGGGTCTGGGATCTGTACAAGGGGGTCAGCCAGCCTCACACAGAGCCCAGGAGGACACTGCCTCTGATCCCTGGCCATGGGAGTGAATGCACACATTGCACGAAGAATCACAAGCTGAGCGAATTTGAAATAATTAGTAGTAAGTTTATCACAGAGTGTGAATGTAGAATCCAGGATTTTTAGTATATGGGTTTGAAGAGGCAAGATGGAGGAATTGGGGAGTGGTCCTGTCCTCCTTGTTCTTGTTCTTTTCCCCCATTTTCTGCTGAGTTGTATCACAAGGATTGGTTTAGAGTAGAAATGACATGTTAACATAGGTAGTAAGTATTGGTAAGATTTTGTAAATAAAAAGTACGTTGTGGACAGTGGTTGGGTCAGGGAGACCGTACATAAAGTCTGAGACCCTCTGATCCGACCAGTCTGCCGCGTGTCCTGCTCTGCTGGGGATGACTTGCAGAGCTGAGAAAGAATTAAGAGATAATGAAAGAATAAACAACCTTGGAAACGCACTGGCAGACTCAGTTTGTCTTCTCTGGCTCCAGCGCTGGACTTTTTGGGCAAGAAAAGCTCGAAAACCCTATATACTTTGGGGAACAGCAACCCCGAGGAGAATCTCAGGGAAAAGCAACCCTGAGAGAGTGGTGCCCAATCATCTCAACAGCCACGGACCCTCAGAAAGCCAGATGCCAGAACTTCAACACTTGAACCCAAAAAGAAGACACTCAGCAAATCGCCGACCTTGGAAAACCTGAGATGGCGATTCCTGACTCTTCTTCTGCTTCTGGCACAAGGTGTTTCAGTGGGCAAAGGACACTTTACCACCGAATCTCAGGGATAAGATTACTTGGGTGGGCATGGCCCAGCAGGCCTGGCCCAGTGGGCACATAGTCAGCCCTTTGATGGTGATGAGCCAGAAACTAAACACCTGAAAAAATCGTAGGAAAATCTCCACAGAGACGCTGCCCTTGAATTTGGCCGGAGCCAGATCTCCAAGGCGCCTGGACTCAGTCATCCCACAGCTGCTGGACGGCAAGGGACAACACCGGATCGAGTTCAACAGGATGGCAGAGCTTGCACCTAGGTGAGGCCGGTCAGAAACCCAGAGCATGGGGGAGAACGTATCCCAGGAACAATTACATATCTTATCAGCTCTGCACAGCCTGATCTCTGCACAGCCTGCAGCTCTCTCTAACAAGGAGCCACCAGCTCTTCTGCAATGGGTTCTCCTTGAATATCCACACCGTAAAACAGAACTACTGTTCCAAACAGAATTTTGGAAAGAGGTGAGCAGAAAGCTACACCAAAAAGACACAACAAGAGATAAAGCAGCTCTCAAATTGTTGGCACCAGCAAGAGCATTGCTGGAAATGATATCACAGCATACCGGGGAAAAATTAAAATTCCCACGGCAGCAGAGAGGCAAAGAGGAATCAGATTCCCAGCCCTCTGAGCAACAGCCAGCCCACATCCTGACCACAACCCCAGAAAGGGGAGGGGACGCTCAAAATCAGTCACTAATACTCTCCGACATCCTCACAATCTATAAGCCTGCCACAAACCTCCTCACCAATCCCGGGAAGACTACAGCTTCTCATTCATCCTGCTTCGCAGGAAAACCTTGATAGAATATTTTACGAAATCAAGTCCTCTGCCTTCATGTGTAAACCTAGGCAGAGACATTTGAGTGCCCCAGAACTCGAACTCTATTGCCCATTCCGCACCCTACCCCGCACCCCGGCAAGAACAGCAAGGCAGGTGGTGTGTGGCCGTCTCGCTCTGCCCTCCCCATCCCCCATTGCAAAACAACAAGGGAAGAAGGGGGAAGGGCAGGAGAAAGAACACCAGCCACGCCGTCGTGGTCCACCTGAACACACACAGTGCAAGCAAGGGCAATCGGCAGACACCCTACATGGGAAGAAAACACTAGCGGGGAACAGGAAGACTTCGAAAATGAAAGTGATGAAATAGAATAAGGAGAAGGCGAGCTTTCACAGTCGCCTTCAGAGCGGTCAGAGCAGGAAAATGAGGAGAACGAATCACTTCTGTGTGATTTTCGTGAAATGCAACTTACACCAAGAAACACAGTGCAGGTTCAACCGCCATGAGTGCCCACACGGCTCAAAGGAGAAGCAAAGGTGGCGGCGGGTGCTGCTGCCATGCTGGGGGGAAATGGGACAGGTCGTGAGCGGGAGGGATCTCCTCTGCACACTGCAAAACCGGGAGAGGCTGGATCAGGTCTTGCTATGTGAACATCCGTGCAACCCTCTGCACTCGCCATGCAGCCCGTGACAAAGGCTGCTGCCTCCACGAACCGGAAAGCGGAAGCGGGGCTGTGTAGCAGGAGCATAATGTGTTGTGGAATGAAGTTTGAGCTATCCCAAACTGGGCCTCAGATTTGGGCCCGCGTAGAAGTAGATAAACCTGTGGCGCAGTTAGAATTTAAGTTAAGGTGTGTGCATGCTTTAGATAGGACAGTTAGAGTAGAATCATGGTAGCTGCCTTAAGCTAAGATTGTTGCATTCTTTCTCATACTGAATGCCAATTATAAAGCACCTGGAACTGTAAACTGTCTGAAACTGTAGAAAACCAGCCATTTCAAGAATGAAGAGGAGAACCTATGTTTTGACCATACTGGTTGTATCGTGCGTTGCTCTCTTCCAGCTTCCATATAATAGAGATACTGAGTTCAGGGCCGCACCATGCCAGCACGCGTGGAGGGACCAGAACGGTCGGACAACATCACTGTAGGTGTGGGGGCAGTTGGAGGACGCCCTGCGCCAGGGGTATGCAGACCGCTGGGAGGAACTGTTTGTGGACATGCAGCACGGTTTAACGGATCACGGGACGGCAGTGGGGGGAGAAGAGGGACAGAGGCAGACACTGCACTCGTATGCAGTGCAGGCAGGATGCACTGTAATGACGCAAACCGTGGAAAGCGAGGCAGGGACCGGGGCACCAGTCCAGCACAGGCGGCGTGAAACCAGGATGCGCGGGGGCCGGTGGGATTTGTATTGACCGCCAGGGCGGATCAGGGCGGGGCGGACCATAGGAGGGAGCAAGCAGAGGGCGTCTCCTCGGGCGCTGCCAAACCAGGGCAAGCGGAGGAGGGGCATGGCCACACCAAAGGTGTTTCTTTCCACGCCCCCATGCTGGTGCATACAGGGGCGAGGCGGGGCCAGGGTGGAGCTTTGCCTCTGGGCAAACCCCCCCTCCCCCCCAGCAGCAAATGCAAGCAGCGCTCTGCCCATTCCCTCTCATAAGCAGTGGCAGGGCGGCCGCACCAGAGCTGCCTCACGGCAAAAGACAGCGTTCAAAATTTTTAAGAAACACGCAGCAGCACTCAAAAGCCGCTGTGATCAGGGCAAAGAATTTTTTACAAACATGCCCAGTGCATCACACTGGCACAGAGTCACCCGTGCCATGGGACCCCTTCAATGTTTTCATCAATCCCGAATCCCTCGGTTCAGTCAGAACGGCCTGGCTTGCCAGGCGATCGAAGGCTACACCCAGCCAGTGCAGCGACATCGACACCCAGCTGCAGAACAGCAACATTGCAACGGATTTCCAGGCAGACCACTTTCACAGCTTCAACAAGAAAAACAACAACAACGTAGAAAGCTTCCATTAATTCCTGCAGACAGCAAAGTTCAAGATGTTCTAGCTCAGAAACAGCAGCAAACGTTTATCGTTGATGGCAACAAATCAGTTCAAACTCCACATGACTTTTGGGCTGCAGCACAAGCTTCTTTTTCCACTCAATCATAATCATTTTCATTTTCAAAAGATTTTTTAAAACAATTATTCCTTCAGTTGAAAGACTCTGGTCTGGAATTTTATCCGAATTTAGCAAAGCATTTCCCTCAGTTACCCCTTTCAGCACAAGGTAGCCACACGCTTTCTGAATCCTTTACAAATAATCCCCACACATTTGTACCAAGGCTACCTGCTGAGTGAAAGGCCACTTGAGCCATCATTTCCCTTGACTGTGCCCCACAGGTATTGTGTGCAGCACAGAGAAAGCAATTCCCCTGTCCTCGTATAGGAGGGGAAAAAAATGATTTACAATTTCCACTCCTCATCCAGGAGAGGAAGAAAAGCCAGAAATGGCAGCAAGCTCCAAAATGGAAGAAACAGCACCATGGCAACAGCAACTGAATCACATTCCTGCAGATTCACAGGATGAAAGAATTACCACAGACTGGAAAGAAATCAAGAAGAAAGCATTGAAAGAAAAGAGCTTTGATATGGTAAACATGGAAAGTATTGTGTTACCGGTGACTTATGATTTACAGGATGCAAATCCCAAAGAGGAGCAATCGGATCATGATGTGCTCAGACTGGAAGAAAGTGATGCGAGAAAATGGTTTGAAATCTCTGTACTTCAAACAGTTTTTAAAGGAATGCTAAATGGACGAAAGCCCTTGAGGAACTGAGGAACAGATACCAAGGAGGAGTGAATGCAACTCTCGCCATGTTGAACAAGTGAACAATGAAATAGCAAAGCTACAGTTGCTTCAATTCCTTGCATTTGCAAATGCCAATGCAGAATGCAGACACATCATCAATGCAATGCCTGGTCGACCATCTCTGGCAGAGATGGTGAAGGCAGAAATGGTGGAGGCAGGCAGCGAAGTGGGCACACCTCAGCACGTCACATCAGTGCAGGCAGGCATCTGAAGAAAGCAGCCTGAAAGGTCCTCCAAGCCAGGGATGAAGGAATTCTAACAGCACTTCAACAAATGCTTCAACAGAACAGCACGTGGACATTGTAAGAAAAGACCAGAAGAAGAAAATACAATCATTTGTCCCTTTGTTGTGGGGAAATCTATCATTGTGTGGAAAGCACAATGTGGGAAAGGGACATCCTATCATAAAGAAGATAAAACAGAAAATGAAATGAAAATGAGTTTTTAGCCAGAGTTATTCGTTGTATGTAAGTTTGAGTTAGGTTTCCACATTTAAGTGTTGTTGGGAATGATTTTTGTGTGGTTTGGTTTGAGTTTGAGTTACATATTGTTAATTATATTATTTTAACATTTCTTTCAAGATTGGGCCCTGATGAGTTTTTTAGGTTTATATTTAGGTTTCATGAAGTTTAATTAGTAATGAATTTATATTTTATTGATTTGCTGTATATGGATTTTATAAGGTTACTGCAAGTTGTAGGTTTTTTATCAAGATTTGTTTCTGTTGAATTTGTGTTGTTTAAAAAGTTATTTAAAGTTTATAGAATGTATGTTTGTTTAATTTGCAAAGTTTAGTTTTTTCTTTTTAGAAATGAGAATTTCAATTGAAATTATGATGATGGAACATTGAAAAATAAGGTTGATTTTTTTGTTGGTTGTGAATTGTTTTACTCTTTTGTGTTTCATTTTGAATTCATAACGTTATTACAGACTTGAAATATAATTTGTTGAAATGTTAAGTATTGATGTATTGATTATATAGTCTGAAAATATATATAAAAATAGATAGTACCTATAAGTTGATATTACTGTCAGGTTTTTATGCTTTGTCATTTGTTTATATGGTTTTTCAAAAGGCATTTGTAATTTCGAATTTTTCTATTTGTTTTTTAGCCATTTAAGCATTTCATAATTGCTGTTGTTGAAAACAGTAGTTGTATTGTTAAGTGCAAGTCCAAATTTCTTCTTCTTTCAGTTTGAGTATATGGTTTGTTTCTTTTGCAATCAATTTTGTATATTTTATGCAATGTTTTCTAGCCTGCATGTCGTTTTGAAGTTTCATTTGAGTTTTTCACTGTGTTATGCATTCCTTTTTGAATGAGATTTTGGGTTTGTTTTGGTACCTCTTGTGTGAGTAGAGGCACTGCATTTCAGTTTGTTAAATTTTTAACTATTTTTCAGAAGGTCTTGGAGAGAGATACCTGAAGCATCACTGATGATGCTTCCATCAGCTGTTGATCCTGTGATTGTTCCAACTGGCATTTCTGTCTTCAGGAAAAGTGTCAGAAAGGATGAGTTCCTGAGTGATCTGATCAGTTTTTCATCTTAAGTTTTAAGTGTTTCTTTTATGTAAAAATGTTATGAGAGTTTGTTGTATTTAGGGCATTTTATGTTCATTGTTGTTAGAGGTTTTATTTAAAGGATATATTAAAGAGCATCACTCCAACTTGAAGTTTGGGTCCTGGCCAGACTCTGATTTTAACTTGGATGGATGTTGTTCGCCAAGAAAGCCCAGAGGTTTCTGCACCAAAAAATAATATGCAAGTTATCTTCACTTGGCAATTAGATCCTATTAATATAACAGCTGAATCAACTTTGAGGTGAGACCTGATGACCTTGCCCAGGAAAGGGTATTAGGATCTTCCCGGAAGGAAAGTGTTTGAGCAGTTATGAGTCTCTGAGGTGATGGCAAAAATGTTTTGATAATTATGCTTCATTTTCATTGGTATGCCGAATTTTGTCTTTGTGTTGTGCATTCTTGTCATTGAAGTCTTTTGTCATGTTTTATAGTACTCATGTCATATTTTGTATCTCAAAAAAATTTGAAATAACCTTCATGGTTCAAAAAAAGAGGGGAGGAATGTTGAGTGGAAATTTAAGCAGAATTCTGAATGTTGAGGAAAACTTAGTATGTTTTAAACTTCTGATAAGTTCTTTTGTAGAGTCCACTTCACCGAGCATCAAGTGGAACTTGAAGAGAAATGTGAAGAGAATCCTTTAGTCTTGAGCAAAAACCCAGAGACAGGATGGACTGAGAAATCATTCAAATTGAAGGCTTGGGGCAGGGATTGTGCTTGTGTTTTCACAGGAGCTGAAAATGAGTGTCAGCAAGTCACGAGAACCTCTGCCAAAGTCAACGGCATCAGACACTGGTCCCAGAAATGGAGAAGTGAGCACGCAGAGGTGAGCTGGTGTCAAGACTGCGGACATCTCTTTGTTCGGACATCTCTTTGTTCGGACATCTCTTTGTTCGGCATGCAAAAGATTTTGGGACTTGGGATTTCTCTTGGGACTGGAGTGGTTTTGCATTTCAGAGATTCCCACAGAGAGTTAGGCTTTTGAACATGCAATTCAATCAAGTGTTATACTTGTGCTTTGTGTTCTCACCGATTGCCTTGGGCTGTGGAGTGGTTTCATCCATGATTCAATCAAGGGAGAATAGTTGGGAAACTCTAGCCAATGCATCAGAGTTGAACATCTTTTGTTTGATACACTCAAGATCAGGGAAATTCTTTTCAACATGTTTGATGAGTTTGTTAGCAGGCAGGTGATTCAGAAGGTAGTTGATCCCAGAAGACATCCGTCCAGCAATTTCACAGTTCATTTTCAACATAGCAGACAAATGGGATGTTCAAATGTGTCCTAGGGTGACTTCATGATACTTGTATCCCCAATCGCCTGTTCTGTTTGTGCTGTATATTGAGTTCTGTGCATTTAACAATGGCTCTGAGAGCAAAGCAGGGAAAGAAGAAGCTCCAAGTTTGTTTTGAAAACAGCTCTCCTCCTACACATTCCTCTCTCCGGACGTTGTTCGTCTGAAGCACAGACCGGCACCGGCGACAGAGATCTTTTTTTGCTTTTTAGTTTGTTTTAGCTAACTAGGGCAGAGAAGTTCCCTGGACTGTTTTTTTCCTTTTTCTTGCGACTCTTTGAATCTGCTCCGGACTGGAAACCCCAGAGAAGCACCGAGGGCTGGCACCTGCTGCCCACCGGGCCTGGATCTCCAGAGGGACTGGGACTGATAAAGAACTGAGTGAGATGAGCCACCCACGGCAAGGATTTTTCTAAGGTTTACCATCTCTGTTCGGAGCAGCAAGAGGTTTTATTGTTTCATATTATTCATTCTTTATGTTTGTGGGCACTTTGTTTGTTAAATAAATAGGTTTTTTCCATGGAAGTTCTTTTCCCAGACTGGCTGGGGGGAGGGGCCTTTTGGGTTTGCTTTCCAGAGAGACCCTATTTGGAGGTTTCCTCCCAAATTTGCCCTAAACCAGGAGAAATAAAATTCTTTTCTGTGGTTCTTTGTGAACCTCGGGAATGAGAAATTTTTGGTTCAGCAAAAATGAATTTTTGCAAAAAATTTGGTCTTTCCTGGAGTGACACAAAAGAGATAACATCATAGACGTCACTCCAAATCATATGATTTGTAAAAGTGCATCATCTTGGTGTAACTACACTGAGATGTAAGATAAACTATCGAGCCAGGTTTCAATGCAATCGCCACAAGGGATCTTTTTCATTTGTGAAAACAGAATTTAGTCTGTGATCCCTGCAGATGTCAAGAGTGGTCCATGCAGCAATGGGAGACTTTTTTTGTTAACGCCCAGCATGACACTGATAATAGAGCAAGAGGGAAAAGATCTATTGAACAATATGATCCAACTTGTGATGGCAATGTGGAAAAGCATCAGGGGGGATCTTGATGCTGTGGATGCATGGCTGGAAAAGCAGGGATGTGCACAATCCTGCTCTTAGCTTAAGGGATGAGTAGAAGATGAAACGTCCTTGAACCATTCCTTAGATGGGATAAGGAGGAAGTAAAGCTTGGAACAATAGCTGTAACAGGATGCTAGACAGGATGCATTGACCATAAGTTAGGGAAGATTTGCAGCATTTAGCCTCGTGGACAGAGCTTCTGAACCAATTATGTATACTGCAAGGATGCGTGAACACGATGGTTTAACCAATGATGTTCAGAATTAGGTGCATGATATGTTTAGCACAGTATAAAATGTACATCAAATAGCTGAATAAACAAGCAAGATTTTTAACTCATATTGAGTGCTGTCTTGACTCTGGCTGATTCCCTGGCCAACATGACACAATTGGGTCAAAGGGGCTGTTGGCAGAACAAGTATGCCCATGCCACTTCTCTTGCACTGAATGATTTGTTAACTAATATTGACAGTGTGAGATTAAAACAGAACAGCAATTGATTATCCATTGCTGACACTGAGACACGAGTGGATGAGTTTGAGGAGATATCATGAGAACATAAGGCAATTGGAAAAAGGGTGTGAACCAACTTGAAATGAAAATTTGGCCTTGAATGGAATGAGTGTTCAATTTGTTTAACATTTCATCCTGGTAGAGGGAACTTTTTAAAGTATTTGTGTATTTCTTGTTTGAGCTTGTGATTCTTCTGATGTTTGTGCCATGTTTGCTTCACTGCATACTGCAGGCCGTGAACAGAGTTTACAAAGTGTTTTTGATGCAAACAGGAGGGGGAGATGTTGGAGTCCAGGACACCCCTCTGGCCACCCTGGAGGGTTTGGAGACCGGACAGGGGGGTCTGGGATCTGTACAAGGGGGTCAGCCAGCCTCACACAGAGCCCAGGAGGACACTGCCTCTGATCCCTTTCCATGGGAGTGAATGCTCACATTGTACGAAGAATCACAAGCCGAGAGAATTCGAAATAAGTACTAGTTAGTTTATCACAGAGTGTGAATGTAGAATCTAGGATTTTTAGTATATGGGCTTGAAGAGGCAAGATGGAGGAACTGGGGAGTGGTCCTGTCCTCCTTGTTCTTGTTCTTGTTCTCATCCCACATTTTCTGCTAAGTTGTATCACAAGGATTGGTTTAGAGTAGAAATGACATGTTAACATAGGTAAGTATTGGTAAGATTTTATAAATAAAAAGTATGTTGTGGACGGTGGTTGGACCAGGGAAACGGTACAAAAGGTCTTGGACCCTCTAATCCGCCCAGTCTTTCATGTGTCCTGCTCTGCTGGGGACACCTAGCAGACCTGAGAAACAACTAAGAGATAATGAAAGAATAAACAACTTTGGAAACACGCACTGGCAGACTCAGTTTCTCTTCTCTGGCTCTGTTGCTTGACTTTTTGGGCCAGAAAAGCTCGAAAACCCTATATACTTCGGGAAACAGCAACCCCAAGGAGAATCTCAGGAAACAGCATCCCTGAGACCCTGTGAGCTGAGTTTTACATCCAGATCTAGGGTTTTCCCATTCAAATGCAAATATTTTCTGACTGGCTTCATGGAGAGGTAGGCAAAAGAAAGCATCTTTCAAATCTAAAACGGTAAACCAGGTTAATTCAGATGTTAAACGAGTTAACAGGGTATAAGGATAGGCAACTACAGGGTACAAGTCCTCAGTTACTTTAACAGCCCTTAAATCTTGTACCAACCTGTATGACCCATCAGGCTTCTTCACTGGCAAAATAGGAGTGTTGAAATCAGACTGACACTCCCTCAGTAGTCTTATCTTCACAACTAATCTCTCTATCTTCTTTCTTTAGGGGGTATTGTTTAACCCTTACTGGCTGTTCTCCTTCTATACATTTAATCTGTACTGGTAATGCATTCTTTGCCTTTCCTGGTACATCAGAAGCCCACACTCCAGGAAATACCTGATCTATTCTTCTGAAATTTTCCTCTTCATTTGCAACTTCAATTTCTTTGGTTATCATCATTAAACTTAACAGTTCTACATATTGTTGATCTTTTACTTCTAAAATAATGTCTTCATTCTTAAATGTTATTTTTGCTTCCAGCTGCTCTAGCAGATCTCTGCCCAAAAGTGCAGATGGAGCTTTAGGCATGTATAAAAATCGGTGATTTCCTCACTGTTTACCCAATTTATACTTCAGTGGTTTGCAAAAAATAAGCTCTGTCAGATTGGCCAGTCGCCCCTTTTACCATAACATAGTCATTGATTACAGGTATTAGGGCCTTATTCAGCACTGAAAATGTTGCCCCTGTGTCTATCAAAAATTCCACCTCTTTCTCTTTGTTCCTCAGTTTGACTACAACCAGAGTGTCGTCCAGGGTAAGGGCCCTGGTCCCCCTCAGTCCTCTTTTACATGAGCAGTCACTTTTTCCCTTTTCTTACCACCTTTTCTATGTACATTACCCCTTTCTTAGTTCTGGACACCGGTTTTTCCAGTGACCAAATTTTTGGCAAAATGCACATTGATCTTTTCCCAGTCGGGGTGATCCCTGTTTCAGTGGACCTTGCCCACATTTTCCTTTTTCTCCCTCTTTTACTACTGCTGCTAATTTCTTCATCCCTTGTTTATATCCTTCTTCCAGGTTACTAAAACCTCTCCAGGCTTCATCCAATAAAGCTTCTAATTTCCAACTATTTGGACCCCGAATCTTCTGGAGACTGTCCTAAAAATAAATTTATTAATTTCTGAGTCCCTTCATCAGATCCAGGATCCAGGGTGGTGTGTCGGCGCATTGCATCTCGCAGGTGATCTAGAAATTCAGAAGGTGTTTGAGAGGGGCCGTTTGATAGCATATAAGGCTGACCAGTTTATAGTTTTGGGGATTGCTCTTTCCAACCCTTTTACTATTAATTCCTGCTATCTCTTTAAGCGTCCCAACCCTTCATCGCTATTAGGATCCCAATTAAGGTCTTGAAGGGGAAGTATAACTTTGACATTTTTCTGTGTTTTTCTACAATCATCCACAGCCAGATCCTTAGCTACTTTCAAAACTAATTCCTTCTCAGTCTCTGTCAAGGCATCAAGCAGCAGTTGGAGGTCTGCCCAATCAGGTAAATGCTGCTTAATTGAACCCAGGGTCTCTATATGGAAGCTGGAACAGAGCAATGCACGATACAACCAATATGGGTAAAACATATCTTCTCCTCTTTATTCTCGAAATGGCTGGTTTTATACAGTTTTAGATAGTTTACAGTTGCAGGTGTCTTCTCATTGGCTTTCAGCATGGGAAAGAATGCAAACAATCTTAGCTTAAGTCAGCTACCGTGATTCTACTCTAAATGTCGTATCTAAAGCATGCACACACCTTAAATTCTAACTGTGCCACAGGTTTCTCTACTTCTACAGGGGCCCAAATCTGAGGCCTAGCAGGCCCAAATCTGAGACCCAGTTTGGGATAGCTCAAACTTCATTCCATAACACATCATGGTCCTGCTACACTTGATCATAAACTTTATTTTCTTAGCAACCCCTATTGGATCACTTTGATAGCCCTTAGCACTCTTTTCCTAAATTTCTAAATCAGTCAAGGAAAAGGGAACCTTAATCAGTTTTGTTTCTCCATCAGAGGTCATTGCTTGTCTTAGAGATGCTTGTATGACCTCTGTGGTTTGTTTTTGGGTCCTTGATGCTATAGGTCCTTGTGGGGCAAGGTTGGGAGCTGGTGGAGGAGGTTCAGGTTCATCCCACTCACTGTCACTGCTAGGCACTGGTGGATAAAATTTGGATGGTTCCCTGGGTTCAGGAGTGGGTAGAGGAACCCCTACCTCAGCTGCTGTCCTTCCAAAGGAAGATGAAGCTAGAGATGAAGCGGGGGAGGTTGGAGTTAATGATGGTTCTGAATCTGCATCCCCCACCACCCTCCTCCTTTCCTGCCTTTTAGGGGGTGGTTTAAGTATGTCTTGTGTCTCTTGTTCCAAAGCCTATGCTTGGTATACCTTGTCAGGATGTGTGCACCTCTGATTTATTGAGCAGGTGCTACAACACCGTTTGGGCTTTCCCTTAGTAAGTTTATGGTCCTTTTCAAGGGCCAATACTAAAGGATCAGAGGGTAGCCTCATTCCACAATCCCTTTGCCACTCAGTGTGATCCCTAAGAGTAAAAAACATATCAGCATAAGCCACTTCCTGCCACTTGTTCACGGCTTAGGAAGAGCATTAGCTGCAAGAGTTTCATAGTGCAGTGTACCATATGCTGGCCACTTCACCCATTCTTCCAGCCTATACAGTGGCCACCACTGTGTACAAAACTTAACAAGCTCCCTTTTGGTTTCTGTACCCCCATAGCCCACGAATTCTTTCCAGTGTGTTAAAATACATCCCAGAGGACTGCCTTTAGGAATCTCTTGACTTTCACTTGCTCCCATCCTTAATACTCCTCTGGTATAAAGATACACTGGGCACTCTTAACCCTAAAGATTTCCGCTGGCTTCCCTATATCTCCTGCTCTTGGGCATATACTTTTACTGAAGAATGAAGCAGGGTTTACACGTACACACACACCATGGGAGGGGAAAAACTCCTTTTTATTTTAATCTAAAAGGAAACAACACAACACAATCAAACAAATTGACAACACACAGACTTGTCCCCTCTTCCTTGCCTAAACTGCTGATTACAAATCGCTATCAAACCAAGTCCGCTGTTATGCCCTGCACCGGCTATATTGCAGCTAAAAAGGGCTCAAAAATTGCAAGCAGTTTTACAAATACTGCAGCAAGTGTACAGTTAAAACCCAACGCAATTCCTGTTGAGCCATAATCAGAGTACAGATGGGACTCTTGCAAAATACCAACCAATATCTGGCTTCGGCCAGATGTTAACAATCCCAAACATACACACTCAACCAAAAATTTTAACAAAGTCTTGCTGTAAGCCAAAGGGCTCAAGCGGAGACACAGCACAAATCCCTCTGCAAGAGGGAAGCGGGGGGCCCCACACCGTCCCGCACTCCTCTGTGGCCAGGAATCACCAGTTCCTAGTTAAAATACCACTCCACACACACACTGGCAATCTCAAAGCCTCACAAACAATCAAGTATGTTCTTTCACAGTGTGAAAAATGTGAACTGATTAATTCATGTTCTTATGGTTAATGATAAATTGAAAACTATAAAAAACTGTATATATATGTGTGTTGTATGAAAGTATAAGTTTCAGGATACCTTGTAACATTTTGTTAAACCAAATTATGAAAGGGCAGGCACCACCCCAGAAGCTCACATTCAGAAATAGACAAAAGGTTTACGGGAAAACCGGCAGTCTCCTCAATCACCGGGAGGAGACCCATCAAGATAAGGCGGCAGGGCAATCAACACCACCAGCCAACACCCTCACCGAGCATCAAACATCATCATCCATATCTCGGACCATTAATCAGCCAGGAAATCTGCCGAAACCAGAAATTTACACCTTACCGGAGAGAGGGGACTCTTTTCAGCTGAGCTGGAGAGACCCAGGAATTTGAACAGCTAGCTTGGACACAAAGGGGAAAATGAGGAAATATTGCCAAGGGCAGAATAAAGTGTATAAAAACCAAGCCGCGAACCGGGAAAATTTGTGAACCTAGGGGGAAACAGCAGACGGCCAGGTTCTGTGTCTCAAGGTTCACCCTTGGCATTTTCCCCGGAAAAAGACTGTCAAGTATCTCCGCTGTTGGTGGGTTTACCGAAATTCTGTAATTCGATCTTTTGTTAATAAACCAAATTATTTTAATTGGAATATTGTATTGGCATTTATAACAACAGTCAAGACAAGTCTCCACAATCAAAACTTTTTTGGGTTGAGCGGGGCTGTTTAAGATACAGTGCAAGACTACAAAACCTGAATCCTTCTGCCGGTTTCCAAGGTGATACCAGGCGTAATTTCAAACCTTTCATACCACTCGTTCTTTTACAAAATAAGCAGCTTATTCACTCACAACTGTCTTCTCCACTTAACAACACACTGGTTAAAATATCATTGCCAGCCACACAAACAAAACTCACACACAGCACTTCCCTGTGGCACACATTCCAGGCACAGTATAAGCACTGCTTTCCCAAACACACACACAGATATCCCTCCGCTGATCAGGCAGGGGGTTTTGTTTTTATCATTTTCGGACGTCACAGGAATACCAACATGACTCTAGATATGATGGTGAAAATGAAAGCAAACGTTATTCTTCTAAATTCTACTTTTATAGAGTAGTTTGGTACAAAGAACATGATTGGTTATTCAGTGTCTACACCCTTTTGTAAACATTTCTTTTGCCAGTAAACATGTTGGAAAAAACACTACCTGCAGATGGTTTGTCACTTCCCAAGGTTAGTTTGAATTCCTCCTTAAGATTTCTCAGGCTAACATGAGAAAGTTGCTTGCTTGCCTTTCACACAGACGCTGGCAGAGCCTGAAGCCTAAATTCAGACCAATTTCAGCCCCACAGGGTTTTAAAATTCTTTTACAATTTTAAACAAACACCACTCCTCCAAACACGTACAGCACACTACCAGCATACCTCTAAAACACACAAATCAAAATGCAAATCCTCACAAATCACAACACGTACGGCAGACCAGTAATTTTGAAAGTGTAAGCACACAAACTTACAAAACAATGATCTATTTACACTACACACAGGCTGCAGTTGCGATCTCCTGCGACCCACAACGGGACCCCTCTCATCTCAAAACTTGCGGCTGGCACTCACACTGCAGCCCACCAAGCTGCTTCTCAGCCACAAACCAAGCAAAACTGGAGCCATTACTGCTCCCAGAACACAGCAAAACTGGCACTCCTGCTGCTGCCGCTGCCCCACCTAGGCACACAGACTACAAACTCCTGGTGCTGCTACCGGCACCACCTGAAACACAAACCATAAATACCAGACTCTGCGGAGCTTACAAAACCTAAGTACGCCTCTGCTTTGCATAAGATGTCTTTTATGACTTATAAGCTGACTGTATTCAAAGGTACCCTTTTCCAATATTTTTTAAACATACCTTTTTGTCCGTAGTTTTGGCAGGTCCTGGTCTTTCCCTCAGGGTGTCAGAGGGGCCGTGGAAGCCCTCTTCCCAGAAAATTCTGGGTGGGCACCCAGAGGGGGTCCCAGACCCTGATGGCCCCTCGGCCAGAGAGAGCAGAGTCCCACCAGAGTAGCCCGATGATTTATTAAAATATTGTAATATATGATGTAATTTGTGTTCATGCAATATACATGGATAAGCTTCCATGTTCATGCAATATGATGTATCGATGGTATAAATTCAGCCGCGTTTTAGGAGGAATACAGTAGCAGTCACCCGGGCTCGGAAATAAAGTAAAAGGATTAAGAATTGTGAATGCCCTTACTCAAAACTTGGGCAAGGACCATGATTTACAACAGAAAGTAGGGTGACTAGGAGAAGAGATAAGCCCACTCCGGAGATGGACTCGACAATGACAATTATCGCTTGTGTTGCCTTTCGATGGAAAGGCAGGCGACCTGGTTTCAGAAAGCCAGCACGGCGGCTCGACCTTCTCCCGAGCCACTCGGGCCACAGACACGCTGACACCAATATGGTGGATGGCAAATGGCGATTTATTAGGTTCTTACATGGGGTTATATAGTCTAAGGGGTCTTCACTAGTCAGGGGGGAGGGAAGGTTAAAGGTTAGTGGAAAACTACTGGGTTTGGAGGGGCTACATTGTTCTCAAAGTTAGTTACACATCTCCGAGGGTGAGGGGGAGGTTCCTGTCTTTCCGTTACAATCCCGAGATCTTCCGCGGCGCCAGGCCTTATCTTATCTGCTCACACACATCTCCCCCCCTCCTCTCACAAATAAATGAGGTAGTTAAAATATAGGCATTAAAATGAGGTACAAAGTAGTAACTTAATAAAAGAAAAAGGGGTTTGAAAAACTTGAGTAAATATTTGCGAGGTAGATCAGACAAATCTCGCGACTGGCAATGTTCACAGTTTCATTCACAGCAATAGTTGCTGTTCTACGAATAGAATGTTGGCCCGTTCTAGGCGTGTTTGGACAAATGAAACCAGCTTGTTCAGCAAGCATGGTCCGAAGGTAAGGGCTAAAAGCAGCATTGCCAGTGGGCCTATTAGGGTGGAAATTAGGGTGGTGAGCCATGGCGATTGATTGAACCAGGACTCGAACCAACTCTGTTGGGCTTCCCTATCTTTCTTTCTCTGGGCCAGTCTATCTCGGAGTTCTGCCATGGAGTCTCTAATGACTCCTGTATGGTCAGCATAAAAACAGCATTCTTCTTTCAAGGCGGCGCACAGGCCTCCTTGTTGCATGAACAGTAGGTCCAGCCCTCGTCTGTTCTGCAAGACAACTTCTGAAAGTGAGGAGACTGATTTCTCTAGGAAGGAGATGGATTTCTCGATCCTCTGCAAGTCTTCATCAATGGTCATTTGCAGCTGGGAAAGTCCTTGTTGTTGGGTCACTAGGGCTGAGACACCTGTGGCTGTGCCGGCTGCTCCCAAACCGAGCAGCACTGCAATAGTTACACCTGTTATTATTTCTCTTTTGTGGAGCCGGCCAGGTTCCTCATAAAGGCGGTACACCTCTTCATCTGAGTGGTACAGGACCCTAGGAACAATCAGAACTTGGACACAAAAATCAGCAGAGTCATCGAATTTGTCAAGGAACACACAGGGACTCACCCCAGACTGCTGGCAAACCCACATCCCAGACGCGGATGAGATCACCCACTTATTGATCTTTTTGTCGGGCTTTACAACTTCTGTGCAGACGTTGCCTTTCTCTTTTGCCAAGGCCGCACTGCCAAAGCATTTGCCCTGACCTGTGACTTGACTCAAGGTGATTCCTCTGCGGGGAGTGTCCCACCTGCACTGGGGTGGATTGACAGCCGCTGAGTAGCTAAAGGGAACATCAAGGGCAACACCTTCATAGAAAGGGGGTTTTGCATCGTAACATAACCAGCATGAATTTGTGAGGTTTGGGACTGATTGATTTAGCGACAGAAAGGTGGCGTTCAATACTTTAAGGAATGGATTATAAGGAGCTGGTTTGGGTTTTTGGTAGGGGACTACTGAGTTGAATGGGATACGGGTGGTAGAAGTGGTTTTGGGACTAGTTGTCGTCTCCATCTTGGGTCTGTTTACTGTAAGAATTTGATTAGGTCCAATTGATTGAGATTTAGATGGCAGGAGTCTGATTACCATTAGGTTCACCCAAACATCGCGACCAAAGACGCCGGCAACCACCGTCCACACTCTCCCCGTGGCCCAACTCGCGTGGGCCAGTTGTAAAATTGTCATGTTGTAGTTTTGACAGGTGTGTCTCCTCCTGTCTCGGGGCGTGTATATTGTTTTGTCGGATGCAAATTTTGGCTCGCGACAGCCACGTGGTGCATACGTGACTTGCAGGAACTTATCTGCTTGTTGTGGTTGCCATCTATCGCTTGTCACAATGGTCTCACACCCCCAACGTCCACAGTACCCATAACTTGGGTCCATGCAATAACTTTTTCCTGGGTTGGAGGCGGGACACCAATAGGTTTGCCACAATGATAAGTCACCGAATTAGGGGAATCCTGCTTGTGAAGGGAATATGTCTTTCAGCCTAAACACTATGGATGGGCTACCCGCTGTGGTGGTTTCTTTGAGCACCGCATCAGCTGAAAGATGTTGTAGGACACATCTGAAAGGTTGATGCGGGTAATAGTCTGAGCTGGCTTGCCCTCTGGTGACAAGCCCCAATAGCAAAATCACACAAAAACACCGTTGTTGTCTGGGTCTCACCGGTGTGGGACTCTTGGGTGCTACCGGGCGGTTTGGTGGTTCGTCACTTCCCTCTGGAACAGGGGTGTACGCGTTACGGGGGCATCCCACGAGCATGTCCTGCAAATAGAAACTCACAGTTTTCATTAGTTTCATTCTGAAGATCAGGCTTGATTGACTTAAGTGGACACCACTTGATTCTGCCCTCTCTTTTGACAGCTGCATACCCTCTTCCCGTGAGTACCAACCTCCAGCCCTGCTCCCATTCACCCAGCTCATTTTTAATTACAACCTGTGGGCCCTCCTCTAGTGCTCGAGTGGCCCAGTGCTTTTGTGCAGGACTGTTTGTTTCATCTCCCCTGGGGAACTGATTCAGTGCTAGCAGGGCAGTTGCCAGCAGCTGTGCCTGGTCCCCTGGGGGAATGGCACTGGCGAAACCCTCTGACTTCGCCAGCACCTCTATTTTGGTTTTGAGAGTTTGTTTTGCTCTCTCCACTATGGCTTGACCTGTGGAATTGTATGGAATGCCCTGCACTAAAGTGATGTCCCACTTTAAGGCGAATTCTTGCACTGGTTTGGAGATGAAATTGGAACCATTGTCAGTTTTAATTTGCTTGGGGATACCAAGCCATGCCATGACTGTCAGCCAGTGCTGGACTGTGGCCTTAGAGTTAGTTTTGGGGTGCTGTGTGGCTACAATCACTCCGCTGTAAGTGTCCACTGTCACTGCCAGCCATGCTCTGGGCTTCAGCAGTTGACATAAAGTGAAATCCGACTGCCAGATTTCTGAGGCCTTGAGACCTCTTGGGTTGACCCCACTGGTCACTAGGGGTGACTTCTGGCAATGAGGGCAGGTGGCCACCACATGTTTCGCGTCTGCTGTCAAGATCCTACATCTCTTTGCCAGCACTTTGGCTCCGATGTGGAGCGACTCATGCAGTTGACGAGCTTCTTGCAATGTCCACACTCCCTTTGCCGTGGCGTCCGCTTTGTCGTTGCCGGCCTGGAAGAAGCCCTTGACTGGGTTGTGGCTGTTGACGTGAATGACAGACACGGTGCCTTGTCGCGAGGAGAGTGCTTCTTCCAGCATTGTGGCTGCTGCAGATGTTGACACACCTCGTCCTGACATGGCCAGGCAGAGCCTTGCCACAAATATAGAATCCGTCACGATGTTAAGGTGTTCATCTTGGAAGAGTCCGCATGCCAAGACTACAGCTGCTGCTTCCAGTTGTTGCACTTACAGTGTGGGGTCGCATGTTTTCACACAATGCCATTGTTCTCCTGCCTGCCACACTGCCGCTGCGGTGGAAGTCGCAGAGGAGGCGTCTGTGAAGACCGTCGGTCCTGGCAGCGGACGGTCCATGACCTTTGGTGGCAGGTCTATGTCGAAAATGGTCAGTAGCTGAGTCCAAGGTGGTCTGGAGGCGTAGCAGATTTCTCCTCCGAAGCCGGTGAGGGCAAGGGCCAGGTGCTCCGACGCTGCAGTCGACTCTGTGGTCAGCTGCTTGCGGAAGGGAAGGTGGATTTTTGTTGGCTCGATTCCCAGATGTTTCAGGGCAAGTTTCCTGCCTTTCATGATGATGTTGGCGACGCATTCGACTCCTGGGGAAAATGCACGAGCTGGTCTTCCGAGGACCACCCACTGGATCGGCTGGGCTTTCTCAGAAGTTCCTTGGGCCAGTGCTCCCACTCCTCCCTTCTGTGTAAAGTGGACGTACAGATCAAGGGACACACCTGGGTTCCACCTGGCAAGTGTGCCAGTAGACATCTGACGTTCGATGAAGTCGAGGGAGCTCGCTGCTTGTGGCGTCAGCTCCTTGGGTTCCCAGGGGTGCTTTCCTTTCAGGAGGTCATATAAGGGGTCCATGACCTCGGGAGGGATTAGGATGATGTTGCGAAGCCACTGCAGAGATCCTACAAGTCGCTGCATGTCATGGAGCGTCTTGATGTCTCAGCAGACCTTTACCTTGGGAGGGGTCACGTAGGAGTTTGTGATCCCCACTCCCAGGAAGGTCACGCAGGGTCCTCTTTTGATCTTTGCGCTCGCGATCTCAAAGCCGTTGGCCTGTAGAGTTTCCGTGATTGTGGACACTAGATGACCCACTTGGCTGGCTGATGGTGCAGC
The DNA here is from genome assembly GCF_021018805.1 of Prinia subflava. Classification (NCBI taxonomy): domain Eukaryota; kingdom Metazoa; phylum Chordata; class Aves; order Passeriformes; family Cisticolidae; genus Prinia; species Prinia subflava. Next base: position 2,825,636 of record NW_026960608.1, read on the forward strand.
GATGAGGACGTCGTCCATGTACTGAATGATGGTTGCAGCAGGGTAGGAGTGTCGGACTGGCATCAGTGCTTTGTCTACGGTGATCTGGCATACCGTAGGGCTGTCCACAAAACCTTGGGGTAACATACACCATTGGAAACGGAGGCTGGGTCGCTCGCCGTTCGGGAACACGACAGAAAAAGCAAACCGTTCCTTGTCCTCGGGGTGCAGAGGTATTGAAAAGAAACAGTCTTTGATGTCCAGCACTGCGCATGGCTGCCCTTGAGGGATGGCTGAGTTCATGGGCAGCAGTGTCTGGACGGGACCCATAGATTTGGTTGTCTTGTTCACTTCCCTGAGGTCGTGGACGAGGCGATAGCCTTCTCCAGACCTTTTGGGGATCACAAACACAGGGGTATTCCAGGGGCTAGTGGAGGGTTCTATGTGACCCTTTTGCAGCTCACGGTCGACCAGTTCCAGTAAGGCTGCCATTCGAGGCTTTGACAAGGGCCACTGCTCAACCCATACAGGGTCTGACGATTTCCATGTCAGTTTGATTGGCAGCGGTGGGCGCACGGCAGTGGCCCTCAGGATAAATTTGTAATTCTCACTCCTAACATGGCAAAGACATCCCTTCCTATCAAGGGTGGTGAATTTTGCACAATGTAGGGGTAGATTGCCACAGTTTGTTCTGGTCCTTTTTCTGTGTGGAGTGTTATAGCTACCAACTGGGGGCTTCTCCACGCCCGGGTCTGCCCTCCCACTCCTCTCAATGGGGGTACTTCTTTAAATTGCCAATGCCGAGGCCAGTGTGCTTGCGGGATTATCGAACAGTCAGACCCCGTGTCCCCCCAAAACGGAAGCCCTATGATGTGGGGATCCCGACTGCCATAAAGGCGGCATGTTCCCCAAATCACCAGGGGCTCCTTCCCAATTTTCATGGCCAAGGCCACTCAGGGCTCCCGCTCTGGGGTGACCCCTGCTGGCCCTGTGCCCCAGGTGCGGCTTGCAGCAGTGGTGGACACGAGAGTGTCGCTGGCGGTGTTGTGAAACCTTGCCATTGTGTCGCTGTGGGGGGTGCAAAACCGGCTTTCCCCTGTGGGGGCATGGGGTATGATGGTTCCCCGCCCCACTGGGGGTTGGCATAGATGGGCCGCCTTGCATTCGCAGCGGGAGGAGGCTGGGTGCGGCCCGCTGGGACAGCTCACTGCGATGTGGCCTGCCTGGCCACATTTGAAACATGCCATGGCACTGGTTAGGGTGTGGACAGCTGTCTGGATGGGTGTCAGCTGCTCCTCTTTCGCTACATGTTTGACCATGTCGGCCAGGCTGGCTCCGGCCGGCAAGGAGCGTAGAATGTCTTTGGTAATTGAGTTACATTGTTGCCGCAGGCAATCAGCTACTACGGGGCCTCTCGCCTCTGGGGGCAGGGTGGACGAATCCACCGCTGCCTGAAGGCGATCCACAAACTGAGTGAAGCTTTCGCTTTCACCCTGTTTTATGGTGGACCATGGAGAAGGCCTGGCCACCACTCGGGATGCAGCTCGAAAAGCCTCCCGAGCAGCCTGGGTGGTGGCTCTGACCTCCTCAGCCCGCATGTTCGTGGCTTGTTGCTGTGGGGTTATCATGGTGTCATGTTTTCCCATCAGCCTGGATAGACTGGAATCATGCAGTGGCTGCCCTGCTCCAGAAGACTGAGCCAGTAAATTTGTACAGTTGTCTTTCCACTCTTGTTAGAAGACAATCATCCCCGCACCATCAAATATCATGCGGCTTATTTGTTTAATATCAAAAGGGAGCAAGTCATAGTTGCCAAAAAGTCCATCCACCAGAGTGGAGACCATGGCTGAATTCAACCCTTTTTCTGAGATTGCTTTTACCATTGTTTGTATGTCTTTGGGGTTTACCGGTGTATATGTTCTTTGCTGATTACCTTCTGGCCCCGTAACTCTCACTGGGAAAACCTTCACTGCAGCCGCTGGTGCCCATTCAGCACAAGCTATTTTTATCTTTCCCCAGTCAGTAAGCTCGGCTGGCTCGCATTGTAAACCCCTTCCGAAATGGTCTAAAGCTTTATTCGTTTTCGCTTTAAACCGTAGTGGCTTTTCCCTTTCCGTTTCTGAGTCCCAGCCATCTTCCGTCAGCTCTCCCGAGCTGCTGGAGCTGCTGCTGCTGGACTCAGAGTCGGAAGCTGACTGCCAGCGCACTTCCGGGCTGCGGTGCCATTCCGTGCGGCTCCGGCCCCGGCCCTCCCTCCGGGGGTGGTGCCGCTCCCGCCCCCTGGGCTTGCCCTGCCTCCCGCAGGGGGAGGTCTCTCCCTCTGATGGAAGCAGCGCAAAAGCCTGCTGTTCTGGGCTGAGCGGGTGCTCTCTGCCACTCTCCCGCGCATACGCGCCCATGGAGAGCCGCGGCGCCGCTTTGAGCGTGCACCCTCTCCCTTCCTGCCGCGCGTACGCATCAGCCAAAGCCCGCAGCTCCTGTCTGAGCGTGCGCTCCTCTCCCCCTTCCCCGTCTCTCTCCTGCGCATGCGCATCAGCGGATACTCGCGGCGGCTCGCCACAGACATCCGGACCCCGCCCCTCCTCACAGCCGCCGGCGCCATTTTCAAACGTGTATGGCGGCGGCGCCGCCCGCGCCGCGTTTTCAGCGTCTCTGGCTTCACCCGCCAATCCCTCCCAGAAGAACCGCGCGCGTTGCCGCGCCTCGGGCTCCGAAATGCTGGCCGGCGGCGAAGAGCCGGGCGAGGGACTCGCGGTTTTTTGGGAAGGTTCCGCGGGCGGGGGGGGACCCGGCGGTTTCGGCGGGGGGGTCGGGGGATTCTCTAAGGGCACTGGGGGGTTTGGGCTCGGGCTCCGGGAGCGGGGAAGCGCGCCTGGCTCCCGCGGCTCCCCGCCCTCGGACAAATCGCGTTCGAATGCCGTTTGCGTGGTGGCAGCCACTCCCGATTTGGGTGCAGTTAGCAAACACACGCGTGCGGCGCTCCAGGTCTCCTGTTCCTCCAGCGCCTTGCTCAAAGCCTGTTCGACTCTTCCCCACGCTTTGAGACTCTTGGCACTGCCCGAGGCTTTCGTATCCTTAGCCAGGGCAATCGTGCACTTATCCCATACCTCTGAATGGAGTATATCTATTGGGCGGTCTATCACCCCAAGCTCTAATAATCTTGCCATAGCAAGTTGAAGATCTCTGAGCTTACACTTAATTCCCCACTGTTTATGAATCAAACTCACGACCTTCGAGATGGCCTCCATGATCCTCGCTGGTCCGGGGACGTCTCCCCCGCCGTGGGTCGGTCCTTTTGTCCTGTCCAGGCGAAAACCCCGATTCCCGAGCGTTTTTCTCCTGGGTTTCGGCACCACTAATGTTGCCTTTCGATGGAAAGGCAGGCGACCTGGTTTCAGAAAGCCAGCACGGCGGCTCGACCTTCTCCCGAGCCACTCGGGCCACAGACACGCTGACACCAATATGGTGGACGGCAAATGGCGATTTATTGGGTTCTTACATGGGGTTATATAGTCTAAGGGGTCTTCACTAGTCAGGGGGGAGGGAAGGTTAAAGGTTAGTGGAAAACTACTGGGTTTGGAGGGGCTACATTGTTCTCAAAGTTAGTTACACATCTCCGAGGGTGAGGGGGAGGTTCCTGTCTTTCCGTTACAATCCCGAGATCTTCCGTGGCGCCAGGCCTTATCTTATCTGCTCACACACACGCTTGATATGGATCTAGACTTCATCATCCAGGGTGTGCATCCCAATACGAGATTCCCAGAAATTGAATCAAGTATTCATCTCTTCTCAAAAATCCAATCAACCCTCCTGGCAGTGAGGACAGAATTACATGAATATGGAAATGGAGTCAAAAAGGACAAAGAAGTATGAAGCAATGCCCTGTCTGACCAAAAACTGTATATAAACTGACTCTGCTGGGATTGAAATTGTAAACAGGGAAGCTCCGGTGCGATAGAGGCCAAAGCTAGGTTCACCCAGTGCGGACCCCGGGCTCAACACTGACTTTGTTTGTGGCTTTTTTGTTTTTGCAAATTTTGTTTCCAAATTTTATTTTGTAAATACTTAATAAAATTCATTTTTATTAATTGGATTGGCTACGCATTTATAAAGATGTTGTGGTGTGGGTTTTCTGCTTTGAGTTTTCAGGCCAGCTTTCTGTTTCATTTTTGTGTTATGATTTAAATTATGCATACCGTTATGTGTCAGTTCTCTGTATCCTTGCCTCTGTTGCTAGAATCTTCCTTGCCAATCTTCCTTAGCTCGATATATCATTTGCTATTTTGTATCATTAGACTGCTTTTGCTATTCCCATTGGATTTAGTTCGGTATTAGCCTCCTTAGACTCCTCCCTGAGGGCACTTTCATTGGTTATTTGCTTTGTATTGCCCTGTCTATAAAACCCATGGCTGGAAGTGTGTTCCCGGTTCTTGGGGTTTAGCTTTTAGGTTTTATTCTTCAGTTGTACCTTTAATAAATCTCCTCAGTTTACCCCAAGACCCGTCTCCCCTCTGCTTCATCTCTGCGCCCCAAAAGTACTTGCTGAGACCATCGGAGTTCTTGAGCGGGGAGGAAGAGTCTCCCTGGGGGGAATGTGTCGCATACCAATGCTGCCGTGCGCGTCCTGGGAAATGCACACCGCGGCATAAAAATATTAATATCAATCTAATAGCAATATCCAAATGTGACCGACAAAAACTCTAACAGTTAAAGTTAGAAAGTGTATGTGTCATGGGTTAGCACTGGCCAGATGTTAATGCACCCATGAATATATGTTTTTCCTTAACAACTACTGTGGGATGTGATCAGGAACAGAGCAGAGCAGGCTTAAATCTTGAAAACAAAAAAAACCCAAAACTTTATTACATTACATAAAAACAGAGACAGAAAACTCTTAAACACACACAGAGACAGAAATAAAAAACTTCTCAGAACATCTCTTCTCCCAGTTTCAACCCTCCACACATTACTCTCCATAGACCACACCTTTGGGTTTTAAATCAAACAATCACCACTCAAAAAAAAAAAACTAATCTTCAATTTAGCAAGGGAGAGAGGAGTCTCTCTCGCACCACAGACTGTTCTTCAGAAAACACGGGTCCACCCCTTACGTGTTTCTATGTCACCCGTGGCACTGCCTGGAGAAGTCTGCTAGGGTGACACTCTCTTTTTCCTATGTCCAGCGCGGTCACCACTGTCCATGGGCTGAAGCTGCATACAGGGCTCTTTTAAGGATGCTTGCATGCCGAGCTCTCCCCTTTTTTCTTCAGGGGCCGAAGGTTCTAAGAGCAGGTCTCCCCTGAGGGCAGAGGGCGCCACTACACCCTCCCCTTCTCTTCTCTGCTCGCTCTACTCTTCAAGTGCTAGTCACTGTAGCAAAAGCAGGGGCAGCTGTATCTACCCAAAATGCAGTTTATGTTCAAAAGAGACTTAAGTTCAGTCTATGGCTAACATTATGCAAGAAAAGTCCAGCTCAGAAAGCTACTCTTCTCATTCTTTGCCCATCGGGTTCCTTCTAATCGTGCTTTATCATCTCGGTCTCAGGCTGCTTCCCTCTCTCCTCTGAAACCACTAGTCATGAGAATCAATGTCTAAGAAAAGTTTCTTTCTGCAAAGCAAGGGTTAACAGTTTCTAGCTCTCGGCAGGGTGCAGGCTCAGGCACTCCCAGGCTCGGCAACTCCCACGTGGCTGGGCATCTTCTCCCGGATGGGGGGGGTGAGCACACACGGAAGGCACTTCCACAGTTTTCCACTCCTCCATCTTAGATGGGGCAGCTCAGTTCCAGAGTCCTGTCCACTCTCTTCTCTCCTTGGAGCTCCAGCTTACTTTAGTTCTACCACGTGGTTGTCCTGAGCCTGGCCACGTGGCTTCCCCCTCCCCCACTCAGCCCAGAGCTGAGCAGGGGAGAGGAGATGTTTCCACTGCTGAAACCAAAACCCAGAAAAAGACCGAACTCCCCTGGAGTCCTGCTTTTAATTCTTTGTGTCCTCAAAGGCATATCCAAACCTCTGAGTGACCAATCCAGGTGCCAGCAGAAAAGCTGATCACTGGTTGGCCTGCCCACATCCCCCTGGAAAAATTGACCTCCCCCCGCAACCACGACAGTATGTTTATTGCGATGCCCGGGGCAGCGTGGGTTATCTCCCTAATTCACACTGCAAAGATCACAGATAATTACAAAGCCTTTTATTTACAAAAATGTTGAATACACAAAATACAAATGCATATTCATACCCCTGTGTCCTAGTTTAGGACAAAATTCCACAACTCCCTCCCCCACCACCGGGTTCGGGAGGAATTTCCTCAGAGGAGAAGGTGGAAAAAACTTGTTTATTGAGAAACAATGAAAAAAACCCACTCCCCAACACAAGGAAAACAGTCCGAGATGACAAGAAATGTTTTCACCAGTCCAAGAGAGGGTGAGCAGTCTCTGCTGGGGAGGGTGCCAAAGCTTCTTTCAGGTGCAGACTCCGGGGGCTTTTCCCTTGATGTTCCCGAATCAGGGGCCGAAGCAGGTCCGATGTCTTCAGGGAAGGGAGGAAGGAAAGAAGGGGAAACACAAAAGCAGAAAAAGATGGCAAAAAAGCAAGCAAAAAGCAGAAAGCAAAGAGCAAAGCCAGCAAAGCAGCCTAAAGCTAGCAGCAAGCCAGAAGCAAGCAGCCGGGGGAGGGGCTCAGCCACAGACAAAACAAACTGGGCACACGGGAACAGGGAAAAAAAAAAAAAAAAACCAACCACGATTTGGGATACAAAGCATGAAAATGTCCTGTCACCCCAGGACACCCTGTCACTTCCTCTTCTCCGCTTCGTATGCTAATTGACAAAAATGGTGATTAAGCATGCATAGTTTGTTCCCTGAAATGGGTCGGTGGTCCTTTTGTGAGGAGTGATCACCAAAAGGAGGAAGTAAAATGAGTCTTCCTCGTTCTAAACTTTCAACCTTTTCAATGCAAATGTGATTAATGGATGGTAGAACTCCCTGTTTCCTGTTTTCCAGGACTATTTCAGTGGGTTTCTGGAAACAGGAGGTCTGGTGTTGTATTGATTAGTTTCTCTGCTTGACAAGCAATGAGATATTAGATCCGGGGTAGCTTATCTTTAATCCGGTTTCTTTGAACCATCCTCTAACTTTTAACTGATTTCAGCAAAGCTTATCTATTCATTTCAGCTAAATCAGCAACACCTATTGTTAACTGTAACCTTAGCTTTTCTCAAATCTTCAAAATTAGCGTCTCACCAGGAGCCCGTCACAGCAGAGCTGCTGGGTCTGTTGAAAAGCCCATGGTATCAGGATTAGGAGAGAACTGAGATTGGAGCTTTCAGCTCCTGAAAGGAGTTGTGTTGCAGGAAATGCTGTCTGATTCCTGTTTTCTTCAGAGCTCCTGCGTTCCATGTGGAGCTGTGAACCAACTGGCGCCCAGGGGCTCAGGGGTTTTCTGGAGGATTAAACTCACCTGGGCAGAGCTGCCAAGGCTACCACTCGCTACCGCGGTTTCCCGTGGAGAGGGAGCCGGCCACCCAGTGCCGCCTGGGGAGACTATGTCTTGCCAGAACCATTTTACAGAGGCGCATGCAAACAGATTCTGTTTCCTGGCTTTTTGTTCGGTTCCCCATGCAGCCACTGTCTTCACATGGCTTAGACTGAAAGCAGTTCCAAAGTGGCTATTGTTAGGAACGAATTAAAAACTGCCAGTGGTTGCTGCTGTGGTCCTGGGAGGGGGCTGGGCTATCCCTGTCCTAGCCCCATAGCGAGACAGCCACAGCCGAGACAGCCGCACCATCCCCCCGGAGGAAAATGAGAAGCACCCATTAGCATATTAAAAGAGCTCTGAGCACTCAGAATGCAACCCCCCTCCTCCCTATTTGTGCCGTCACCCAGCCTTTTAGAAAAATGGGCGTTTTTCTCTTTTGCAGAGAAATCCCATAGCTGGGGTGATGCTGCTGTCCCTCGAAAGCCGCTGACCCCCTCCCAGGCTAGGCTAGAGGTACCCCCCCACACCTCAGCAAGTTTGAGGACAGAGGGAAGCTGCCACGGGACATTCTCCTACCTCATTAAAATGTGAAAAGGAGCGGCTCCTGCCTAGATTGCCCAGTCATTGTTCGCTCTAACTACCTTTCTCAGCAGGGACACCGTATGCTGCAACTGGGACAAATGCATATGCATTTGTATATGCAAATAAAACCGACCCTGTGAATCCTGGGAGGGTTTTTTAGAGGAACTGCACCCCAAGATGAAAAACTAGATGCATCAGAGGAGAATTAGAGGGTGCCCTGGCCAAGGAAGGAGTGGATGCACCCCCTGGCCTGGTTTGAAGACTCACCATGACCTATGAGGAGTCTGAATGGAATGGGAACTTGCCAGCTTAAGTGACAGTCAGACAATGGGAAACTCTCGAGGTTTTTCCCTGAGGGTAAAGAGCTGACTCTGTACTCCAGTGACAGCCTCTCCACGGCTCTGCCTTCTGATGGTTAACCAGAGAGAGCTTCTAGCTGTTCCCATGGAGACAAGGACTTGCCACCTACTGGGGGCAGCTCAGTGAAGATCTGCAACAGTACCTGCTCTGTCGGATCACCACAGCAACGTGAAAAACTCTGGTCGGACTCTGCAATCCTGCTGATGACTTTATTAAATAGTTGATCACTTTAATAAAGAGCTGAATATTAATAAAGGCATATGCCCTGTTCTTTTCAGCTATAATATTTTCTAATAGTCTTTTCAACATGAAAAACAGAATTAAAAGGTAATTTTTCCATCGTTTGTGGGCAGAGGGAACAGAAATAGATCTACAGACACAGGGGATACTGACCGAGAGGTCTCTGGAGCCCAGGGGGAGCAGTTGCCCCAGCAGCTGCAGTCCCTTCAGCAGATTGTAATTTTGTAAAACAATTTTTTTATTAAATACCACCTAGGTAATGAATTCGTAGCTACCATATCTTCCCCTATGGCTGCTGCCAACAAAAACTGCCCCAACTCGTCCCACCTTTCTTCAGAAAAGGCATTTTGTACATCTACTCTCATGTTATGTTTTCTACACCATAGCAATAAAGTTTGCAATTTCCTTTTATCCTGTTTTATCCCGTTTGCTCAGTATAAGTGCCTGTTATAAATATGTTGTATTGGTTTTTCACAAATATTAAGATGAATGCTATATGTATAATGTTAAAATAACTTTGCTTTTTTTTCTGCTATTAATAAAACTTAAACCTGGTAATAGTGGTAGCTGATATAGTTATGTGTGAACTGTCTGCTTGGTTGGGATAACATCCAGTGAACATATGATGAGGACCCTGCAACTGATATGCCAACTATCAGCACCTGCCATCTGAACAAAGTATGAACCAAGGCCCAAACTTGAATATGCATAATGGTCTATGAATATGCAACAGGCTGATGTAATAGAAAAGGTATTTAAGGTGTGTCTCCAAAAATAGTAGCTGTGCTCTTGGCTGAATGCCAAGCACCTGGCCATTAACTCTTTGCTTTATTATCTCTGTCTCCTATTGTCTTTTATTAAACTTTTAAAATTTTACCAGGAAAGTGAACCTCGTTTTTCAAATGCCCATACATATATTATGGCTTTTTCATCTGTTGAAATTCGTGATCTAAGATTTCCCATATTTTACCCCTTTTTAAACTCACAGTCCGGACGATATCCCGCAGCTGTGCTTCCTTAAGCGGTATGCTCCGTACCGCGAGTCTTCCACAGCATATTTTTCATTACTCTTTTTGGCTGTCTCCCCAACTCCCTTGGCCGTCGTTCTCACACGATTCTTGATCACATCTCCACAGCTCACTTGGTCATATGTATTCTCCAGTTCTTGACCTTTCTTCTCTGTCTCAGTGGACGTAACGTGCTTCTCAGTTCACGACCTATTCACTCACTGCGGTTCTTGAGACTTCTGTCTCCCTACGATTCAAGATCGCGTTGTGTTCAACCGGTTAGTGACCTCCTGCTCCCCCTGGGAGGTGCCTTCCCGTGAGCTGTGTTTGCTTCTATGTGTTATATGGTGTCCGTGGCCCCATGCACTCACTGCTCGGGTCTGGCTCTGCAGGCTGGTTCTTGTCTTGCTTATTTTGTGCCGTCCCTCTGCTATTGTAGCCGTAGCCTTTTCCTACTTTGTATATTCGCTGCTTGAATTTCGTTTTGTTGCAGACTGTTCCTTTGTGACTGTGTATTCCATCTCTCGAGTCCCATCTCGGCTTGGCTCATGTCCTTTCCGAGGCAGGCTCGGCCGTTGCCTCCTGCTGTTATATTCCCCTGTGGGAATGGTTTCTCCCCCCTCAGGGATCCCTAGAGCATGCAACCATGTAGTTTGACCCTTCCTTCCTTTTCTGACCCTATTGGCTGTGTCCCAAACTACTCCTCCCTGGTAAGAGCTGAGAAAAGACCCTATTCCTCTGTGCATGCGCTCTTTCCCTCTGGACACCACCTGGAATAAACATCTTTGCTGCAGCTGAGGGTCAGATCCTCTTTTGGGTCCTTTATCCTGTCTATGAAATATTCCTCCAAAGCCTTAGAAGGCCTGAGCTAGCTTGGAACTTCGGAGGGGTTAAAAAGGAGGATTTATTTCATTCTGTGATCGCATCAGGTCATCAGATGTCTTAATGAGTCAGCCAAGATTCCATTATCTTCATGCAGGAAAAGCCAATTCTTTATTTTCCCAACTCATTTTATACAGTTTTTACAGACCTTGTAAAAGGTATTTTACCTGTCTATCACATCTCTCTATTCTTATTTACATATCTTCTTTACTGATTCTCATGGGACAAATCCCTTGTTATTGCAGGTGCATTTGTTTTTCAACCCAGGAATAGGTTGTTATGCTAACAAGTTTTCATACTAAGATTGGTTTTGCATGGGAACTTGCAAATTGCTTAACTACACTTAGAAGAGATGACAGGCTGGCTATTAATTTAATAGAGCAGTGTCACTGTGCTGCACTTTGAGACCTCAGCGTCTCTATACCGGCTAGCCCTGGCACCATGTCCATAGTCTGAAGGATCAGTCCGTACGCCGCGCGAATGGTACTGATTCCTTCGGGGTTCTTGCTCCTGAGAGATCCTTTCAGCAGCAGTGGTAAAATGACTCGGACAGAGGCAGGATGAAGGCAGCGGGTAGCAGTGGAGTTTATTGTATGTACACACGCGGTCCTACTGCGCCGCGACTGCGCGCGAAACCCGTCCGCGCAAGGTTTTATCCAGATAGGTAAGAGGGAGGGGTGAGGGTACAACAACCAATGAAGGGGATCCCTGGGACCGTTAAACACGTGGGAAATTTAACTTTACCAACCGGGAAGCGGGGAGGAGTACAAAAAACGGCGGGCAGCATGAATGACAGGTAACGGACTGTTACATAATGACAGGTGCACTCACGTGTGAGAGAGAACAAAGGAATAAAACGATAAACCTAATAAACCTAATTTGCACACTGCCACAGACCAGGCCTGATTTTATGAGGCCTTTCTTTTAAAATTCTTCTACCTATCATGACAAGTATCGGGTATGGCAATACCTACTCTCTTTTGAAGGGAAGAAAGGGTTGCAAACAGTAATTCAAGAATTAATTAAAGATGGAACTTTAGAACCATGCATGTCTCCCCACAATACCCCTATATTACCAGTAAAAAAATCAAATGGGACGTACAGGCTTGTCCAAGACCTGAAAGAATTAAACAAAAGAACTATAGATCAGTATACAGTGGTACCCAATCCCTACACATTATTAAGTAAAATTCCTCCATCACATCAGTAGTTCAGTGTGATAGACCTCAAACATGCTTTTTGGGCTTGTCCCCTTGCAGAAGAAAGCAGAGATGTATTTGCTTTCAAATGGGAAGATCCCAATACAGGGAGAAAGCAGCAACCTATGTGGACAAAATTACCCCAAGGGTTTACTGAATGCCCTAACTTATTTGGGCAAACCTTAGAAAAAGTATTACACGTTTTTCCTATTGTACAAGAAGTAAAACGTATCCAATATGTGGATGATTTACTTCTTTCAGGGGAGGATGAAGAGAAAGTCTGAGAATTCACCATATCATTATTGAATTTCTTAGGAAACCAAGGGATTCTGGTATTGAGAGAAAAGCTTCAATTTGTAGAGAATGAAGTAAAATACTTAGGGCATATAATAAGCCAAGGGAGCCGACAATTAAATCCTGAAAGGATTACAGGAATAACTTCACTCCCCCAGCCAAAAACTAAACAGGAAATCAGAAAACTCTTGGGCTTGTTAGGATATTGTAGGATATGTATAGAAGAGTACACCCAGGCTGTTAAATTCCTGTATGAAAAATTAGTGAAGGATGAAATTACGTGGAAAAAAAAGATGAACAGAGATTTGAAAATTTTAAACAAAAATTGATTAGTGCCCCTGAGCTAAGTCTCCCTGCTTTAGATAAACCTTTTTACCTATTTGTAGATGTGGAAAATGGGGTAGCCCATGGAGTCCTAGCCCAAGAAGGTGGGGGAGGGGGGCAGGAGGAGGGGGAAGAAACCAGTGGCTTACATGTTTACATGTCAAAATTGTTAGACCCTGTTAGTAGAGGGTGGCCTACCTGTATCCAGGCGGTAGCTGCCACTGCCTTACTAGTAGAGGAAAGCAGAAAATTGACTTTTGGAGGAATATTAAAAGTGCACACCCCACATGCATTTAGAACTATTTTTAATCAAAAAGCTGAGAAATGTCTCACTGACACTCGAGTGTTAAAATATTAAGCAATTCTAATAAATAAAGATGATCTAGAATTAGTTACAGATAAACACCTCAATCCTGCCTGGTTTTTATGTGGAAAATCAGTACAAGAACTAGTGCATGATTGCTTAGAAATCATAAACTATCAAACCAAAGTGAGAGAAGATCTGACAGACCAACCCCTTTGGAGGGGAGTGATTATACATTGATGGGTCCTCAAGAGTAATCCAGGGGAAGCGAATGTCAGGATATGCTGTAGTGAATGAGGAATTAATAATCATAAAAAAGAAAAAGTTACCTCCCAGCTGGTCAGCCCAAGCATGCGAGTTGTACAATTTGAAACGAGCCCTTGAGATATTAGTACTAGAAAGAGAGACCGTGTATACTGATTCTAAGTACGCATTTGGAGTAGTGCATACTTTTGGGAAAATTTGGGAGGAAAGAGGACTGCTACATTCAAAAGGGAAAGGACTAGTCCATGAAAGGCTTATCTCAGAAGTATTAGAAGCCTTACAATTGCCAAAGGAAATTGCTGTTGTGCACGTTTGGGGACACCAGAAAGGAACCACCTTAGAAATATGAGGAAACAACTTAACCGACATAGAGGCTAAAAATGCAGCCAAGTCAGGAGAAGAGAACATAATGATGGTTCTAACCCCCACAGAAGAAATTCAAGATATACCAATATTCAGCGAAACAGAGGAAAATAAATTCCTCAAAATAGGAGCAAAAAAAAAAGACAACGAAGGGGTGTAGGTATTGCTGGACAGGAAACAGTTGTTAAATAAACCACTGGTCAGGAAAATATTAAAAAATATGCATAACAAGACTCATTGGTGTACTCAAGCACTGAGTGATCAGTTCCTGAGAAATTTGCGTTGCATGGGAATTTTGGGAATATCTAAGCAAGTAACAGAAAGGTGTGGGATATGCCAAAAGGTAAACAGAAAATTCATGAGGGGAGCATGTTGAGGGAGGGCGTAAATTAGCTTTATGACCCTTTGAAAGTATTCAAATAGATCTCACTCAACTCCCCCAAGTGCAGCGGTGGAAATTTCTACTAGTAATAGTAGATCACTTAGCCCATTGGGTAGAAGAAGTACCAACTGTTAAAGCTACTGCCAGTGTTGTATGCAAAACTCTTTTGGAACTAATTATTCCCCAATATGGAATAATAAACAACATTGACTCAGACCGAGGAATCCATTTCACATCAAAGATACTACGGCAGGTGCTCCAAGCTCTGGGTATGGAATGGGAACTACACACTCCATGGCATCCACAAAGTTTTGGGCAGATTGAAAGACTGAACCAAACTCTCAAGAGAACTCTAAACTGATGGTTGAAACTCAAATGTCCTGGGTAAAATGCTTACCCCTAGCCTTGTTAAGAATCAGAATACAACCTAGATCAGATTTAGGGATTTCACCTTATGAGATGATGTTTGGATTGCCTTTCTTGATTTCACTGAATAGTATTGCTACTTATGAAGAAGGAGAGGACAGTGTCCAGAAATATGTTCTGTCTATAGCAAAAAACCTAGAAGAACTGCAAGAAAAAAGAATAATCCCCCAGACTGCTACCCTGGATTTCAAAATTCATAATGTCAGTCCTGGGGACTGGGCAATGGTTAAATCATGGCAAGACCAACCTTTAACCCCACAATGAAAAGGTGCTTTTCAGGTTCTGTTCACCACTGAATCAGCTGTATGAACTGCAGAATGAGGATGGACTCATGCTAGCAGAATAAAAGGACTGGTAAAAGAACCCCACGACTGGAGAGTCGTCACTTCCACAGGAGGACTGAAAATGATTCTGAAACGAAACACGCAGGCTCAGTGTGGCAAGTAAACTACAAGCAACTGCACATCAATCTGGACTGGGAGGGAGGTCACTGTGGGGTTTATCAATTCTCTATTCCCAAAGGCCAGAGGCACTCCAAACTCCGAAACAAACTTTGAGGTGGTAATTTATTTCCTCCGCAATCAGAGGGGATGAGGATTATACAGATTAACAAACACTGGGTCCATAGGCGATCCTAGAGTTTTTTGCTTTTGCCTGTAACCTACAAAAAGAAAAAAACATCAGCTCTCCCTGCTGGGACATATCCCAGATTTATTCCTGGTCACATATCCTGCTGAAAGCACCTTTAGGGCGAGACACTCAAGCTGGGTACAATGTCAGTGTGAAAATTGTGGCCAGCTCTGGCCGTGTAGCTCCCCCAAGAGGCAAGCATGTTGAACAATCTGTTGAGAGAAAGGGATAAGTTTAAACACAAATTGAGGACAAGTACCAATTTAAACACTTTGTTGTGGAGTTGAATGGATGCTCCCCAACACTCACGAGCTATTAGAAGCTGAGTGGGATGCTGTAGTATATCAAAAACGGGGATCCTATTTTGAGTGCAGACAACAACTCCATAGGGTGGGGAGGTAATAGGACCCTATTTTACAAGTGAAATTAATAAGTGCTGGCTGACTGAGGAATAGTAAAGAACCACAATAAAATAATCTTGTGGTAAGGAGATAAGGAGGCAAGACCAGATTAACCATTATACTCGCCACCAAGAAGATCATGCTTACATGCTGTGGGCAGCAATCTCATCAGGCGTGAAAGGTGGGGGTACATGTTACACTGGACTCCTATTACTCCTTGTTAGTCTTTTCCCTCTTGAGAATTCAGATGATCCATGTCACAAATGCAACAGATCGCTGTACCATGGGAAAATTCAAGGTTCTTATTTTGGCTTGCATACCTTCCTCAGCCACCACTGTTATAATTCATCTAAAATAGACACCTGCCTACAGAAAGGCCAAATGTATGGGGTTACAAAAATTCTAGAGTCTTAACATGGATGCCCACAGGGAGACAAATGGGTTTGTTTCTCCAAGGGTCAAACTCGAGAATGGAAAAAGGAACGAGATATGATGCAAGATTTAATACAGAAGTGAATAATAATAAGCAAACAAAACAGATACAGCAACCCACCCCAGAGCCAACTCCATGTGGAGGTTTATATGCAAACCTCAAACAACAAATAGAAAATGAAATAGAAATCCCAAAGTTAGGAAAGAACTTGTTTGTAGATCCAGGAGAAAGAATCAGTAAAGAACTAAATATTACTAACTGCTGGGTTTGTGGGGGAGCTTTTATGTAAGAAGAGAGGCCATGGAAAGGTAGTAGCCTAGGCCCGGTTGAACTTCTCAAATGGAACAGAACCAAAATAAAAGGAGAGAACTGACCAGAGGGGCAGATATTAAGTTCAGAAATAATAGGAGTGCCTCTGGCATATGGGAAGAGAATTCCTAGACAATGTAGAACAAACC
This sequence comes from Prinia subflava, assembly GCF_021018805.1. Classification (NCBI taxonomy): domain Eukaryota; kingdom Metazoa; phylum Chordata; class Aves; order Passeriformes; family Cisticolidae; genus Prinia; species Prinia subflava. The sequence continues at coordinate 2,841,637 of NW_026960608.1, forward strand.
TCTTATAAAAGATATAAAGTTTATAATGAAGCTTTCACATGGTGGATCCCTGAAACATCAACACAATATTGGACCCAGGAGAGGAAAAAGAATTGCAAATATAAGAAGGAAGTTAAACTTTTCCTGTGTAATAATCCTGGGGAAAACCCCTATTATGGTATGTCGCGGTGCCTTTAAGAGAACTCAGTCTCTCTGCCTGCCTCGGCTAGCTTAGACACCGCAGCAGGCTAAAGGGTACAGCTAGGCAAGTCACGCAAGCCTGCTGATCCCTGTGAGTTCTTGTCCTGAGAGGCTGTGTGAGGCGGTGGAGAATGCTGACAACGATGGAGAAGAAGAAGGGAGGAGCCAGTCCAGTAAAAACGACAGATTTATTTGGGGGTCCCACGGGACCTCCTTACCACCTGCCAGATGCTCAGACTGCCCCGAGGCTCTTCTGACCTGCCGTTTTATACAGCAGTGAAATGGGGTGTGGTAAGGAGGTTACAACCAATGGGTTTCAACTAAAGAGGTGGTATGAACATGGGGTGACATAACCGAAACCAATCAGGGACAACAAGGAGGGGTTTACACAGACTATGAGAAAAGATTGACAAATAACTGAATAGCTACATGACTTTGGGGAACTGCAGGATAATACTAACAGGGGAAAAATGGGGTACAAAGAACATACCATTGTACAATCAACCTGCACAAACCTAACAAACTTATTATGAACTTAATTCCACACCACCACATCTCCTCCTTTTGTTTTTATTAAAATAATGAGAATTGGTGTGGAGGCGGCAGATATTCTGACTCCGGGTACAGTTCATCGAATCCTCTCTCTGTGGTCAGCCACTGCTCATAGGGTGGATATTCTTGCCCGTCGACATCTCGGAGGTCCATCATTTCCATCTCCTCTGGATCTTCGGGGAGGCTGACTTGATTCACAGACGGATGGGGGGTAGATGTAGCAATCAAAATCAATCTGCTTAACATGTGTCTAACTAAACCTAAGATAATTAAGGCAACTATAATAATGAATAAAATTAACAGACAAGTTTTTATAATTGACCCAACCCAGCCCGAAAGTCCCCAGCTCTGCAGAAGTCCATTGAACCAATCAACAGGACTAGGGAGCTGGCTATGATGGTGAAGGTCAGGAAGCTGGACTGGATCCTCATAAACTGAAAAACAGACTTAAAATGAAATACTATTAGATTTAATACAAATAATATGAGAAGGGCAGGGGATCCTCCCATTCCCACAGAATTGGGAGAGTCAACCGGTTCAATTTCTTTTTCTTGTGGCGAAGTCCCGCTGATGCAACCTGTGGCACCTCATTATTTCTTTCTGACTGTTTCTTAACAAATGGTCTCACCCATTTTGCAGGAACCCACCTCAAACCTGTGGGCTTACAGACACAGGCATACCCATGCCCCCACGTCACAAGGTCGTATGGGCCCTCCACCTGACCTGACTCTGGTGACCTTAGCAAAACCGGCGGCTTTTCCTTGAGGTCGAAATAGGAGTTTGATCCAAAGTGTTTCACGATTGGTGGGTTCAAAACCTCAAAGGTGCAATTTAAAAAATTGATGGTATATAAAGCCCTGGCCAGTCTAATTGAAGGAGGTTCGATCTTTAGAACCTGTTGCTGCTGAGCAAGGACCCTTTTGATCTCCTGGTGGGTCCTTTCTACGATTGCTTGGCCTGTGGGGGAGTGGGGGATGCCAGTTTTATGTTCCACTCCCCATTGCTACAGAAAGTAGCAGAATTCCTTGGATTTGTAAGCTGGGCCATTATCTGTTTTCAGGCTCTTGGGGATGCCCATGAAAGAGAATGCCTGTATGAGGTGTTTGGTTACATCTTGTGCTTTCTCTCCTGTGTGGGCGGAGGCAAAGACTGCACCTGAGAAGGTATCAACAGAGACATGCACGTACTTTTGTCTGCCAAACTGTGGGATATGTGTGACGTCCATTTGCCAAACCTCGCAGCTCTCCAGGCTGCGAGGATTGACTCCTGCGTGCAGTGTGGGAACTGTGTGTGATTGGCAAGATGGGCACGAAGCCACAATGGCCCTTGCCTGCTGGTGCGCGAGATGAAAACACTGAACAAAGCTTGGCACGTTTTGATGAAACAATTGGTGGCTGAGCTTTGCCTGCTCTAAAATGTTCGGCAGTGGGGCAATTGCTGCAGGAGCAGCGAGAGCATCTGCCCTCCTGTTCCCTTCAGCAATATACCCTGGCAAATCGGTGTGCGATCGTGTATGCATCACATAAAATGGATGCTCTCAGTGGGAGACTAGCTTCACTAGCTTCGAGAGCAACTCAAAAAGAGCTGTGTTGGACACCTTGTAGAACAGCCTGATCTGCCCTAGAAACCACCCCCGCAACGTACGCGTAGTCAGTGACTAAATTGAATGGTCCAGGGAACCTTTTGAAAGCTCTGACGACTGCGGCCAACTCAGCAATTTGAGGCGATCCCATCACCTCTTCGATATCTGTCTCCCACTGCTGAGTTTGGGGATCTTCCCAAGTCAAGACTGACTTGTGAGACCCCTCGGACATGTCTAAAAACTGTCAGAGCCTCTAGAGGTTTTTTACTGCTGACACTTTTCAAGGCAAATGTAAACTCTACATTCGAATTAAACGATTTGTGGGCTGGCTGATGAATTGAAATTTGGCCCGTAAAGGAGTCCAGGGAGAATTGGAGCGCTTCATTCTCCTGAAGCAGGTGTTCCAACATTGGTTTCGTGATTTGGCCCGTTTGCAAACCAATTGGCATGTGAATGCATGCGAAATCGCATCTGGCCAATTCTTTGATCTGTGTTCTCGCTTTGCGGATTAGCTCAGCCATCAATTCTTGTGGCCATGTTATTCTCTTGGGCTGATGGTGACTGAGAAAGACCCACTCTATGATAAGAAGAGGGTCTCCTCTGCCTTGGCCCTTCCTACCTTGTCTTGGTGACTTGTGTGATGTGTCCCACTGGAAAATCACACCATGCAGGTGTGGCAGCTTTCCCATGATGATAAAATTGAATGGCAGATCAGGGTCACACCTGCTTGCCTGTCGTGTTGACATTGCCTCCTGTACCTTCACCAGGGCTGCCTTCGCCTCTGGGGTAAGTGTCCTAGGAGAACTAAGCTCCTCTCCCCCTTTCAATAAATTGAAAAGAGGGGCTAGGTCCTCGGTAGTCAGACCTAGCCAAGGCCTTACCCAGTTCAATGCACCACACAATTGATGGACATCCGCAAGAGTCCTGACTTTGGTTTTGATGTCCAACTTTTGGGGTACAATGGACCGCCTACTGATTTCCAGGCCCAGGTACCTCCAAGGTGGCATCTTCCGAATCTTGCTGTCCTGCAACTCAAAACCTGCAGCAACCAACGAATTCGTTGTGAGGTCAAGCGCGTAGGCCAGCAGATCATCAGTTGGGGTGCAAATAAGTATGTCATCCATATAATGATGGACGATCACTCCCTCCGCGGCTGCGCGGACAGGGGGCAGCAAAGAAGCGATGTATTGTTGACAAATCACTGGCGAGTTTTTCATTTTCATTTCCTGGGGAAGCACCTTCCAGTGGTATCGCTTCCTTGGGGCCGCTCAGTTGATGGAAGGTACCAAGAAAGCAAAACGAGGGGCATCATCAGGGTGCAAAGGAATTTGAAAAAAGCAATCCTTAATGTCTATTACAGCCAATTGCCAATTTCGTGGGAGCATGGTTGGGGAAGGCATCCCAGGCTGGAGAGACCCCATATCTTCTATGACGTTGTTAATTTGTCGGAGGTTGTGGAGGAGCCACCACCAAGTCGTCAGCCTTGCGGATGACGAAAACTGGGGAATTCCAAGGAAAGTTAGTCTCCTCTATGTGTCCTTTTTTCAATTGCTCCTCTACTAGCTCCTGAAGCGCCCTCAATTTTTCAGTGGTGAGCGGCCACTGTTCTACCCAGACTGGTGTATCAGTCTTCCAATTCAGCCTTTGGGTAGGGCGCTTCTCAGTGGCCCTGATACAATGGTATCCCTGAAATATCTAAATTTTAGGAAAACATGAATAACCAAAGAAAGGAGTACTGGAAAGCACCAGATGGCTTATTCTGGATATGTGGGAAAAGGGCTTATCCAAAGCTTCCTCCCCTATGGAAAGGAAGTTGTACTCTAGGAATTATGCAACCAGGATTTTTTCTGTTGCCAAACCAAGATGGAGATAATTTAGGAATACCAGTATATGAGGCCTTAAAGAGAAACCAAAGAGAACTAATTGGAGAAATTGGGAGATATCAAAAGTGGGGCAATGAGGAGTGGCCTCCTGAACAAATAATACAGACATATGGTCCAGCTACTTGGGCACAAGATGGAAGTTAAGGATATCAAACCCCAATCTATATGTTAAATTGCATCATAAGGCTCCAAGCAGTTGTAGAAATCATAACTAATGAAACAGCAGGGGCCATGGAATTAATAGTCAGCCAGCAAAGGCAAACTAGAGCTGCAGTCTACCAAAATCAGTTGGCGCTAGACTATTCATTAGCAGAAGAAGGAGGAGTTTGTGGAAAGTTTAACACATCTGATTGTTGTCTACAGATTGATGATAATGGAGATGCAGTTTTGGTTATAGCCAGAAACATCCGGAAAGTAGCTCATGTACCAGTCCAAAAATGGGAATCTATAATGAATAAAGAATGGTTGAAAGATTTTTTTTTTTTGGACTATCCTGGTGGAAAAGGGTGGGATTTGTAGTGCTATGTGGAATAACAAGCTTAATTTTTCTTTCATGTTTAATCCCATGTCTTATCCAATTTATTACTTATGTGGTTCAAAATATGCAAATAATGACAGTGCCCACCAGTCCAGAGTTGGGAACCACAGGATGAATGCAGAAAATGATTGTATTGAGGAAAATAAAGATGATAAAAACCTAAAGAAGGCATTTAGGATATATCAAAGGTATCAGTATGCCAAGAGCACAGAGGTTTAAAGGTTGTAGCTCAAGCCAAATAAAGTAAGAAAGACAAAGGGGAGGAGATGTTATAAATGACAATATCATATCAGCTTTTGCATTTATGTATTAGCTTTTGCATGTTGTTATTGATTACAAGTATTCTAATATGGTACAATTTATAATTCCTTTTAGCTGCTCCTTAATATAATATAATCTGTCAGTTTATGTATGCACCATTGTGGTGGTTTCAGGTCGAAACTGGACAGAAACAGTAATTTCGTGTAGTGGTTTTTGTTCGCCAATTTGAATTTCCCGAACAATGCACCAATTAATGTAGTGGGCTGAGCGCTGGCTAAACACCAGCGGATCTACTAGAATTATTTACTCTTTTTCTGCTGTGAGATAGGATTAGGACAAGTCAAAAGAAGGCTTAAAACTTTAAAGGGTATAAAGAACACTTTATTAACAGAACTAAAAGAAAATTATAAGAATCAGAATAAAATCTTAAGAACACTTCTCCTCCCCCCACAACCTTCTTTTCTTTTCCACTGACAGCATACAGAGACAAAACTTTAGGACTTAGGTCAGTTGACCACCTCTAAAATAGTCTTTCATCAGTTCTCTTAGGGAGAGGAGTCTTGCCATGTCATGGAGACTTCTTTACAAGAAAACAGTTCCCTCATGGCTTCAATTCTCACAAAAAGCAGCCGCCCAGAAATCTGCATTCATGAAGTCCCTCTCATCTCATGCAGCCTTCCCACAGCTGCATTCCTGGGCCATGTCAAACTCATGGGATACTATTTCAAGGATGGGCTGTTCAAAAGCAGAGATTGTCTTCATTTATCTTTGAGATCATATTCATCTCTAGGAACAGAGGTCTTCTTCTTTCCGTGGGGGAAAAGGGTCTTTATCACTCTCATCTCTCTCTGTTTAAGCTTCTCATGAGATCACAGCTACTTCAACATCTACTTGCTTCAGCACAAATGCCTTTGTTCATATCTGCAATTTGAACACTCTTCATTTCCCCCCTCCTGTTTACATAAAATAAAGGGCTATTTTAGGATATCACAGTCCATTACCATGGCCTTGCAAAAGAATTTCAGCCTAAGACTAAGGCTTCTCTTCATTCTCCTCCCATCTGGGACTTGACTTCTTCACTGACCTTGGTGTCTTCATGTTGTTTCTCTACGTGCCTTCACTCTGTCCTTTTCTCTCACTCGAGAGAGAATCAATGTTCTGCAAGTTTCATCTGTGCAATGAAAGAGTTAATATCTTGCCCAGGGCCTGCAGTGGTCATGATGGTCAAAGCAGTCACAGTGATAGATTCAGGCCACACTGGGGGCTGGCTGTGCCAGGATCTCGGGGCCCCAGCCAGAATGGCAACAGCTGCTCTGGCCACACGGCTGGTCTCAGGCCTGTACTATGTTTAATTCCAGCCACAGGTTGGCTTGACTGCCCTGGGGAGGAGGGAACTGGCCCAGCAGCAAGATGTTAACAGCCACTGGGGCTCAGCAAAGCCAGGATGGGGCCCCCTGGCCTCCCCTCCCCCTGCCTGGAAGCCACTGGGGCCTGGCCCAGATGGGGCCTGGCGGACTCTCTGGGAAGGGGCTCAGCCCTTTGGCAGGGCCCACCCAGCCCAGCTACATGGAGGAGGCTGGGCCAGCCTGTTACCTGTTCCCAGGCCAGAAGAAGAGGCTTTTCCTGGGGTTTGTTTGTCTTAAAATGTGAATCTCACAGAGGGGTATTCAGCTCTTTAATTGGTTTAACAGGTTGTCCATATTCAAACTAGCCACTGATTGGTTTTATCTGGCATGGAGGAAGCTGTTAGCAGCTTCTCTTAGAAAAATCATTTCCGTGGGTGGCTTCTTCCCTCCTCAGTAAATGTCAATCAGTGCAAAACCAGCACAACTGTATAGCTTATAGAAATAGTGGTGTGATGAATATATCGTAGGCCTTAGCAAAACATGAAATGTTAAAATGTTTCTATGTAACTAAGGGAATGGTGTAAAACAATTACGTTGTTTCTCACATCTGCTCACCGGCCTCTCCAAGTGATAACACTGACAAAAAACAGAGCACCAGAGAAGAATTAGAGAAGAATTTATTCACTCTTCATTATCAGGGAGTATGAAACAACAGGATGGAACCACAAGAAGACATAAAATATATTGACTGTTAAAAATGACCCTATAATATTGGCTTTCACATTTATGTATTAGCTTTTTCATGCTGTTATTGATTACAAGTATTCAAATATAGCGCAATCTATAACTCTTTTAAACTGCTTGCTAATATAACATAATCTATTATTTTAAGTTTGCACTGTATAGCCCATAGAAATAGTAGTGTGATGAATATATCTATGTATACACTGTATAGCTTTTAGAAATAATGGTGTGATGACTGTATTGTACTGTAGGCCTCAGCAAAACATAAAATGTTAAAATACATCTGTAACTAAGAGAACTGTATAAAGCAATTATGTTGTTTCCCACATATGCTGACTGACCTCTCCAAGTGATAACAGTGACACAAACCAGAGCATCAGAGGAGAATCAGACAACAACTTAACTCTTCATTATAAGGAAAGTGTGAAACAACAGGACAAAGCCACAAGAAGGAATAAAATATATTGACCTGATCTGCAGGATGTCATGCAGATAAGTCAGAGTGTAAAACCAAAACAAGAGAAAGTTCTTGCAACATCAAAAGCACCCAAGAATGTTTGAATAATGCATGAAACTTATGAATATGTATGTACCTCAGTAAAGTAACAGTATATAGATAACACTGTCTTCATCTACCGGTGTGTTCTTTGGCCAATAGCCAGGAACACCCCAGTGCTGGACATTGTCCTTTTTTATCCCCTTAATAAACTTTTAAAAATATTCTAGAGTGAACTTTCGTTTTTCACATTGACCTAATCTACAGGATGTCATGCAGATAATTCAGAAGTTAAAACCAAACAAAAGAGTTCCTGCAACATCAAAAACTCACAAGAATGTTTGAATAAGGTATAGAACTCATGAGTATGTATGTACCCCGGTAATGTAACAGTATATAGAGAATGCTGTTTTAAGTTAACAATGTGTTCTTTGGCCAATGGCCAGAAACACCCTGGTGCTGGATATTGTCCCTTTTTATCCCCTTATTAAAAAAAAAAATCTAAAGAGTGAACTTTGTTTTTCACACAGGCCTTGGCATTCCCAGCTGCAAGGTCACTTGAGCAAATCTACCATCCTCCTCGCCATTCTTCCACTTTTAACCCTTTCCACCCAACACTGTCAGAGAGCAGCTTTAGACTGGATATTTGGAGGAATTTTTTTCCTGGGAGGGTGGTGAGGAACTGGAACAGGTTGCCCAGAGAAGCTGTGGTTGCCCCATCCCTGGAAGTGTCCAAGGCCAGGTTGTATGTGGCTTTGAGCAACTTGGTCTTTGGAAGGTGTCCCTGCCCATGGGAGGGGGGAGGATTGGAGCTATATGAGCTTTGAGGCATCTTCCAACCCAAACCATTCTAGGATTCTGATTTATGGTGCAGTACATTTGTTGGGGTTGTGTTTGTAGGGCTTTGCACTTATGGGGATTGTATTTCCGTGACCATACATTTATAGAGGTTGCTTTCGCGGCCCTGCGCATTTGTTGGGCTTCCATTTTTGGACCTGTTCCTTTTTGGGACCGCGCTTGCGGTTGCAGGAGCGCTGCCTGCCTCGACCGATGCGCCACCGCTGGACGCCAAACATAAAATTAAACTCCGATTATACCCGTCCGCCCGCCCCGGCTTCTGGCTGTCGGCGGCATGGCTATTGCGGGGCGACGGGCGCGCAGGCGTAATAGTGGTGTGTGGTGGCGGTGGAGTGTTACCCGTATGTCGCGCATGTGCGGTGACGTCCGGACGTGTCGGAGGCGGCTGCGGAGTGCGAGCGGCCGGAGCTGCGGCATCGAGGCGACGGTGACGACGGCCGTCACTGGGTGCCCGGGTTCCCCCTCCCCCGCGCCGCCGGCCTGAGGGTGGGGGGCGGAGGCCTGGCCCGCTCTGCAGCACCGGGGCTGGCTGAGACGAGAGTAAGCTCATCCCCGCAGCCGTCGCCACCCCTCATCCGAGCCGTAGGCCGCGCCCGGAGAGCGGCCGCTGCGCCGCCGCCCGCGGCCCAGGTAACATCCGCTCTCGCCTCTCGTCCACCTGCCCGCCGAGGTCGCCCGCAGCACGCCCTCTCCTACCGCTCACCGCCAAGGCTGCCGCAGGACCGGGCCGGGCCACGGCGCGCCCCACCGCCCCGCCACGCTGGGGGCGCGCCGGCTGCTGCTCCGGGGAGCCGAGACAGCGGCACCCGCCGCCCGGGGGCTTCTCCTCGGCCCCGCTTGTGGCTTCCCCTCCCTGGCTCCTTCCCCATCTACCCCTCTTTTACTGAACGAGAAAAAATATGATCGCCCCGCCTTCAAACCTTTAGTATTATTGTTTTAAAATTCCAGCAAAGCCTCTCCAACCGGTCTGTTCCCAGTTAAGCTTTCCTCCGCTGCTGTTCGTGCAGACTGCTCTCTTCCTCCTCTCTCCCGCACGCTGGAAAAACGCTCTGGGTGTTTGTATGTGAGCCGCTTCTCGTTTAGTTCTTTGAAATCTGCCATCTTATTTGCAGTAACAAAGAACTGTGCTTTTAGCTCATTTTCAGACTGCGTGGGGCTGCTCAGCACAATGGGTATTAATTAATTTTGTTCCTTCTTTATTTTTCTTTCTTCCCATCCCTATTTCTGTGAGTGTGGGTTTTGTGTGAGGTTTGTGACTTGCTGCAGTTGAGCCTTATATATTTTACCTATGAAGATGGGTTAATTTGTGGGGTAATCTAGTTGAAGGTTAGGTGTGTTATCACTTAGTACCCAAATTGTGCTACTGCAAGCTAGTTCTTCTCAAACACATACGGTTGGAGTAGAAACATGGTGTCTTTTACCACCACTTCTCAAATTATCTTGGTTAATAATAGTGTGCCACTGTCAACAGGCAAGAGTGAATTCAGGCTCCTGCACTGTTGTTACTTTGTTCAGTAATGCAGATAATTCCATGCAAGGTTGTTGAAATAACTATACTGGCCTATAAAACAAAATGTGTTTTTGTACTCCAGCATCATGATAAGTAGGCAACTTGTCTTTCTGGCCCTCCTCTTATTTTTCTTGGTTGGACTGTGACTGGAAGGAGTTTCTTCTCACTTGGCATTCACGAACCTCTTTTGATTTGCTTGTTGTGTAGGCATGTTTAATATTGATATAGAAGCTTCATTTCCAAGAGCTGAAGCCTAAAGAAAAGCAGTGTCTCAAACTAATGAGAATTTCTTTTTTAGGTAGATGGCTCTTTACATAATGCATTCAGGCAAAGCTAACACAATAGGGATGTGGGTTTTGAGAGGAATCAACAGATTTAGTGGAGAGCAAAGGTGTGCTGAGAGCAGATCCGTGGATCCTGATGGGGAACAGCCTTTGCTGTGCTGTTGTTAGGGTCTTGCTGGAATTTTAGGACTCTCTTTCTGTGTTGCTAACCTTGTGAAAAAATCTACTTTTGTTTGAGGCTGGAATTTTCTGTGTTTCCAGAAGTGATTTTTTTTTAAAATTTGAACAAGTGCAGAGAACATTATCCCTGTGCAGATTACAATAAAGAACAGATGTTATCTAATACACCTATTGCTAGGGTATTGAAACATTACATACAAGTGAAAAATCACACTGCTTTTGCCTGAGCAAGGTTTGATTCTTCCTTTTATTGCTTGGTGTAGCCACAATTGTTTTCTCTGTGAGCTTTTCACAAATAACTATTTGCCCTTGTTGAAGGAAGCCTTTTCCAAGAAGAGGAATCTTGCAGGATCCTCTGAGGAAGAGTTCAGTTCAGATTTGCCATGTCATTCTATGGCAAGGATTTTCACCACCTTTGCTCTCTGAATGTGGTCTCTCCTGCCGTTTCCAGGTTTTTATCCTCATCCCCAGGTGCTAGGATGAGGAGGGGATGACCTCTTGCTCAGTGGGACCCCAGGGGTGCTCTCTCACAAGTGAGGTAGTTTGAGGTGCCTGGAACTGTATTGCGGAAATAGATCCAGTTGTAGAGGAGCTTACTGCCCTCCCCACTCTCGATGTAAGGTGCAGTAGCCTTCCTTCTCTGTCCATACAGAAGTCTGTATTGAAAAGATGAGTTGTTTTCAACTGTATGCTTTCTCAAGAATAAAAATGTGGAGAGAGAGGAGTGGAACTAAAATGAAAAATGAAACTTTCTAGGATTTAAAATGCATGTGTATGTAGTTACATGAGCATAGTAGCTCTACCTTGCTCATTGTCTCCTGTCCCCCCATGCATTCAAAAACAAGATATGGACTGCGATATGTTTTTACTGTTGTATTAGTTTCTTGAACAAGATTAAGAAAACTGGAACTGTGTGCAGCAGAAACATTTGCTCTGTTTATAGGATCAGTCTGTTGCATTTGTAAAGTGCTTTTCAAAGCAGTTGAAGTGCACAGGTTGAAGCTGAGCAGTAAAATGCTGAGAGCTGCACTTGGTAGCTACATCAGATTAGTTTCTTACACAAAGAAATGGTTGCTCCTACTTTTTTTAACTGTGAATTTATGTTGAGATGAAAGAGTTGCCACTCAGAGTTGTCTTAAAACTCTTTCCCAGTTCCTTTCATGCTGTCATGTGTCTTAAATTTTTGTAGCTACTGACAGTGAGATGAGCAGAATTGCGACTTAGGATTCAGATATGCACACAAAAATAGTATTCTGGGGAATGTTGGCTCTTACTGTACAGAACAGTGTGAGTATAGTACCTTAGTACTCTCTCTTGCTCTTTAATGCTAATTGTTCTTATGTCTACAAACACTTTGTTCCTATTCACCCTTTGGGCAAGTAGGTAATAGTCTAATATGCTGGAATGTATGTATCTGCAGTCTAATAATTCATATCTTCTTTAAATCACAAGCTGCCTTTTGTTTTATTGGTTTTCAGATTTTTCTTTATCATAAAACTTATACTACTGCATTATTAAACAGCAAAATTGTAGTAATGTTTTGGTGGTTAAAAGCTATCAAATGTATATGCAGATTTTCTGCCATCTTTGTCTAATTTTGGAGACAAGAGCCTTTCTTGTCCTTTATTCATGTGAAATGTTCTAGCAAGATGTCAATTTGTATGCTTTTCTAATTAGCCAGTTTGTTAGCATCGCATTACTGCCTAATATCAAAATGCTGGAAATTTGTTTGGGATGGGTGTTACTAGTAAATCACATTCCAGAGTATCAGTGGCAGGTTCACTACCCTATTTGTTTACAGTACGGTTTATCATATCAGTGTCAGGCCTGGATTAACTGTCTTGCCCAAAATGTTGGATTACTGATTGCCTGGATCATATTCCTTTGGGTTACACCTCTGATTTCCAGCTCCATAACTGCCTGGTTTTTCTGCATAAGCATATTGTTTCCTTTTCTTGTTGGGGGTTGATCATTCTCCTCAAATTGCAAAATGTGGCTTAAGGTCATTTTTAATATTTAGAAAAAGATGAGCGTTCTTTTTAAGAAATCTAGATTTGTAACTTCTCAGCAAATTTCAACCAGATTAGAGTATTGGAAATGGGAATTATTTTGAGGAAAGGATTTTTCAGATGATCTTCAAGATTTGCTTGGCTGAATGACTAGGGCACATTAATGGGAGCTTAGGTTAGGTCTTCAGGTTATATTGGATGTATGGAAGAATTATGGTGTTTGTTCAAGTTTGCATCAGTCTTGAAGGAAGAGTTTCAGTTAATGGTTACTTATCAATTCTCTGAGATAATAGTGTGTTTGTTACAGATCATCAAGTGTGTTTTTAATTACCTGGCAATCTGAACTTCTTTTGTCTTACAGATTTACCAATTCAGAGGCTCTTATTCTTGTTCCAGTACTTGAAGTATTGTAGAACACCAGTTGTTGTTCACTTGTTTTATAATATACCTGTTAATACTTAGTTATTGAAATAAATTACTTTCTATAACATAGAATTATAGAATTGTTAAGGTTGGAAAAGACATTTAAGTTCAAGTCCAAACATAATCAAGTACTTCTCTATAACTCTGTAACTTGTTAGCATTTTATGTTATTTGTCCCTTTTTTTTTTCCTGTTCTGCTCACATTACACTGTAGCAAAAGGGAGAGAAATACCTTTTTGTTCCTTGGTGAATGAAGCTGAGAGCTTTACTACAAGCACTGTCTTCTGCTGCTGTTTTTCTCATGTTCCCTGTCTCTTCTCTCTGCCTCTTTTTTCCCAAAGCACTCTCTCACCCATTTCTGTTTCCATGAAATTCCTGGGCAGAGGGAATTAAGAACTTCTTTGCTCAATATATTTGGCCCTATGTATTCGACTGTAAATCTAAGCTTGAACTGTAGTGTCCATTTGTAAAACATAAAAACTTGGCTTGTCTCCAAAATATACCTATGCTTCTGGTGCTTCAGAGGAAATATGTCAAGACACTTATCAAGATGTGCCAGATTGATACCCACTGACCTCACTCCCTCTTTTTGGGGATCAAAATTGCAAGATTAAAGACAAGATTTCTGTAGATGTGACTTCTAAAAGGAGGCTCCTGAATTAATGTGCAATTATGGACCAGCAGTGTTTGACAGTATTCAAAATCCTAAACAACTGGCCTGGCTTTCAAAAATGCTGAAGAATCAGAAGCTCCTACTGAGCACAGTTGGCAACTGAGGGGTGACTCAACATTTCTGAAGATCATTACACTTAAATAAGGATTTATTTGCTTGATCTTAGTCCTCTGAAAGTCAGCCGTCAAAATTCTCATTCATGCTTTTAGGGATGGAAAAGAGCTGCATGTCTAATTTTAAGCATCTCTTTATTTAAAGCTCCTTTAGCTAGTAGCTTTATCAAGTCACTTATTTGTGATTACTTATGTGTATCTATCTAGGATGCTGTTTTATATTTAAGGAAAATGATGTTCTGTTTTGTTTTAGCTGGTAAGCTTTGAGATTTATGTGAATTTGAGTTGCTGTGGAGAATGAATGGCAGGTTAAGCTTGACTTTTAATAGAGACTTACTGATTTGAAGCATTAGAAGAAGCTAGTATGGAGGGAAAAACTTTAATAGCTAGGTAAAATGATCTTAAACTTAGAGGTAATTGTTTTCCTTTGGGAGAAATTAGATCCAGAAGCATCCTTACAAAAGAAAAGTATTGAAAATGGAGGGGGGGAGGATTTGTGCTGTTTTTTCCCAAGTATACCAAAATGTGATGTATTCAAGTTGAAATCAGAAAAAATACTAAATATGGAAGAGTTTGTTTCCTTTTATAATTGTGCTGGATTTGTGTTGCAGTATTCCTTTTACAAGGAGGGAAGTCATGTGTTAATACTGTAATTTGTGTGATACATTAACTTTCTAAGTTAACATCCCACTCTTATTTTTGTGCAATGCATTTCTTTCAAATAAATAGCTGCTACTGCTGTACCTCTAATGACATGGAAAATTCCGGTGCAGAAACAGGTCTTTGACTGGATGTGTTCTTCAGATAGTGAGAACAAACATTTTTTTTCTTTAACGTTTGAAATCACATATATTTTATTTACATTGCTGAGAACAACATGGTAGTTTCAAAAAGGCTTATATTTTAAGCTTACTTGGAAAATGTAAATGTAGTAAAATCACTTATACGTATTTGCTGCCAGTTTCTTAAGAAAGTCAGACCACATATTTCATAGAATGGTGTTAGTGAAGCCAGAGCTGCTTGAAGAACCAGAGCAGCTTTTTGACATTAGACTCCTTTTCTGTGACTGCACAAAACCTGCTGTCCTATGTTTCTGGATAAAGCAAGATAAAGTGTAGTAATTGGCTCATTCAGAAGCAAGAAAATCAGGCCAGCTATAATTTGTGGATTGAAGGAAACTTTAAAAGGATCGTGTCTGCTGGCTTTGAGAAGAATGACTTCATAACTAGAAACCACTGCAGGTTCTTAACAAATGGAGTTTAAAGGCTAAGTGTGTTAGGAGGGACTTGGTCTTGAGCTTATCTTTAGTATAATTAAGACAGTTCTGTTTGAGACAATTCGGAAGTGCTTTTTTAGTGACTTCAGTCAATTTGTCTTGATCCAGAAGAAGCTGGATCCAAACAAGAAAAGACAAATGTGCCAGTTGAGGTTTTCATAGCTAAAGATACACACAATGCTAATTTACATAAATGTGTATTAAATTAATGGTCAGGTACAATTTTTGCCTTTCTGATTAGCAAGGAGAAATAGAATTGGTCAGAGGTCAGAACATAGTTGAACTATTTGAACAGGATTATTAAATGAAGATGACAGATGATTCTGGTGTGTATTCATGCTTATTCACTATTCAGATTTTATTTAAATCCGTGCCACTTGATTCCCAGCCAGTATTTTAACTTGTTTTCATCCTGCCAGTATAAAACATAGGAAATCATTGTTACTGTTCTCCTTTCCCTGATTCATTCAATACATTTCTATATGTACATACTATGTGTACATATATATAAACTATAATCTTTATTTAAATATTGTTACTAGGGGAAAATAAATCTTATATCTGAAACTGTGCAAGCAGTCTTAAGCATGTTTTAGCTATCATGGGACAAGAAATGCAGTTTTGTCATGCCCTTTTAATATCCTGCACTTGAAAATAAAAGAAGCACAAAGCCACAGACTTCCTTAGAAACATGATCTGCAATGTTAAAAACAAATCTAATGTAGATATTTTTTCCTCCTAGGTTTTACCAAGAGACAGTACATCTAACACTTAACTTGGATCATCTCTTGTGCATCAGCTTGAAAATCATAACAGCCCCCAAAACTGACATTTGATCTGAAAGAAAAAGCTGTGACATATGGACAATATGTCTATTACTAACACACCAACAAGTAATGATGCTTGTCTGAGCATTGTTCACAGCTTGATGTGCCATCGACAAGGTGGAGAGAGTGAAACTTTTGCAAAACGCGCAATTGAAAGTTTAGTTAAAAAGCTAAAGGAGAAAAAAGATGAATTGGATTCTTTGATTACAGCTATAACCACAAACGGAGCTCATCCTAGCAAGTGTGTTACAATACAGAGAACGCTGGATGGGAGGCTTCAGGTTAGTACAAGTGGAAATCAGATGTTTTCCTCCTAGTGAAGCTGGAGCAAAAGTGAGTGACACAGGATCCTAGTGTTGAGGAAGAGTAGCGCTTCTCTTGCATCTACCCTCGCCCTCATTTGTAGACATGTTTTATGGCTGGAGCTCTGGACTGCTGCAGTAGTTTTTTGGAGGTTTTTTTTTTGTTTGTTTTTTGTTTTTCCAAAAGGAGCAAAAGCCATTGGATCAGCCATTCTAAATGAGTATGTGTGTGGCAGTAAAAACCAGAGTCATGTAACAAATTTGGCTGTTTCTCTTGGTATTTTCACTACAAGCTTCTGTCAGATCTGTGTTGGTCAGAAGTATAAAGATAGACCTATTCTAAGAAGGTACTCCAAGGAGTCTGCACTGAGGATTTATGTTAGCCTTATATCATCAGTACTCAGTACCTGTATAGCTTGGGTTGCAATTTCCTTGTTCCAGGACAGATGTCATGTTTGCTGGCTAGCTTTCTGTCTACCCTAGAAGCATTTTTTAAATTTTTATTTCTTTCATTATAATGGATTGGCATTCTTCTACTTGTAAATTCCTTATAGTGTAGCTCAGCACCTCATTCTTCTGGGACAAAGCTCCTTAGTCATCCATGGTGGGGAAGGTGACCATACATACTACCTTAAGCACAAATTCTGCTTCTGCCATTTTGTATCCAGTATTTTTTTTCTTAAGAATCACAGTGTTGATTTAACCATAGCAAAACCCTAATAGAGATTTATTTCTGTTGAGTACAGAACTTGGGTAAACTGTACATCACCTTTTTTTTCCATATTTTGATGATGAAGAGAGGTTGTGTTGTTGTTTGTCCTCTTCCAGCTTTACTCCTCACTAAGTAAAATGAAATATGTTGCTACTTTCCCAATCAACTTTTGTGTCTAACTTTTTAGGTGGCTGGTCGCAAGGGATTCCCTCATGTGATTTATGCTCGTCTTTGGAGGTGGCCTGATCTTCATAAAAATGAACTCAAGCATGTTAAATATTGTCAGTATGCTTTTGACTTAAAATGTGACAGTGTCTGTGTAAATCCTTACCATTATGAGCGTGTAGTATCGCCTGGCATTGGTAAGTAGACTTGATCTAAAATGGAACAGTGGGAATAAAATGTAAAATGTTTTCCTTTTGAGTGCAGAAAATACAGGCCTAAATTAGAAACATTATTTTTTAATGATCTAATTATGAATTACTCTCATATACTCTTGTCCATCTTCTTAATGGAATTATTCTTTTATTCCAAATTTAAAAGAACAATTACTGGCTTTTATTTAAGCCTTTCTGTTGGCTTTGCACACAGTTCTTGCAGTTAATGTCTATCCTAGGAATAATTTAGCATTGAGACTTGTGTTGAGATAGAGGGGGTATAATAGAGGCGGTGTAATATGTAGTCTGTAGTACCAATTTGTAAAGTTTATAAGCTTAATGTTCAAAAGTTGTTGAAGATCTCTGAATATAATTTTCTATGCCCCCTTTTCTTTTTCTTCTTTTTAAAGATCTCTCGGGACTGACACTACAGAGTTCTGGTAAGTAGTTCTGTTTACTATTGCATTTCTATGGGCGCAAACTGTGTTAAATTCTTCAGTATGCACACAGTTTATTCTGTTGTATCTCCTTGGGAAAGATTATAGAGAGCAGACGAAAATGCATTTTTCTCTCTGGTTTTGGAAAAACCAGCTAAGTAGCATATAAGAGGTGTGATAAATTCTTTAAATTGAGGCTTCAGCTGAGCTTGTCAGTATGTTCTGTTTTCATTGTTCACAACTTATAAACCCCACAAAAAACCCCCAAACAACAAAACTCACCATTGAATGCTGCTAATTAATAAAAAAACCTAGACACCCAAAGCCATGCGCATCTGTATGATATGCTAATTAATTGAATTGGGAATAATAGATGCTTATGATGTAATAAGTAGTTTAACAATAAACTGGTGTAAGTTCTGTAATTAATATGCAATTGAATGAAGGAGTCTTAATATTCTTGCTGTCTCTGAAACTTGAGAGAAATTGGATGTTAAATCTCCAGTGAACACTATTCAGAAATTATGAGATTGTGCAGCTGGTAACTGCTTTATTTCAAAATGGTTTTTTTTCCTTCAGGAAGAAATTCATAGAGAAATTTGGGTTACCCAATATTTTTAGCAAAGACAACTTAAAAAAACCCAACCTACCCAACAAACTCTTAACTTCACAAGCTTTATCTTGTTTGCTCACCTCTGCTAATTGTTACATGTGTCTTCTGAAAAATGATCCTTTGTATGGAATCAAAGCTTACTAGCCAGCAGTTAAATACATAAATGTTTTCGTGTCATGCGACTGTTTTTGCAGCAAGAAACAAAAAAATTACTGTCAGATTTTAATACATTTAAGTCTGCTTTATAAATGAGCATGGGAGCTAATGTGTGTTATTTAAAGATGCTCAATAGGATATATAGAAATAAACTCTTGTAGTGGCAATGGTAGTAATTTCTTTACACTGTATGTGGAATATTCTGAATTAATGGCTACATTATTAAATATGTAGTAGCGGTGTATTGTCTTTGAATGTGAATTTGATGTTTCTAGTCAATTTGGATGGGAGTTGCTTAAAATTATTTAAGGGATGCATGAAGTTTTTAATATACTGTGTTAATGAATTGGTTTTCATAGGAGCTTTATTTATGTTCTTATTTGTATACTAGGAATTGGTTTAACTACCGTGTTAACATATACTTAGGTGCTTGACAAAAAGCATGTTCTTCCCTTTTATTAACTGTGTCAAATCACACAGTGATGGACTAGAAAACAAAATGCTATTGGAGTCTACTACTGTGAGACTAAACTGCTTGTTTGATAGCAGTAAGCAAAATAAACAGTTTGCTTTTCTGTTCAGTTATGCTTCAAAATGTCTTGCTGCTGGCTTGAAGTGTTTATTTGTAATTTAGTGGAGTGCTTTAGCAATGTTTATATAGATTAAATTCTCCCCCACTAGTTTTAATGGCATTGTTATTGCTTGAATATAGTAGCACAATCTGTAGTTAAATCCTGTAAATAGATTTGCTTTGCATGTTTAACTGTTTGTTTCTTCACAGCTCCATCAAGTATGTTGGTGAAAGATGAATATGTTCATGACTATGAGGGGCAGCCATCATTGTCTTCTGCTGAAGGCCATTCAGTCCAAACCATCCAGCATCCACCAAGTAACAGGGCATCTACAGAGCCTTATAGCACCCCAGCCATGTTAGCTCCTACTGAGGCTAGCACTACCAGCACCACTAATTTTCCCAACATTCCTGTGGCTTCAACAAGTAAGATTGAGATGATATGAAATACTAAACTCTGAAAATGTGAAAGCTCAAAGATAACCACTGATTTTTAACAAAGTAGATCTTGTATTGGAACTGTGCTGCTTCCACACTACACTGGTAAAAGTGTGTGGCAATATGATCTAGGCAGTCTTATAAGCATTAACATAAGGTTTTACCTTGGAGCATAATTTGAGTAACTTTTCCTGGTGACCCAGTCTTTTTTCAATGAAACTGACACTACATGACTCTTACAAGACACTTAAATATGCCAAAGGTTCAGTAACACAATGTTAAAACAATTGGCCAGTAGCAAAAATATTATGGCTATTATTTGATTATTGTTGTAGAAATGGAAGAATTTTGTTATTTTATCACAACAGCAAATGGGGTAACAAACAGATATGCTGTAAGGTAGCAGTATCAAGATGTTTTAAGGCAATTCTTTAGTGTTCCACAATTGACAAAATCTATCTTCCAGTTTTAACTTGATTATTTTTATAATGGCCCACTGTACTACCAAAGTGACAATCCTAATTAATATTTTCATGAGTCTGTGGAAGTGCTGCATTGAAGTTTTTTGTTACTTTTTTGTGTGTATTTGGTACAAGTGGAAGAGTCTGGTTTGCCAACACCAAACCTCACATTTTACTCCAGCAGGACAGTAAAGCATTACGTGTGCAGCGTCCTGTAGCCCTAATGTAGGGAAACCATGAAGTTTGCAGGGGTTTCACATACTCATTGTCACTTTAATATCAAAGATGTGTGAATATGAATTTCATGTTATCAAATTTGAATTATGGTGGAATTATGTTTTTATAGTGTCTTGAATTTTAGCTGGCAACTCTTTTGTTAAAGCTAATGATGGTTTTGCCAAGCTGAGATGTGGTGTCTGTTTCCAGCAGAGAAAAAAGGATAGGCAGTTTAATTGTATTGCTTTTGCACAACAGTTTATTGTCAATAACTTTTTCTCATTAGCATTATAATTGTTGGAGTCAATTAGACAAGAAAAATGGCTCATTTTTGGGTTTTAGTTCAAGTTCTCAATGTATTAAATTATGCTAGCCCACATCAGTTTGAGAGTGCAAGTACACTTGTGAAACTGCTGGTTGGTTTAGTGTTAATGGCTGAGCTGAAGTCTTAAAATCAAATTCTGTTAACCTGTTCTGAAATATTTGTAGTTTTTCTTTAAAGCTTAGATAATTCTTGAAATACTTACTTGGGAGGAAAAAAGCCCAGCAACTTTCTCAGGAAGGAATCCAGTTATGTATACAGCTCTATTCAAGAACTATTTCTAAAAATAAAATACCATTCAGTATGTTTTGGATGAACACGAATGAGTGTTTTCCTTAGGAACAGTAGTTATAACATGCTGAAAATAAACAACATATTGGACCTGCTGCTGGTCTGTTTGGATTCACACCAAATCTACTCCAGCTATGTTATTCAGTAAAACCTGACGTTTCTTCTTTCCTTTCAAATTGAAAAATAAGATGTGAACAAAACAAAGATGCACTTGATAAACATGACTCTTTGCATACTTTTACTCCTTAAAATAGTAAGGGTGTCAAGAGTCAAAATTAGTTGATGCAGAGCATCTTGCTTCAAGTTTCCCTAAGACACTCTGGTGGATGGAAAAAAATACTGGAACCAAACTTGTAGGAACTGTGTATTGCAGTGCCCCTAGTTGGGTGTATTTTCCTACCCAGTAGTGTTGAGCTCTTCTTAATTAAAATTTTGGAACATTCATGAATAGGTAGTGTGTTCTTTTACCAGGTCAACCTCCCAGTATATTGACAGGTAGCCATAGTGATGGACTCTTACAGATTGCTTCAGGGCCCCAGCCAGGAACTCAGCAGAATGGGTTTACAGCTCAGCCAGCTACTTACCATCACAGTGAGTATATATATGTATATATATATATATATATATATATATATATGTGTGTGTGTGTGTGTGTGTGCACTCTTCTTAGTTTTCTAAAACCAGTTTCCAAATTTCAGGAGAAATAGAGGATTAGAAGTGAGATACAGAAAAAAAACCCTTTAAAACCAACCACTCCTTTCTTTTTCTAGATAGTACTACAACTTGGACTGGAAGTCGGACAGCAGCCTACACACCTACCATACCTCACCACCAGAATGGCCATCTTCAACATCATCCACCTATGCATCCTGGGCATTACTGTAAGTAGTGCAGATTTCCAGATCACTTAGTTTTCAATTTTGTTGAATGGTGGGGGTTCATTTGTGATTACTGTTTACCCCCAAACACTTTTCTTTTTTTTTGTTTAATATTACAGACATACCATTACTGTGTTTCATATTTTATGACAGTTAAGTATAAAAGCCTGATGGACTTGCCTCTGTTAAAGCAGCAGAGATTAGAGACTCAGATAGCTATAGTGATA
Organism: Prinia subflava; assembly: GCF_021018805.1. Classification (NCBI taxonomy): domain Eukaryota; kingdom Metazoa; phylum Chordata; class Aves; order Passeriformes; family Cisticolidae; genus Prinia; species Prinia subflava. Next base: position 2,863,373 of record NW_026960608.1, read on the forward strand.
TCATCTATATTATACATCTTACTATACCTAACGAAATTAGCATTTCCTTTCTAAACCTCTGTTTTTAAGGCTTTGCAATCCTGAACTAAATATTTCCTTTTCAGAAAAGGAAGTTGATTCAGAATGTGTTGTTTGCATATTTTTCTTTCAAAACTTGGAAGTTCTTGGCTGTTTTTATTTTCTGAAAATTTTGAAGTCATACTAAGCTTTGGAAGACGTGTCCACGTACCCTAGCCAATTTAAAAGAAACTTGTGAAAGCTCGTGCAGTAAAGTACTTGTCAATAAACTGGTCTTGCCACAGCCTGATTCATGAGTGCATTTGGCTCATAAAAATGAATCTCTTGTTTTAAGGTACCAGGAGATGGGGAGGAAAAAAGTGTGATCAAACTGCTAGTGCAAGTGTCTAGCACAGTATATGTATTGTAAGAGTATAGTGGAGAAAAACTCACTCAAATTCAAGTTTTTCTAAATTTTGTGGCAAAAAGCTAGAACAATTCTCGGTCTTCTAATATAGTACTTAACCAGATCACCTGTTGGCAGCAGTCATGGTTAACAGAGGGGAAAACAAACTGTGAGTTAATATTAGAGTGACTTTTCAGCTTGTCTCTATAGAGAAAATTGTTGTTTAGATACAGTTATTAAGTTTCCTTATTTTGGTCTGTTAGGATCCCACTTCATCTGTCATCTAGTTTGTCAGAAATACCAGGATGTAAAAAAACTTTAGTGGTGCTGTAGATTATCTTTCCATAGTTATTATTTAGAACTGGCTGGTGGTACTACATAGAGCTTTTCTTGGCTACTGCCATCTCTCACTTCAGAAAGTCACGTTTTGACACCTACCAGTGCTGTGTTTCTTTTGACATCTTGTTGCAAAAGCTGCTCTTACTTATAATACTATGTTTAAATTTTTCCTCTTTGTTCTCTGCTGCCTGTAAGGGACCCAGTTAATTCATAAAAGTCAAGAGACTAAATTAATACCAAGACTGTATTCATTGTATTTTTTTTTCTTAGAAAATGATTTCTCTAGGGCTTCTTTCCATCTTCAGTGAGTGTTTCTTATGGTTACGTCCACAGCATGCTGGGCAACTTGTTTTGTGATTGATGAAACTAATGAAGTGTGGTTTCTGACAGACTTGTATCACCTGCCTCTATACACTGATTCTCTCCTTGCACAACTTGGGGGCAGATGTGGAGTCCTATTTCTCTTACATCTCAATGCTATATCTGGTTTCTGTTCTCTCCTGGAACCGGGTCTGGCTTGAGCAGCATGCAACCTTTCTTCCTGGGATACTAATGGAGCTCTTTACTCAACTTCTGAATTTTTAGGAAACCTCTAAGAGTATAGTTTTTCTGTGGGCATTTTTATCCCCTGTCAGATTAGGCCAATTGATTCAGAAATTACTGGGATTTATAACATCAGGCATCCTTGCAAGTCTTTTTTTAATAGGAAAACAAGCTAAGTAAGAAAACATTATTTTTCCTCATGCAAAACAAATGGCATGTTTTCTTTTAAAGGGCCAGTTCACAATGAACTTGCATTCCAGCCTCCTATTTCAAATCATCCTGGTGAGTAAAATCTAACATGTAATGCTAGCTTATAACTTTGTGGTTTAAGTTTGATTATTTTTTTGTATCAAGTACTCTGAGATTTGAGAGATATAAATTCCAAAGAAGAGGAAGAATTTTGTGATTAAGTCTTGTTTTGAATTTGGACATCTCTTGGAATGGTGACATAGGCTGTGAACTGAATTTAATTGAGATGCCGAAGTCAAAGATTGCAGCCCTCAAGCCCACACTGAGCTGGTGCCTACCCTGGAGGTATCAGAACTCTGAATGTTCTTGATCCTAAACTTTTCAAGATGGCTGTAGTTGTACTTTTTGCCTGCTTAGAAATATCATGGAATTTAGGTGATGCCAAAGTTCTCTTAGATCCATAATCTAGTCCATCGTTACAGCCAGATGCCCTGAAAGATAGGTATTGTGCTGCTTAGCATTTTGGTGCTGAAGTTCCTCATTGGATCTTTGCATAAAGCTTGTTCTTTCCAAGTCTTCATTAATGGTAACAGTTCAGGGAGCCAAGGAGGTTTTGTCTTGTGGTACAGGCTAGCTCTCATGTGGGTGCAAGGTGATATGTTTTTAACAACAGCAAGGCTGTTGCCTGAATAGGGAGATCTGCATAGTTGAAAAGCCTAAAAGTTTAACTTGTTTATTCATTGGCTAGTGACTAAATCCATACAAGAAATAAAAATGTTGATACTTGCTGGCTAAACTTAACTGTAGCTGAATTGTATTTCACATTATTTAGTATCTCTTTCACTCTATTGATTTCATCCTATTCAGTCCTCAGAGGCATGAGTATTTATTTGAAGATAAAGCTTAAAGTAATTTAGGCACCTTTTTTTATTGTTTTCTAATAAAACCAGTACAGTTTCTTGAGGCAAATAGGTGTACTGTTTGGTGCTGCTGTTTATAATGAATGACTACCACTTACAGCACAGGAAGAGCTCTTCTTCCTTTTGGCTTATCAGGCTGTTGTGTTTAGGTCCTACTGCACTAAGCATGTCCAGTAATTTTTTTGTATGCTTTCAGGGATTGTGCCTCCACCACCTCCCTGGATGTCCCATTCCAATGCTTAACCACCCTTTCAGTGAAGAAATTTTCGCTAATATCCAATCTAAACCTCCCCTGGTGCAAATTGAGGCAATTTCCTCTTGTCCTATCACCTGTTACTTGGGAGAAGAGACTGACCCCCACCTGTCTAAAACCTCCTTTCTGGTAGAGAGCGAGAAGGTCTCCCCTGAGCCTTCTTTTCTCCAGGCTAAACATCTCCAGCACTCTCAGCTGCTCCTCAAAGGACTTGTGCTCCAGACCCTTCACCAGCTCTGTTGTCCTTCTCTGGACATGCTCCAGCACCTCAATGTCTTTCTTGCAGTAAGGGGCCCAGAACTGGAAACAGGATTCGAGGTGTGGCCTCATCAGTGCTGAGTACAGAGGAACAATCACTTCCCTGGTCCTGCTGCCCAAACAATTCCTGATACAGGCCAGGGTGGCATTGGCCTTCTTTGCTACATGGGCACACTGCTGGCTCATGTTCAGCTGGCTGTCAACCAACACCCCAAGGTCCTTTTCTGTCAGACAGCTTTCCAGTCATTCCACTCTTCTCCAAGCCTGTAGTACTGCATGAGGTTGTTGTAACTGAAGTGCAGGACCCACCTGGCACTTGGCCTTATTGAACCTCATACCATTGGCCTTGGCCCATTGATCTGGCCTGTCCAGATCCCTCTGCAGAGCCTTCCTACCCTCCAGCAGATCAACATTCCCACCCAACTTAGTGTTGTCTGAACTTACTGAGGGTGCACTCGATCCCCTCTTCCAGATCATCAATAAAGATATTAAACAGGACTGGCCCCAGTACTGAGCCCTGGGGAACCCCACTAGTCATTGGCTGCCAAGTGAATGTGGCACCATTTACCACCATGGTCAGGGCCCAGCCATCCAGCCAGTTTTTAACTCAGCAAGGAGAATACCTGTCCAAGCCATGGGCTGCCAACTTTTTCAGGAGTATGCTATGGGAAACAGTATCAAAGGCTTTGTTGAAGTCCAGGTAGACATAGTAGCTCTTTCCAACTACCATCTTTCTTTTGTACCCAATTTTTTAAATAGTACGAGTTAAAAGGCACCACTTGGCTATTAAAACATGCCATTTTGTTCTGCTCCCTTACTTAATACTTCCTTGTTTTAGCCCGTACCTGACTGTGTGCAGACAAGGTCATTATATTATCTTTGGTTTTTTTCCCATTGCCCTACTTTGCACATCTGGTTTGCTTTGCAGGGAAGATAGAGAAAACTGACTTCAGTTAGGATAGGAGGTAATTACTCCTATCTTAAGCCAGATCTGTTTCAAAGTTAGTTTCTGCTAGACTAGCCATGAATAGGCATATATGTATTACTTGTTTAGGCTAAAGCTATAGTCATAAAGTGCAGGAATGTAGATGGCTTAGAAAATCTTACTGCAATTATAAACTGTACAAAGATTTTTAAGATCTACAAAAAACCCTATCATTGTGTTGTGTCCCACCCCTACACAGAAAGGAGCACCCAAGATTTGTAGATGCCTGTGGTCCAAAAAGAATGGCAAAAGCCAAAAGGGTCAAAAAAAACCCTCACAAAGTTTTATTAGTAAACTATGCACTCCGCATGGAAATTGGTATATATTTTTCCCCTTAATAATGATGTTGATTCTAATAATAATAATAGAATAAAGAGGGGAAAAATAAAAAAATAAAAGGGAGATCAGAAAGAGAGGAAAGGGGATCTCCAGTCCTGAATACAGCATCAATACAGATGACAAGGGTGACCTGGGGATGCCACCTAGGCTCTGTGGGGGTACCTTCTTATAGGTAATTTTTCCCTGCCCTGGGATTAAGTTCCTCCCTCTTCATGTAAATGAGTTAGCATGTGCAGTTTGTTCTTCTGGACCTTTCTGGAAATGGGTCAAGGGGCTTTGAAGTTCCTTTGGTGGTCTCGATCCCCCTCTATTGGTCTTGCCTGCTCCTTGATCCCACTTCTGACCTTCCACTCTATGTTTTGTTGTCACCATGGACCTGAATAGGAAAATTTGCTCCAGAAAGGTGCTGCCATACCTTCATAAGGCCTCCCTTTTCAGGCACATCATGTTCTAACTTGCCTGCTTGAGTGGTCATCAGTGTTTGAGGCATAGCAGTGCATTAACTCCTTACTGCCTAGGCTTCTACACATTGATGTGTGCTTTAATAAAAAAGAAAAGCCCATGTTCATTGTAGTATGTAGTAATTTTCTGTGCTAGTAGATGTGTCATTGTCTATCTGAACTTGCTTATGTGAATGTGCACTCTTAGTCTGAATGACAAATACAGTTGCAGAAGGCCTAATGGATTGTCTGAATGGGTTTGTTGGGTTTTTTTGCACCTTTCAGTCAGTTAATTGTATATATTCTTTAGCTCCAGAATATTGGTGCTCAATCGCATATTTTGAAATGGATGTGCAAGTCGGGGAAACATTTAAGGTCCCTTCAAGCTGTCCAATTGTTACTGTTGATGGATATGTGGATCCTTCTGGAGGAGACCGTTTTTGCCTGGGCCAGCTTTCCAACGTGCATAGAACAGAAGCCATTGAGAGGGCAAGGTATTCTGCAGATCCCAAAAGCTCCAGATGTCTGTGGTATTTGAAAATATTTTGGTTTGCCTTCAGTGTGTGCCTTTCTTTTGAAATCACAAGTATAGTATCTTTGAACTGAATTAACCATACCAGGGTAATTTTTCTATGCCACTCCTGTAACACATTCAAAATGTGAACTGTGTGACAAAGCCCTTCAGAGCTTTGCAGTAGTAGCATGTTGCTTTTCATTGCTTTCAAAGGCTGTGCCTTCAAGGATAAAATTAGCAACTCATGCAGTTATATATGCAAACTGAATATTAGTTCTTCACACTAGAGAGTGATACAAGAATAACTGCAATATATAGATTTGTCAAAAGGAGCAAAGGAAGGTTGATAGAGAGCTAGTTGAATTTTCATTCATTCTCACCATGCACATGCTATGCTTTGATGTGGAACTGAAGCAGTCTTTCAAATTTTTTTCCACTCCTTTGAAACAAAAAGAAAGGAAATTATTCCATGTCTTCAGAAATGTTGCATTGTGACAATCAAAATGTTAGATTGCTATAATGTGATCCAAACAAGCATACAGTTCTGCATTAAAATGTGGCTTTGTATATGTATTTGATTGACTTTCTGTTCTAGAATACTTGGGGGATTTTACACTTCTGAACAGAACTGAGTGCGTTTGGTATCCCAACTCTGTATTGTTAATGACTGGTAGTTGCAACTCGAATATCATGGCTTCTGCATTCTGTTTCCCAGAGATCTTTACATGGTATTACAGATGTTTTTTTTTAATTTACAGATTTTGCATAACAAATGCTAACTTACACCTAAGATAATAACTACAATTTCAAGTCCTTGTATGAGCAGAGTGCTGGAGAACTGTTTATGGTTTATTTAGGAAAGGTCTGATTTATAGTATGTATACACAGCTGCATTGGATCTGTTTTTCTTTTTAAGGTTGCACATAGGTAAAGGGGTGCAGTTGGAGTGCAAAGGAGAAGGTGATGTGTGGGTTAGATGCCTCAGTGACCATGCAGTCTTCGTTCAAAGTTACTACCTGGACAGAGAAGCAGGGCGTGCACCAGGGGATGCAGTTCACAAGATTTACCCAAGTGCATATATAAAGGTTGGTTTGATGTTCCTAGATGAAAATTGTAGGGGAAATAGCGTATATTTGACTCTTGTAAATGTTAGAGAAGCTATGAGACACTGAAATAAATGTAATTTGGCTTTAAAAAACCCTAAAAATTTCCATTTGACAAGTCACTTAAGATGACTTAAGATTGACTAAACTGAAAGTGTCATCTAGATACTGTGAAAGTAACTAATTTTGTATTTTGTCACAAGCAATCTTGATAGCAGTTTTTTGTATTTTTAGCCTTACAGGTTTAAATAAATTCCTACTAAAATTTTTAGCATAGGTTACCTGTTTCTTTACTTTCTCTCTCCAAAACAAGAAAAGTTGGGAAATTATGTATAAATGCAGTAGAAGTGTAAAGTGTATGTTAAAGTGTGTGTTAGTGTTATGAATGTGAAGTGATCCAGAGGCCGCAGAACATTGCACGTTCTTAGATGTGCCTCTGCCAAAATTTAAACTTTATTTAGGACAAGTCACACTCGTAAAAATACATTTTTTAATTAAACTGCTTGAAGTTTGCATTGATTTTTTTACAAGCTTTCTAGTATGAGAACAGAGTTCCTGTGCATATATATTAGTGTTAAGCCTGATGACAAAGATATAAAATACCAACAACCTGAAACCTAGCTGCTGAAACTTCAGACCTGTCAATTATTGGTATTTCTTTTAAATAGACTAACACATTTCAGTAAAACAGTAAAGAATAAAGTCTGACAAAGTTAAGATGGACTTGTTGTCATCCATTTTGATTTATATGCCTATTTTCTGGAAATACTGGGATTTAAAAGTTAGGATTTTATCAGCCTGTAGTATCCTTCAGACTTTGATCTTGCAGTCAGTCCCACACATGATACTTCTGTAGCCTGCTCAGTTCAGCCAAGTTCTGGTAGTGCCAGTGGCAGTAATGTCATATAAGAAGAGTCTTTAACAATCAGCTTTAATGGATTATTTCTGATAGAAATTAAACTAGTTAGAGAAGGTTTGTTTTTACCCAAGTGTATGGTGAGATTGTACAAGTTGCTTTGGGAGAGTAAAGAGGTCCAGATTATTTGGGCTGGGAGTTGAGAAATTATTTTCTTTACTGATTTTGGTAAGTCTAATAGTTCAATGTTTTTATTTTTTTAAGGTGTTTGATTTACGCCAGTGTCATCGTCAGATGCAACAGCAGGCTGCCACGGCCCAAGCTGCTGCTGCTGCTCAAGCTGCAGCAGTAGCAGGAAACATCCCCGGACCAGGATCAGTAGGTGGAATAGCCCCAGCCATTAGTAAGTGCATTAACTTCTTGGTTTCCTTTTTTCCTTAATTGAAAACAAATAACACAGCTTTCCCTCATAGCAGCACCCACCCACTGCCCCTGCAACAGTACAGACAGACTTGGAATGAAATAGCAGGATTGGGGTAAGGTGGGGCTGGGATGGCATTGTGGTAAGTCTGTATTCATTCACTTTGTACCTGTTCCACGTGCCATTTTTTCACTCTGTAGTCTTCAGGGAATGTCGGATATGGAAGTGGCTGCTTATTATACTGCAAGAAGTGTTGCAGTATGACAGAAAGCATGTTATATGCAATGTCAAATAGCATAACTCTATGACTTTAAACAGATACTTTTGGCTGCTTAGATCCAAGCTCATAAAAATATTACTGAAAACAATAGGGATTACTTGGCAACAAAGTCCATGACTGAGTTTAGGAAGACTTAAGATCCTTGAGAAGAGGAAGAGGAGAGTGTGAGGGTAGGGTTTTTTTGTTTGGTTGTTTGTGTGTTTTTAAGTTATTCTGGGCTGGAGTTTTCTTAGTTACTAAATTCTAGATTCTTGAAATTGTACCTAAGTACTTTTAAAAGTGTAAGTACTTACATATCTCAGGATGTTTTATGTGCCAGAGTGTTTTCTGAATTACTTGTATTGCCACATGGCTCTTTCCAGCTATCTTAGAAATTGCTGAAGGCATCTTGGGGAAATGTGTTTAACTTTTGTCTTAGCCATACTTGGCAATTTGAAGTTTGCCAGCAGTATTCATCTCTTTATTACATGTAAGTAGTGTTGTTTGTTAATCCAGCTTCCTGCAGGTGGTCAGTCTGATTTCCTATGCTGAAAATGCAGCATTTGGCAAACATCAAGAATAAGTGTATTTTTACTTCTACATAAGGGTTACATGCATTGTATCACATAAGACATTGAGTGTCATCCTGTCTGCTTTACTATAGAGTTTTATATTTCAGCACCCTTCTAAGATTGCAGAATGATGAAAAAAACTTAATTGTAAGAAATGCAAATTAATTGCTGCATTCATTATAGCAGAGACCTAGAAATATGGACTGGCCTTGGCTGTGGTGAGAGGAAATTGTATTTGAAGCAAAAGCCAAGCAAACAGGAAAGGCTAAACAAACAGATGATAAAAGAATATGTCTGAACACTTACTTGAAACTTCTGTTTAGGTTTGTCAGCTGCTGCTGGAATTGGTGTAGATGACCTTCGACGCTTATGCATACTCAGGATGAGTTTTGTAAAAGGTTGGGGACCTGATTACCCAAGGCAGAGCATCAAAGAGACACCGTGCTGGATTGAAATTCACTTACACCGTGCCCTCCAGCTTCTAGATGAAGTACTTCATACCATGCCTATTGCAGACCCACAGCCTTTAGACTGAGATCCTTCTGCTGCACTGCTGCAGGCCATTATATTGTGAGGATGATGGATTGTAAAATACAGTACTGTTTATAACCTGAAGATATATTTTACTTTTGTTCTACCTAATCTTCTAAACCCAGGTTTTAAAAATATGTTTGCCGTCTTGCTCTAAGCAGAAAGAAATTAAACATGCAGAATTTGGATTTCAGTTATTTTCAGAACTTAATTGTCATAATACAAGGCTTAAAGTGAAATGTAAATGCCTTACAGAGACTTTTTAGTACTGGGTTTGTTCCCTTTGAAACTTTCCTTCTTTATTATGGCATCTTCGTGATAAGTCTCACAGGAGCCTTTTGTATGCAGAATATATATTATATATATTTATATCTGAAAATTCCTTCTACTAGTTACAAATATTTACCTTGTAGCAACTTTAAAGTTCCAGCTGATTTATGATGTTCTTTTTAGGGAACAATAATTAACAGAAGACTTCTTTATTTTGTTGACAATCTTGTTATGATTTTTCCAGATTAAAACATAGAAGCTGCCAAAAAGTGAGGGGATGAGACATATGTTGTTGGCACTGCTTAAAAATAGCAAGGAAAAGAAATATGGCTTTTCCTTCTCTAGTTTTTTAAAAAAGATATCTTAGATTTTTATTTATATAGACAGATGAGTTTTAAAACACTAAAGGAAATGGATACTTTCAGTGCTGGCACTCAAATAACATGAAATACCTAGTCTGCAAAGTTGCCACTGAAATTGCATAACAAGCACCTAATGGCAGGAATATATTTTCATCATTACTACTGACTTCTATGATTTTACTCAACTAAAATTTGGCAGGTATTTCAAAGAAGTCACATGACTCTTTTTACTTGCATATACCATTAAATTATGTATAATATTGCATCAATATTTAGGATCTAGTTTTTTGTATCTGTTCACCATTTCCACTCAGGGCAAGATGGCAAACTTGTTTTTATAGCTCTTGGTTAAGCCCTATGCCATCAATGACCATATCAATTGGCAATGACTTTGTATAGAGAATTTATAGTAAAAAACCCTGCAAATGTATTGACTCTATGACAGATATGTGTATGCTTTCTCTCTAGCTAATACAAAAAGCCTGGGTTTTATAAATTTAGTTTGCTTATATTCTGCATCTTGAAACCATTGATCTTGAGCGATGGATTCCTTTCCTTTGCAAAACCTGCAGCAGCCAGTAGTGGTAGGAATTTTTGTTGGTTTAAATTTGCCAGGAACAAGTCAAATTTTTCTTACTTCCACCGCTTCTCAATAAAAGCATGTCCTGAGGATATCTTTTTGACTGTTTGATGCGGTATGGAGAGAGAGCAGGAATTCCTTCTTTTTCAGCATGTGTGTAGGGAGTTGGAGCTTAATTAAACCGGCTTAGGTCATACATTGAAGTCTTTCAAGCGCTGCGGGTTCAGTCTGTCTGCTGTGCTGTGCTGGAGTGGTTAACAGAAGTCTTGGAAGAGATTATTCAAAAGCTTTTGGACAAGTTTCTTGCATAGTTTCAGGAATCTGTAGAGGGCTGTGACACACAGTGTTTAGATATTGCTTCTCCCATATGCTGGAATTCTGATGAAGTCAGCAGTCATTGTTTCTCTTAGGTGTGGAAGTACAGAAGACAGATGACCTGAGTGATGGCCAGAAATAGATCCATTTTCTCTGTATTTTCACTAACAGTGCTGTCTTCTTCAGACTAATTTCTAATGAGATCACTTTTTCTTTTCACTTATGTGGAAACTTCTTGATGTATGGAAAAATAGTGTTTGCTTTTCTTGAAGCCTTTAGTTAAAAACCTTTTTCATTTTGCTTTCTCTCCCAAGTGATCTATTTTGTCTGCAAAGCAAGCTGCTTCACAGTCTTGAGGAAGACTCTCAGTAGAGGATTCAGACCACATCCTCAGAGAAGCTTATTAACCAGCAGTTTGGTTACGCTTCATCCACAACAGAAACCTTGATTTGGGGGAAGAAATTAAAAGCCTGACGTGTTTTTCTTGCCAGCCTCCCTATTATATTGTCTGCCCTGCACTTACTGCTGGGTTCAAGGTGCCTTGGTGTTTGGAAAGTATGTAACCTGACTGATGAATTGCTTATAACAGGCTGTTCATTTGATTAGGAGTCCATGAGCTTACTCCCTATTTAACTTTGTGGCTTTGCAAGGTGTTTTTCTTGGTGGATGACTGATCTGTATATGACTACTTCACAGACAGCTTTCTGTACCAGTTGCTTCTGCTTTGATTGTGCCAGACTTTGATAAAATAGTGAAAGATTGCTTCTACCTGTTGGTGTATTGGCCTGTACTATGGTGTGAAAGAATTCAACTTTTAAGATTAGTTTTCTTTGCAGATGTTTTGCAAGTCTCCTTAAGTCTGCACCTACAGCGTAGTATTTAGATGGCTCAAAATGTTTGGAATAGAACGACAAAATAATGTCAGATGAGTTTATCAGAAACAAAAAATTGCAGGCTCCACGTCAGGAGAAATCTGAGCATTGTGTGAGGCAGTACAAATACTGAAAAGGCATTTATCTTCTCCATCAGGCAGTTTCTGATAAGATGCTGTCGTAACTGTTAAAGATCAAAAAGAGAAGCTCATTCTTAATTCTTAATATGTATTTAACTTAATTTTTTATATTTTTATGACAAGGCATAAAAGGCAGTGCATAATGGATTAAAAACCCTTCAGTAGCAGCGCACTGAATCTTTGAGTCTTGCATTTATCTCTTTTTCTGAGAGCTGAAGAACTGCAGCTACTTGATAGCCATGATGACCCCTATACATGCAGCAGGCAGGAATGTCAAGGATGCCAAAATCATGTCTCCTTCAGCTCTGAATGTTTCAAATTCAACAAGTATTTTTTCAGCTAGCAATCTCCTGCTTGCAGTCCTGTTCCCATGTCTGCTCTGCTTAGTTCTTTCAATGAAATAATTACCTCTGTGTTTCTCACCCTTGATTATGTGCTCCTCAAAAAACACATTGTGCTGGAATACTATTTTATTTCAACTTCATGTACTGGTGAGCTGGGATTAACACCAGAAGGTTTAGATTGCTTTATCTGTGTTACTGTTAGTTTTGAAAGTGAGGGCATTTAAGGTTAACATGGTAGAGATGTAGGAGAGAAAAGCTTTTCTCTGGAATGGTTTAAAAATAATTAATTCTACAGGAATCTCTTGGAAGGAGCCATAACCGCTAAACAGTGGTGGTTGAAAGTATTCCTTTCATCACTTTTCTGGGCTTGATGAGAATGACGTACTCAGAGACCTGGAGACCCTGGCTGTGATGTAAACCACTTCATTTACAGCTCTGGCCTACTGAAGACCTGGGAAGTACCCTTCTGCTTTCTAGAGAGGGACCTACACTGCAAACAAGACAATGGTCTCCCCCAGTCACCAAACAGGTCTGTAGCAGCAGTAGTCATCAAACCGATGTCCAGCTCCTGTGCCTTACCTTTGAAACCATCATCTCATAACACTTCTGATGACAGCATTCTCTCTGTGTGGCTCAGGAACAACTGCCTCTGTTCTTTTACTAGGAACCATTACAAAATTTGTATACCAGTGTATATAGGAGGGGCTTCTGCCTCTAAACCCTTCAGATGTTGTCTTGATAGTGGTCTTTATTGAAGCATCTTTAATCTCTTCTTTGAAGAGTAAGCGCTTTAGAAAGGACTGTTTCCTCAATTTGCATTTTTACTCTGTTACACAGAGTGACTAGGTTTGCTAGTCACTAATGCAACTAGTTAAAGACAGCCACATGGATCTTCATCTAAGTGGGATTCAGACTTCATTTAAGAAATCCTCTTTCCTCCCCCCCTTCTCTCAGGCTCCATGCTAATTAACATCTGCTCTATAAAATTCTAAGATGCTTAGTTGTCAGGTGTTTTTAAGGATGCAGTTTTGGAGAGGTTACCTTCTTTTGGTTTTTGAAAGATTTTAAAAGCTATGGTCTTGCCTGGTCCTGCTGATAACAGGATTATTTCCATGACTGGTATCAGGTTTTTGAGGAGCATGGCATTGTTCTTGGGACTGAGAATTGCAAGTTGCCTGTCATAGGCATGTGTTCAAACCAGCTTTGTGCTCATGCTTCTAATCTCTGATGCAGCTCATTGGCACTTTGGTCCTGGACAGGGAAACAAAAATGGAAAGTGCTTCTCCACCAGTCATGTAGGAGCTGGATGCCGAACATCTCCTTTTATTGTGTCATTCACTTTCAAAACATCCTTCTTGATTGTGTGTTTCTGAAAATTATCTAAGGCATGTGACCGTGCTGACTCAAAGCTGCTGCGCATGATGCTGCTGAGGTCCCCAAGAACTGACTTGACTTTTCAGCAACATGAAAGTTTCACTTGGTGAGACCTCGTGAAAGCAGAACTGTCAACAATATCTCAAGAGGTTTTGGCTCTGTTGGCTGCAGTTGAGCCTTTTGGGTGATACATCGTTCCTAAATTTGCAGGACTTGTATAAGTTCACTAAAACCACATAGCACTTTCTTGCTCCTATACCTTTTTCTGTGTCTTTCTGGTGAAGTTTGGTAGCAGGACAAAGTGATTCAGCTGGATTGAGAGCTGCAAAGTACCCACAACCCAAAACCTGCTGTGAGAGGGGTTTTTTGAGCATGAAAGCCTAGTTAAGCATTTCTTCTTTCAGCCATTGCCTTTTGATAAGTGGTCAACAGAATTCCCAGTAGTTCCTTTGTAGCTTACTGTATGTTTTTCATTCAACTTAGTTTGTGGATAATATACTGTAGTTAACTTTCCTGAAATTCTGTTACAGAGTATGTTTTTGATTAAAAAAGGTAAAGATTCAAGTTTCTGGCTTCTTCATTTCATTCAGTGGGGAGCTTTTATCCTGTTTCTGGTCAGCTGTTGGAGCTGCTAGCTGCAGTCTCGAACTGTGTCAGGGCTAGGGGAACTTGCTGGAGCAGGGCTGTGATTCCAGAGGGTCCCTTCTCGAAGTCCCATGTCAGATACTTGGGTACAACTAGTATCAAACCCAAAGCCAAGGTCAGTTTCCAGTGTAGAACTGTCTCTGGGTGCCTGCAGGTGTGCAGATACCAGTCTGCTTTAAGCTGGTAGGGCACAACAGTTCTATGGGTGTTCATGTTAATAGAAATTACTTCATTTAACCCACCAGCCAAGTTGTGTGTGCGTGGTAGGGTCTCAGAGGAAGGACCAGAGATCAGAATGAGTGCCAGGTGTGGGTGAGTGACTGCCATGGCATGTTAAAAGTTGCACAGGAGCTCTACTCCATCTGCTCCTGAAGTCAGGCTGCAGAACTCTTACCAATAAATGAATCAAATACCAACCACCACAAGTCATGCAATGTAGGAATAAAGCAGGGGGCAGGTGATGTGTCTGTTATGCTGTCTCCTCCATAAGCAGCTGCATCCCATGGGGAGAGAAAGGGAAAAAACATATACCAACTGTCTTAGTTTGAAAGACAGGTGTCTGCCAAGGAAGGTGGGAACCTCCCTTGTAAATGGAAAATATGACCCCCTTCCCTCCAAATTATTATAATTTTGAAATTAAGGGGCTTTCAGGCAAAGATATGGGAAAAGGAATAGCAGTTCTTTATTTATGTATATGTGTGTATAACAGGGCAAACAAACAACAAGGGCAGCAACAACAAACAAAACCAGAAATCCAATAACAGCCTTCACCCAGCTGTCTAGGACTTTTCCCTTTGGTATAGTTATGGTCACAGCCAGCAGGGGTGCTGTTGGCTCCCGGCTAAGCAGGGCAGGTGTGATGATTCCCTTGCGGCTGCAGTGGGAGCTTTGGTGCGAGCTCAGGGACCATGTGCTAATGACGGACTTGACCAAGACAGGAAGGGATAGAAGCTCAGCCATACCGCCACACAGTAATGACAGATGAGCCGATGGAAGAGACAGAAAAGGGGCTTCCTTTACAAACTCCCAGGGGCAGTCTCAATGCCCCTCCAGATGGCAAAGTGGGCTGTAGCAGGAACCTTGGAAGCAGCAAGCTGGAATGGCAGTCAAGCAGACCTGGGGTGACAAAGTATAGCAGAGACTCCAGGGCTGTGCCAGAAGCTGCAGGGTGTCTGGATGTCAGGTTCAAATGTAGCAAGAAGCCCTGAAGCAGTGGCAGAGAACAGTGGGGCTGAGCGGGAAATCACTCCCCTGGGTAGCTCACCAGTGACAGCAGGCCCCAGGGTTGGGCTGCACAGAGGGGGCAGCCCTGGCAGGGGATGGGGTGCTCCCAGGTCCTGGCGTGGCATGCACTGGCTCTGGGCTCCCAAGCAGCAGACAAGCAGAGAAGCAAGCCAGTAACCTCCAGTCACAGTGCCAAAAGAAAAGAAAAATTGGGCAAAAACCACACAGCAACAGTATCTCTCATCAGAGGGATCGTGCCATGTGGCCGCTGAGACAAATCGCCCCACTGGAAGGAAGCAACCCCCTTTGCCCCCAACTCTCACAGGAATCATGGGCTCTCACCCATCACGCATGATACTCAGGGAGCCGGGGGGGGGGAGCGACCACCCCGGACATAAAACAAAAAACAAAAACAAACCCCAAAATGGATATGGGATACAAAAACCATCCCTGAGAAACCAACCCTCTGAACTCCAGTGATTTATGAGCATGAGGCAGGGTGAAAATTCCTTCTCCATTGCAGATCTGGTGCCCTGTTTGAGCAGGAAGGGGTACAACAGAATGCCTCAGTGCCCACCTGTCACAGTCTGGTCTGGTGGTGAAGGTGCCACAACCTTCCTCGCTAGAAGCATCTTTAAAAAGACACCCAGATCGATGGAGGCATGGGCACTCTCAGGCGGAGAGTGATTTGCTCTTTGTACACTCTCAGGTGCACAGTGATCAGCTATTTGTGAGGCTGCCTGAGTAGCAGAGCTGTGTTTGCCACCCCAGGCGACGCAGGAGTAAAAGCAGCAAGAAGGGGTCTTTTCAGTCTCCAGGAGAGCTTCTTTATTCCACAAGGTCTGGAGAGAAAAGGAGCCAAATGATCCCAGGGGAGAGGGATTATATAGGGTAGCTAGGGGCGGGGTTTCACAACTTGGCCAATGGGGAAAGGAATTGGGAAAGGGACCAATCAGGGGAAGGATCCAAAAAGAACTAATCAGGAGGGGTAAAAACCAAGATCAAGGGGAATAACCAATGGGATATGAAACATTAACATAGAACTGCAAATGCTCATAAGTTGAAGTATTTTTTCTCACCTTGAGCCACAAGGAAATCTCTCAAGGGGACTTCCCAAAGGCGAGTCACTGCTAACTGAGGCAGCCTAGGCGCTTCACACTCTCCAAGGGAGTGAACTGTCCTCTGTGGATGGTCCACAGCCCACCACACCCACCCACTCTGGGTCTGGGGCTTCACTCACTGGTAGCTGTGGCAGGCTGGAGGGCACCGATGCATAAGTTGTGTATTCTAAGGTACTAGACTAATAACTGTAATGTGAAAGATGATGCTTCCCTTCTACCCCCGAACAGCTTCCTATATGCAGAAACATCAAATCTTCGAATTCTCTGTGGCCAAGATGTTCCTGCTCAGTTGCAGTCCCTCCATAAGCCACCTTAAAGCAGTTTTAGCTCCATACCTCTCCAGAGAGCTTTTCAGATGCTCCCTCCTGGTACTTAGCAACTATTTTCTAACTGGTGGCTAGTCACTGTTGAGGCCAATGTAAAAGCATTGGATAGCACACTGGTATTTGCCTTTAGAGCACTGAGAAACTATATACCAGCACATGATGCATGTTTAAACCCTCTGATACAACCACATGTCTGTAGGCATGGAATAAATCCATATCACAAAGCTAAAGCTGGCCCAAAATGTCTCAGTCTGAGCACCTCTGTGCTGCCCCAGGGGGTGAAGGATGGCCCCATGTCAGACCCCTGTCCATGCTGTTGCTATTTGCATGTCTATGGGGGTACTGGAGTGACCCAAGGGACACAAGGCTGGGTTCTGCCACAGGGTGATGGCTATGTACCAGGGGGTTCTGTAGCTGCCTCGGGGCATCTGGGGTCGGTGCCCACTAGATGTCCACTAGTGCTCCATCTTCCATGGCTGAAAACATAGCAGGGGAGGGGGGGGTGAGCGGCTTTGGGAGCATCCTGCAGATGGTGTGGGTCATGTCTCCTTTTGGTCATGTTCTTCATAAATATTGGATGGGAGCAGAAGATGGGGACACCCTGGGGCAGACTGGCAGTTCAGGTTGATTTTGTTGATTTGTTGAGTCAGGGTGAAGCATTGTCTTGAAGTAAATGCAGCCAAAGCAGTGCAAAGCAGCATGGCCATGCTCAGAGCAGGGAAGCTGCATGGCCAGCATGAGGATGGCAGGTTTGGGTGCTACAGTGAAGCTGCCTCTGGATGTAGTGACATGACCAAGGACACATAGTATGGTGGTAGCAAAGGTGGGAATGGCTGCTGTGGGTAGGGATCCATGGGGACATCTGGGCAGCTGGTAGCAGCAGCAGGCAGGGGGGATGCACCACTGACATGCCACTCAGGTTAGCACAGGTTGAGGGAGCAGACTCCAAGTGGGTAGCAGGCATGGATCATCCCAAGTAACAAGCAGCAGGATGAGTCTCATGTTGTGCCGGGGCAGTTTAAATTGGAGATTAGAAAAAATTTCTTCCTTGAAAGGGTGGTCAGGCAGTGGAACAGGCTCCCCAGAGTAGTAATGGAGTCACTATCCCTGGAAGGATTCAAAAAGCATGCAGATGTGACACTTGGAGACATGGTTTAGGGGTGGACTTGGCAGTGCTAAGTTGACAACTGGACTCTGATTTTAGAGGTCTTTTCCAACCTAAGTGACTATATGGTCCATATTTCTTTTCCCCCTTGACTTAGAGAATGGTTTAGATTGGAAAAGACCTTTAAGACCATTGAGTCAAACCATTAACCCAGCCCTGCCAAGTCCACCACTAAACAATGTCACACCCTGGGGCAGGCACCTGCCAGCCTCAATATTTGGGATTTCTTACAGCTCCTGGTGCAGCTCATTTGCCCAAAACCTATTTGTTTTCTTAGCAACAACCTGCACCCTCCCTTCAGCTACTTCAGCTCATTTTGCATGCATTTATTTTAAACTTTACTCAGCAGCTCCTGGAAACTTTTCCCTGCAACTTTGGGAAAAATTGGGCCAAGGGTATTTTGGGAGAAAAAACCCACCACAAAACCCCCACAAAACCCCTCAATTTTTGTTTATACCAGTTAAACTTCTTTCAGGAGTGGAGCACTGGAATGGGATCCCACCAGCCTGAGCCCTGCACATGAAATACTAAGGACCGAAAATGCCCCTGGTTGGGTGGGGGATATCATCCAGCCCCAGCCTGCCTAAGCTGCTCCAAGTGACAACTATGAAGAGAGCAAAACATTCAAGTTAATGGAAACAAGTCTTTATTAAGTAACTTTTAATATCAGAAAAATAAAACTCTTATAATTCTCTTTACAGCAAATATACAATATCAGTGCTTTGGCCATCGTAAGTTAAAGGCCCTTTATCATAAAATATATAGATTTTAAACTTTACCAAATTTGAATTTATAATCCCTATGACCTCCCTACATATACATAACAAAGAGTGTAGTAAAATTAGCAAATACTAAGCTAGATCAATAGTTCATCAGTTTATTCTTGGTTTGTGGTATATAGAAATGGTACACGCACCTAATGTCTGTTGATTCCTTGGCTTATTAGTTGCAGTGTACAACGCAATAAAACAAAATACACGCTCAGTGAACATTTGTTCCCATCTACAAGACTGCAGCTAGAGATCAGATTTTAATACTGACATGTAACTATCCTACAAGCAATTATAGTATTAAAGTTATGCAGTATATAATATGCCTTCAAGGCAACTCCTGGTTGTAAACTTTTATTCGAAATATAACTCTTCAAGTGGAGATAAAAATAAAATTTTCTGCATATTTACTAGTTTAATACACAATTTCTTTTTTTTTGTTACACTGAGAAAAAGATTGTATTGGGAAAATAATGCTTTAAAAAAGAGAACAAAACTACATCAGCACTCTTCTTTTGTGTCTTTTTTTTTGTTTTTGCTGTTTTAATATGTCAGCACAGATTCGAGAATGTACTGAGGATGAAAAAGCTAGAAACATCCACAGGTTGAAATGTAAGAACCTCATTCAAGAGACTTTTTTTTTTTGAAAGACAGTTTTGAAATGAAGTAAACTGATTACAGGGCCACTGTCACAGCTGCTGTCATGAATACAAGGGCATTTACACAACTGTTCCTTTTTCTTACTAAAAATATATATTTATGTGTAAGACATGAATTGAACATAAAAATGCTTCACATTTTGAACTATATACCCTCTAAAAAGGTAAAGAACAGCTTGATCAGACTAATGAACAGAATGGCAGCATCATCACTCTAAGTCAAAGTATGTGCATCCCAAAGCCCTTACTCTAACTGGATGAAGCCAGCCAGACTTTTTCCACATTACACTAACAAAAAAGCAGTGGGTAGGAATTCACAAATTGAGACATTCCTGATCCTCTGGACATACTGCCCTTATCAAGGACAAAATGGAGGTGCATCTAGCAGCTTCTCTCTTCCCACCTCACTGTCATTTATTATCTGAACCTGCCAATAACACAATCCATTTCAATAAATCAAACTATGCTTTAATAGATATTTGCAATGCTGAAGAAGTAGGCATAAGTTGTCACATAAAGCAAAAAATATTTCCTCAAAACTGGTAGAAGAGAGCATTGGAAGTGTTTGATATATTGATATCACACATCCTCCATAGCAGACAAGTACTTTTGCATTTAGGCAACAAGGTTCATTGCTGCCAGCTCACAGAAGCCAAACAATTAACAGAGATCCTTTAGAAAGGCCTGGAAAATTTGAGGGTTTTTTAAGTTGTGTACTTTATAAAAATTTGTCCTCACTGTGCCATAACATTACCCCAGATGTATCTCTGCTAAACATGCCATCTGCTTACACTGAACCAGACAGATCACTTAAGTTTAGTGTTACCATAGCAGCCTTTTGAGAAAGTAAAAATTTATTAATAACTTCAGCCTAATCCCAAGGAAGTCCAACAGTCAGAATTCATTAGAAAGTTTACTAGTGGGTACCATTACATCTATGCCTTTTAGAGTCTTTAAAAGTCCACTTATAATATCTCTATAATATCTCTATCTAAGAGTGAATTTGAATTGCCTGAGTAACAGCTGTCTGGCAAAGAGGACATGATGGGACTTCTTTTTCACAGATTTTGTTGGCACACTTCAGGCAGAAGAGATTGTGACCACAGGGGACCAGGGCCGCAATGACTTGGTTCTCGAAGCACATCATGCAGTCGTGCTTCCGTCTCGACTCAGGGGGCGAGCTGGACGTGGAGCCACCATTGGAAGATGAATAGCTGTTGGTGCCATTGGAGAATGCAGGGATGTAGATGGGAAGGCCTACTTGGTGGCCAGTGCTAGGTGGGTCACTACTCACTCTCCCAGCCAGCAGGTGATCCAGGCTTTCTGGAAATGTGGGTGACAGGCAAGGAGTAGATGGCCGTCTCCCTCGGCATTGAGGCTTGACATTACTAGCAGGGTCACTACCAAAGCCAGGGAGAGGGTTTACAGGTTCAAAAGGAGTCCAAATGGTTTGGGAAGGCATTGATATGGAGTCATACACAGGAGAGTCAACCGTGAGGTCTTCCGTGCCCACTGAAGGCAATGTTTCTCCAAACCAAAAGTTGCCTGTGCTGAACGGACTTGTTGGGCTCAAGTCAGCCAATCTATTGCTTCCAAAACAGGAATCTGTGGAATTACTTCCCAAGGAGCTGGAGCTGTCATTCCTGTAATTAGAAATCATTCTGGTGCGGCTAAGAGGGACAGGATTAGAAGCAAGCCATGCAGACCTGAGAGTGCCTCCTTCAAACCTCACATCTGTACCACTGTAGTGGAAATCATTCTCTTTATTCAACTTGATGTAGTTCCCAGTACGCATGGCTATATGCATCTCTATCTCCTCACGTGCACAGTTGACATTTTCAGGCATTCCTGTGACTTCGAAGACTGGCTCCTTGTCCCTGCTGGGGGTGACTATGTAGGTATGGGTCTGCTGCTGAATTCTTTTGATTGTAGCTCCTTTTGGTCCAACCACCAGCCCAACTACACGGTAAGGCACCCTGACTTGGACTGTCATCTGACCTGGCAGGTTAGGGGTAAATGGCAGGCCTCCCAGGGCAGGACCGCTCTTGTTGCGTGATGCTCTGATCATGGAGAAGTGTTCAGCAGCTGAGAGAATTTCCCTTTTAGCCACGGCTACATCCTCCTTTCGCCCAGTGACAACAAAGACAGGTTCTTCTCCACGAACAGGGGTCTTAATGTAAGTATTTGTCTTGGCCCTTAGTGCTTTTATTTTGCAACCTGTTTAAAGGAAACATATACAAGTTTAGCAAGACATCTAAGTTTAGAAAGCCACAAGAAAGCCATCTATTTTAAGCTATTTGAGAGTTTCAAGAAACCATAGAGTGAAACCAGAAGCAGCTGTTTGCATCTCTGCAAGCCACATCAGCAAAAGCAGTAACAATTTATACCTATTATTTCTAAACAGACCTCTGATACTTATAGCCACAAACTAGTTTAGCAATGTTTCTTGGGCTGGTTTAGCCCAGCAACTCCTCAATTGCTATTAGATGGTAAATAAACATGAATTACTTTTTCCTCTGTCAGCCACCTTTGTGATTATCCTATACATGTTGCATCATGCTACAGCATGTCTCTGAGAGCGACCTGTGCCTCAGGGGCCCAGAGCACTCTGCTAATAAAGAGCTGACGATTAAAGGCGAGAAGACAGGGTCCCATTTGGAAATCCGAGGGCTGTTTATTGTTGGTGCTTGCATTGTGGGTACAGCCTCGCATGTGTTCCAGGGATGAGAGCCAGAAGGGGTACAAGGGCACAGGGTTATAAATGGGACAAGTAGGGTGGGTCTTGAGGTCAGGGTCCAATAAGAATAGGAAAAAGTGGTGCAAAGGGGTAAATATAAACTAAGGGGACTAATGGGGTTACAGGGGTGTAACACTGCGGCAAATTTAACCCAATGGGGTTCAAGGGAAAGAAGAACATTCTGGCATGGGTGCATATATGGTAACAGGGTGACATAAACTTAACAAACCAATGGAACAATGAAACCTAAGAAATATTAACATGAGGCTGCAAAGCCCCATGGGAGGGAGGTTTTCCTCACCATGACCTAAAAGGGTATCTTTCTCCATTTGCCTCAGTCCTTCCAGGGTTGAGGCATAACTACCTTGGGGATAAGCCCCTGGGCCTCCACACATACATACTGGTAGGTTTAAATTTTTTTCCACTGATGGCAAATTATTAGCCAATAATCTACCGCCACACATATTGTTTTAATTTTCACACCAGTAGCTAATTAAACTGTATCACGTCCTGCCGCAATGCAGACAATTTTATCCAATCATATAGTAACGCACAAACTACTTGCTACACCTTGAAACTTCTTATTACCTTTATAACTACTTCTATATCTTAACTTTAAAACCTTAAAACTCTCCACTACCTAGCTTAACATGTTCCTATCTAAACTAAAATTCCACAATCTTGCTTATGGTCTCTAAAGCTGGAAGCCTTTTCCAAGGCCTCAAGTCGAACCCTGTATTCTCTGCTGTATTTGGGCCTGCATGCATGAGGTTTTGAGAATTTTCTGTGCCTTGATTTCCCACAGGTATACTTCAGTTATTTCTAAGATCCTGCAAAAGGAGTAAAGGTTCACACACACGTTTGCTGATATATTAGCCTTCCACCAACAAGCATGACCTAAAAGCAAATTAAACATTTACAAGTGACAAAAGTGTCTGTATTGCAACCTGTGTAGTGTATACATAAAATTGATTAACTGAGAACTCTTCTTTTGCTTCCTTTGATCAGGAAGTGTTATTTAAAACTTTACTCTTCCCTGGGGGATGAAGGAGCCACTCCTTGAACTGTAAAGTAGGAGTTCAAGCAGTTTGTTGCATGCAAATAAGGCTTACTATGTAATAGTATGTGCCTACATGGAATTTCTCTCATTCATTAACTGAGTAAATATAGTCTGAAATAAAAGCAAAAAGTTAATGAAATATTTGTCTTTGGTTTTTGGGAACCGAATTATAAAGTTTGCTATGACACAGTGACAACAGGCTCTTTCCCAAGATGCTCAAGACATTTTGAAAGGCATCGTACATACAGAAGCCCCTTTTACCCATGACAGGACCAGAAAAGCAGGCATTGCAAAATGAAGAGACACAAGCAGATTCATGACATGCAAGACAGTCTACTGAATTCAGTCTTAATTGAATTTATCCTATTTTAAAACAAATTCAAAAGCATGTCACAGTAAATGTTATTTTATAGTGAACCTCATCTTGAAAAAATTATAAATAGCATTTTCAGATCAAGTGTTTTAAGCATCATTTCACTTGCAGCAATTTATTCAACTTTTCCTTATTTACTTTAAGCATCTCATAACTGTTTGGGTACTCAAAATAGTCTCTCAAAATAGTGTTTTGTTAGTCCTTTGCACCCAAGGTATCACAAACAATAAATTGTACAGTTAGAAAACCACACAAAGATACACTATCAGTACTATCTCCTAATAAAAAGAAAGTAGCAAACATGCAGATGCTGGTTGGAATAGAGGGGAGGAACAGCTGCTTTTTGAAGGGCCCCTGCACATTGCAAGGACAAAGGCTCAACACAACAGCCCTTTGTTTTTGTGACACACCTCAAAAGAAAGTTCATTAATCTTCAATAGCTACAAAGGGCTCTGAGAGGCCCTACCTCCCCCAGAAAGCACACAGAGGAGCACAGGAGGGCTCCTGCAAGAGTGTGAGGCAGATAGATCTGTGCAAAGGAGGGGATGCAGACCAGAGAGCCAAACATGTTGATCAGCAAGAGCAGCAAGTGTCAGCAGAGGAGAACAAATCCATAATCCTTAACCTCCCACTACAGTCCACCGAGAAAGCACTAGTGCTCTACTAGTTAAAAAAAGGAAAATAGACATGAGATGCCTTACAGAGGTGGCAAAGCACACATCCTTCAAAGCCATGGCATTTTCCTACATGTACCAGAGAGCAGCACCTCACTTCAGCAATTTACCTTTACTCCTTCCATCTCTTTGTTTGCATTTCTCCCTGTAGTAAATCTGCTTGCCCACTCCATTCCCATTCCTTCCCAGTTACTCAGAAAATATAGTGGGCTCAAACATTAAACGAAAAGGATCTGTAAAACGGTGCCACTGAAGTTTTCACACTGCTGGAACACCTAAACCCAAAGTCAGTCTCCTGATGTGTATCGATTATTCTCCAATATACACAGATTACTTTCATTTACTCCATTCCACCCAAGTATATATCCTTATTTCCTGAAAAATTACAGAGGCATCATTTAAAGAATACTAGAGGCATTTAGACAGACATCTAAATAGCAATATAATTCTATATTATATATCACAGTTCAGAGCCCACTTAATTCCAGATTCCAAACAGCCTTACCAAGTCTCATAGCTTACATTTTAGACAAGATTTTCCTGATATTTTAGAAATTCAAATTAAGTTAGAATTATGCACCTTTAACTCCATTCCCTGCAAATTCCCAGATTACTTTGCCAGTGTCACATTTCCAAACCACTCCAGTATAAAGAAAATCCTTCTTGCCTTTCTTCCTCAGGCTGCAGAACAGCACAGACCTAGATGGGTAGAATTTTGCTTTTAAGGTATGAGTCACATACCTAGAAAGCAGAGGCCAAACACTGCCTCAAATCACTGTAGCAACAAAACAACTTTTAAACATCAGAAAGTTGGCTTCAGTGAAAAGCTGACTCCCCAGATTATCAAGATCAACTCTCAATCTTTATCTGAAAAGTTAGAAAGAACTGAAGAAAGTCACCACATACAAAACCCAATATTTCTGAATGAGTCAGTCAATACTCACTGGATTTTGTCTACAAGGAGTGCTGGAAACCTCCACAAAAGACTCATGTCAAAATACAAGGTCAGTAGCCCATTATACCACTCCAGCTGAATGACCTTTCCATTTGCTTTTATTCAGCTGGTCTGGTTTCCCACCCTCCTCCATTAGTCACTACTGAGGCAATGCTGCAAAGCACAGCTGATCCCATTCCCTCTCCAACAATTCTGCAGCCACAATGACAAGTTCTGCCAGCTATGAAATCACATGGCCAAAGGATAAATCAAGACGTTTCTGTATCTAAGCTCAGGAGACTGGGAAAGACAAAGGGGAAGAAAAATATATCACCCAGACTTTTGCAATAAATAAGATTTTTGTAACCAAGATTTTGAAGTACAAAGAAAAAAAAAAAACTGAAAAGGGGACTTCTAGACCAGAAATTTTTTTAAATCAAACCTTTTCAAGTGATTTTAGTTTGGTGTGATAACAGAAGTCTATTCAATACCAGTTACCATCCTTGGTTCAGCAGTATAAGCATTCCTAAGCAGCACATTCAGCCATAAGTACATACAGACACAGGTAAAACAAAAACCTTTCGGTTTGCTTTCATTTAGGCAAAGTTTTAGGGCTTGCTTGCCCAGGCACCTGATGAGGAGCCAAGCCTGAGCCAAGTTCTGTAGGCAGTGTTCACCCTGTGCTGGCTGATTTGTATCATTCTTCTCAAGCCTTCTCCCCATTTTTTCCCATTAATAGGATTATTTGACTATACATTTTAACCACACAATGAACATTATAATCCTCAAGAAACTTAAGGGTAGCTCTAAAGGAATAGTTTACCTCATACGCTGCAAATTTGAAATTATCAAATACTTTCTAATTAAAATGAGATGATAGGAATGTCGGAATCTAGACCATCCCTCTGGCCACCCTGGAGGGTTTGGAGACCGGACAGGGGGGTCTGGGATCTGTACAAGGGGGTCAGCCAGCCTCACACAGAGCCCAGGAGGACACTGCCTCTGATCCCTGGCCATGGGAGTGAATGCCCACATTGTATGAAGATACACAACCTGAGAGAATTCAAAATAAGTAGTAGTTAGTTAATCACAGAGTGTGAATGTAGAATCTAGGATTTTTAGTATATGGGGTTGAAGAGACAAGATGGAGGAATTGGGGAGTGGCCCCTGTGCTCCTTGTTCTTGCTCTTGTCCCCCATCTTTTGCTGAGTTGGATTTTAGAGATTGGTTTAGAGTAGAAACGACATGTTAGCATAGGTAGTAGGCATTGGTAAAATTTTGTAAATAAAAAGTACGTTGTGGACTGTGGTTGGGTCAAGGGTACCGTACATAAGGTACAGGGCTCTCTGATCCGCTCCAGTCCGCCGCGTGTCCTGCTCTGCTGGGGATGCCTTGCAGAGCTGAGAAAGAACTAAGATAAGGTACCCTGCCAGGGAGGCCTGGCAGAGCTGAGAAAGAACTAAGATAATGTACCCTGCCAGGGAGACCTGGCAGAGCTGAAAAAGAACTGAGATAATGAAGAATAAACAACCTTGGAAACATGCACTGGTGGACTCAGCTTGTCGTCTCTAGCTCTGGTGTGAAACACTTAGGGCAAAGAGAAGATGAAAAACCTTATTACCTCGGGGAACAGCAACCCCGAGGAGAATCTCAGGGAAAAGCAACCCTGAGAGAGTGGAGCCCAAAAACATCTCAGCAGCCACAGACCCTCAGAAGAAGCCAAAACTTCATCACTAGAAGATAAAGACAGACTCAGCAGGTCGCCGACCTTGGAACTTCAGCCGGACCGACGTGAACCCAGGGGCCCAGGGCTGCGTCATCCCACAGCTGCCAGACAGCAAGGGACAACACCGGTTCCAGTTCCACAGGGAGGAAGAACTTGCACCTAGGTGAGACCGGTCAAAAACCCAGAGCACGGGGGGAATGTAGCCCAGAAATAGCTACATATCTTATTAACTCGGCAAAGTATCACTGCTGCATAACTTGCAGCTTTATTTAACAAAGAGCCAGCAGCTCTCTAACAATCGGTTCGCCTCGAAATTCCACAATGTAGAACGGAACTACTGTTCCAAACAGAGTTTTGGAAAGAGGTGAACAAAAAACTATATCAAAAAGCAATAAGGAGAGATAAAGTAGCTCTCAAATTATTGGCACCAGCAAGAGCACTGCTGGAAATAATATCACAGAATTCCAGGGAAGAATTAAAACTCCCGCGGCAGCAGAGAGGCAAAGAGGAATCAGATTCCCAGCCCTCTGAGCAACAGTGAGCCCACATGCAGACCGCAACCCCAGAAAAGGGAGGGGATGCTCAAAATCAGTCTCTAACAGTTTCCCGGACATCCCCACAATCTATAAGCCTGCCACAAACCTCCTCACTCATCCTGCTTTGCAGGAACACCTTGATATGATATTTTACAAAATCGAGTCCTCTGCACGCAAGTGTAAACCTATACAGAGGCATTTAAGAGCCCCAGAGTTCAAAATCCCATCGCCCCTCCGCACCCTACCCCGCACCCCGGCAAGGACACTGAAGCGGGCGGCTCGCGGCCATGCCGCGCTGCTCTCCCCATCCCCCACTGCAAAACAAAAAGGGAAAGAGGGGAAAGGGCAGAAGGAACGCCAGCCTCGCCGCCAGGGCCGGGGGAGAACACACAGCGCGGGGGAGGGCGGTCCGCAGACGCCCTGCACTGGGAAGGAAACATTAGCCGGGAAGAGGGGTTGGAAACAGATGGTGAAGAAATAGAATGGGGAGAAGGCGAGCTTTCACAGTCGCATTTGAATCGGTCAGAGCAAAAAAGTGAGGACAACGAATCGTTTCTGTGTGATTCTCATGAAATACGACTCACAGGGCAGGTTCAGTGGCCGCGCATGTTCGCACAGCTCAGAGCTGATGCGAAAGCAGCAGCGGGCGCTGCCGCCGTGCCGGGGGAAAACGGGACAGGTGGCAAGCAGTGATCTCCTCCACGCACCGCAGGGCTGGGGAAGGCTGGATTGGGTCACGCCACGTGAACGTTCGCACAGCCCGCTGCACTCGCCGTGCGCCCGGTGACAGAGGCTGCTGCCTCCCCAGCAGGGAGGCGGAGACGGGGCCACGCTGCGGCAGCGTGCGTGGAGGGACGGAAACGGACCCATGTCACCGCGCGAGCAAAAGGAGGCGGGACAAGAGGTGCGGTCGCGATGGGTGAATGAGCGAAAAAAGTGGTTTTACTTAACTTCCCCACAGTCCCCACACACACCCTATCACTGCTCCCGAGAAGGCTGAAACTACTGATCCATCCTACTGAGGAGGAGGACATGGATCCCCCTTTTTTAAATTTTTTTGAGGCTTGTCCCCCCCGCCACGATACGCGTTCCCCGGGAAGGAGGCGCGGGGAGTCCAACACAGACCCCGCCTCCATGTCCCTTCAGCCCCCTCCCTCCAAACATCGAACACGGAGGGACAAAGCGCTGTGCCCCCCCCCCTCCCCCACACAGCGGGACAGGGAGAGACGAAGGGGAAAGGAGTGGAGGGATCGCAGGCAGCGGTCACCAAGCACGGGAGCGCGGGAGCGCGGAGCAGATCAGCCACGCCAAACCAAGCCGTGTGGGGCAGTTGGGGGACGCCCTGCGCTGGGGGGACGCGGACCATGGGGATGCCCTGCCTGCGGACACCACGCTTGTCTGCGGCGCGGGCAGGACACACGGTGATGACGCGGACCGTGGAAAGCGAGGCAGGGACCGGGGCCACCAGTCCAGCACAAGCGGCGGGGATGCAGGAAGCGTGGGCGCCGGCTGGATTTGTAGGGAGCACCAGCGCAGATCGGGGTGGGGCGGACCCCAGGAGAGAGCAGAGAGAGTGCGTCTCCTCGGGCTCTGCCACGCCAGGGCAGGCGGAGGAGGGGCATGGCCACACCAGAGGCGTTTCGTTCCACGCCCCCATGCTGGTGCAGACAGGGGCGAGGCGGGGCCAGGGTGGGATTTCCCTCTGGGCACCGCTCCCCCCTCCACCCCCTTGCAGCAAACGCAAGCAGCGTTCCGCCCATTCCCTCTCGTCACAGCAGTGCTCAGACACGGGACCCTCCTGCAGCAACCTCGGTGCACGACCGAAATTAAAAGCAATTATGCAGCAATGCTAAGGCATTGAAATACTTAAAGCAAAACCGCAAATATGCTCGCAGCACCCAGCCGACACTACACGAGTCACACAATTGCAAAACTGCAGCTTTTTAAAGCATGCTTCACAAGGATTGTAGTTCTCCCATCCTCAGCATAGAGAGGGGGAAGATGATGTTGCATGACGGCAACGCATAGCATTTAAGATTTATAAGAAACACGCAGCAACACCGAAAAGCTGCAGTGATCAGGGCAAATAAATTTTCACAAACTTGCCCATTGTATCACAACACTGGCACGGAGTTGGCCGTGCCAGGGACCCCTCAATGTTTTTTATCAACCCCAAATCCCTCAGCTCAGTCAGAACGGCCTGGCCAGCTAGATGAGCAAATGCTGAACCCAGCCGGTTCAGTGACAGTGCCACCTAGTGGCCAAATCCTAAAACTGCACCCAGCCAGTGCAGCGACAGCGCCACGCATGGCGGAACAGCAGCATTGCAATGGATTTCCAGGCAGACTGCACAGATTCAACAACAAAAACAACAACGAAGAAAGCTTTCATCAACTCCTGAAGACAACAAAATTCAAAATATGCTAGCTCAGAAGCAGCAACAAATATTCACCGTTGGTGACAGCAAGTCAGTTCAAACTCCACATGATTTTTGGACTGCAGCACAAACTTTCCACTCAATTACAATCATCTTTATTTTCAAAAGATTTTTTTTTAAAAGCAATTATTTCTTCAGTTGAAAGACTGTGCTCTGGAATTTTATCCAAATTTAGCAATGCATTTCCCTCAATTACCCCTTCCAGCATAAGGTAGCCACACCCTTTCTGAATCCTCTGCAAATAATCCCTACACATTTATACCAAGGCTACCTGCTGGGTCAGTGGCAATTCCAGCCGTGATTTCACTTCACTGTGCCACATAGGTATTATGTGCAGCACAGAGAAAGCAATTCCCCAGTCCTCATACAGGAGGGGAAAAAAAAATTTACAATATCCACTCCTCATCCAGGAGAGGGAGAAAAGTCAGAAATGCAAGAAAAAAACACCCCAGAAATGTCAGCAAGCTCCAAAATGGAAGAAAGAGCATCATGGCAACAGCAACTGAATCATATTCCTGCAAATTCACAGGATGAAAGAATTATAACAGACTGCAAAGAAATCAAAAAGAAAACATTGAAAGAACAGAGCTGTGATATAGTGAATCATGGAAAGTATCGTGTTATCAATGATTTATGATCTACAGGATGGAAATCCAAGATGGGAGCAATTGGATCACGATGTGCTCAGAGACTGGAGGAAAGTGATGCAAGAAAATGGTTTGAAATCTCTGTACTTCAAACAGTTTTTGAAGGAATGCTAAATAGAGGAAAGCCCTCAAGGAACTGAGGAACAGATACCAAGGAGGAGTGAATGCAACCCTCACCATGTTGCAGGTGGCAGGGGACATGCCACATGACAGACCCAAAATTCAAGCCAGGAACTTGCCACGACAGGTGCTGGCAGACATCACAAATACACCACAAAAAACAATTTTGCAAGGTCCATCGACTGAAACACCTGAAAACATTTATAAATTAATCCAGCAAGGATTTTCAAAGTGTTTCATGTCATTCCCTGGTTGTCCCAAAAGTGCAATGAACAGGCAAGTGAACAGTGAAATAGCAAAGCTACACCTGCTTCAATTCCTTGCATTTGGGAATGCCAACGCAGAATGCAGATGCATCATCAATGCAATGCCTGGTCGACCGTCTCTGGCAGAGATGGTGAAGGCAGAAATGGTAAAGGCATGCAGCGAAGTGGACACACCTCAGCACAGCACATCAGTGCAGGTAGACATCTGAAGAAACCAGCTTGAAAAGATCCTCCAAGCCCGGGAGGAAGGAATTCTCACAGCACTTCAACAAGTGCTTCAACAGAACAGCATGTGGACATTGTAAGAAAAGACCAGAAGAAGAAAATACAATCATTTGTCCCTTTGTTGTGGAGCAATCCATCATTGTGTGGGAAACACAATGTGAGAAAGGGACATCCTATAATAAAGAAGATAAAATAGAAAATTAAATGGAAATGAGCTTTTAGCCAGAGTTATTCATTGTGTGTTAATTGGAGTTATGTTTCCACATTTTACTGTTGTTGAGATTTTTGTGTGGTTTGGTTTGAGTTTGAGTTACATATTGTTAAATATATAATCTTAAAGTTTATTTCAAGTTTGGGCCCTGATGAGTTTAAGTTTATATTTAAGTTTCATAAAGTTTAATTAATAATGAATTTATATTTTATTGATTTGCTGTATATGGATTTTATAAGGTTACTGGAAGTTGTAGATTTTTTATCAAGATTTATTTATGTTGAATTTAAGTGTTGGTTGATTTAAAAGGTGATTTACAATTTATAAAAGGTATGTTTGTTTAATTTGCAAAGTTTAGTTATTTCTCTCCAGAAATGAAACAGTTTCAACTGAAATGATGATGATGGAACATTGATAAATAAGATTTGCGGAGAAGATACAATTTGTTAGATCCTTGATTTTATTGTTGGTTGTGAATTGTTCCAGTCTTTTGTGTTTCATTTTGAATTAACAAGTGTATGAGAGTCTTTAAATACAATTTGACATGTTAAGTACTGAGATATTGATTATATAGTATGAAAATATATATAAAAATTGATAGTACTTGTAAGTTGATATTACAGTTTTTATGCTTTGTCATTTGTTTATAGGGTTTTTCAAAAGGCATGCCATTTTGAATTTTTCTATTTGTTTTTTAGCCATTTAAGCATTTCGTAAATGCTGTTGTTGAAAAATGTAGTTGTATTGTTAAGTGCAAGTCAGAATCTTTTCTTAAGTTTCCTTTAAAGTATATAGTTTGTCTTTTGTAATCAGTCTTGTATGTTTTATGCAATGTTTCTGCATGTCCTTTTGAAGTTTCATTTGATTTTTTAAATTGTGTTATGCATTTCTCTTGAAATGAGATTCTGGGCTTGTTTTGGTACCTCTTGTGTGAGTAGAGGCACTGCATTTCAGTTTGTTAAATCTTTAAGTGTTTTTCAGAAGGTCTTGGAGAGAGATAACCTGAAGCATCATTGATGATTTTTCCATCAGCTGTTGATCCTGTGACAGTTCCAATTGGTGCTCAACTGTTTTCAAGAAAAGTTCCAGAAAAGATGAGTTCCTGAGTGATCTGATCAATTTTTCATCTTAAGTTTTAAGTATTTCTTTTGTGTAAAAATGTTATGACAGTTTGTTGTATTTTGGGCATTTTATGTTTATTGTTGTTGGAGGTTTTATTTAAAGAATATACTAAAGAGCATCACTCCAACTTGAAGTTTGAGTCCTGGCCAGACTGATTTTAAATTGGACGGATGTCGTTTGCCAACAAAGCCCAGAGGTTTCTGCTCCAAAAAATAATATGCAAGTTATCTTGACTTGGCAATTTGAACCTATTATTATAACAGCTGAATCAACTTTGAGGTGAGACCTGATGTCCTTGCCCGGGAAAGGGTGCCTAGGTCGTTTTACGGGCTAAAGTCTTTATAAGGTCTTATATCATTTTAGTATCTAAGCAGAGTGGTTTATTTACAAAGCATGTATCTGAAGGTGCAAGAGTTCTAAGAGCGGTCTTACAATACGATCAGTTATAAACATAAACAAGCAGAGTCCAAATACAAGCAAACTCTAGTAAGACTATAAGCAAGCATAAATCTGACATTACAGCCTCTAGGTAAATCAGCCTCCCATCTGACCCCAAGCAGGATTTTCCAACCGTGGGGTCACAATAACAGAAAGGGATCACAAGATCACAGATCCCAGACAGGGGTCCCGGCCGCGGGGATCACAGTGGCAATGGAGGGGTCCCCAACTCGGCAGAGTTCCTGAACGCAGGGTCACAGGGACAAGGAGGGGTCCCGGGGTCCCAAACCCTTGCAGTTCCCGGTTGCAGAGACAGGAAGGAGGTCCCGGGGTCCCAGACCCTCGCAGACTCCCCGGCAGCCCCGAACAGAGTTCCGGGGCAAACACCACAGGGGGAAAGGGAAGGGACGGGATCGCAGGGGCAAGGAGGGGTCCCTGGGGTCCCGCACCCTCGCAGGAGGAAGGGACGGGACCCCAGGGCCCAGATGCCAGGCTACAATAGATGATACCTTTAGAATCCCATTCGGCTCCCAAGCAAGGCTCCTTCCTCAGGCTGCAGGAGGTGGAGGTTGGATCGATAGATCGGATTGATCAGTCAATCCCTCCGACCAACTGACCCAGAGGCTTTTTATGCCAAATTGCAAAATGCATATTCATATTTTTTATCTACACACTAGCCAATCTAGATACAATTCTAAAGTTCGTAAAACTACGAAAATCAGCGTCAAAACCTACGCACATAGCATATCTATTAACGTAAAACTCTATATTACTAGCATAAGGTTCTACCTTGTTGTATATAAAACTCATACTAAAAATTATAAACAGTACCCTACTCTATTTTTGTTATGTCTATACTCTATCACTAGGCCTGAAGCTGTGTCCTTCTACAGTGAACTAGGACTTAGGGCATGTAAAACTTAAGGCTCAGGGTTAGATTTCTACTTTATGTATCTAAAGCTTTTATATATTCTAATTTTTCTAAAGGTTTTAATTCTATCTCTGTACTTTTCACTCTCTGTGGAGGATCCATGGAAACATGGACTCCAACAAAGGGTATCAGGATTTTCACTGAAGTAAAGTGTTTCAGCAGTTTGCAGTCTCTGAGGTGATGGCAAAAATGTTTTGATAATCATGCTTCATTTTCATTGGTATGTCATTTTTTTTCTTTGTGTTGAGCATTTTTTTATTGAAGTTTTTTGTCAGGGAAAAGCAACCCTGAGAGGAAGACAGATTAATTTTTTCCCCTTGAAATGAGAGTTAAGTTTAGCAGCCATAGCACCTGCAGTCCTCACCTATCACACAGCAACAACCAGCTCAGCCCTCACTCCCCCTTTCACCTTTCATCATCACTAACAGGATGAGATACATCAAACCCAGTCTCAGGCCATTCAATCCATGAGGGAAACTCCCCAGTGGAGCCAGCAGAGCCAAGTGACTGCAATGGGAACCCTGTGCTCACCTGCTTCACACCACACCAGCTGAGCTTCTGCTATGAGCCAAGAACCACCCCAAAAAAGCATTCCAGACTCCTGTTCTGCACAGCCATGGAGAAATGTAACCTTTCCCCCATTTCTTTCTTCTGCTGAATTCACCTCCATGTTACACAGTGGGAATGGGACAAGGATCAATTTATAGATGAGGTTCCCTTTGTTGTGTAGTATCCCCTCTCTCACCACAGGATGGAAGTCCTTAATCCTTCCAATTATCAATAGCAGCAAAATGCAACCTGTCACAGCAGGGACACACACCTTATACCCACATTCCTCTTGCCAAGTGCTGCAAAACTGGGGTTCAGGCACACACGGGAACTTAAACCTTCTTACCATTATGTCTGTTTAATTTTGCCTCCCCAATTACAGAGAGCTTTAGGGAAAAAATAGCTGAAAGAAATTTATCCAGATAGAAGCCTGGAAGTCATGGTGGGTAAAAATTCAGTGAGCAGCCCCTGTGAACCACAATCAAATGACAACACCAGTTTGTTTTCCTTCCCTGCTCCTGACAAGTAACTAGCTAAGGGGATCAAAACTGAGAATTTCCTGCAGCTCTTCAAACACACAAATCCTGTGTGAAGCCACCAGTGCTGCCTAGGCTGGAAGAGCAGCAAGCAGGGTGAAGTATTAGCACCAATTCACCTCTTAAACAGGAGGGAGGGCTGACGAGCAGCCTTGACCAAGTCTGACATCCTTCGACTTGTCCCCAGAGCAACCACAGATCTCACAGCTCATTAGCACTAAAGAGAAAGCCATAGTTCACAGGAATATATTTTTCAGTAGCTTTGCAGTTATCTGATGAAAGACAATACTGTATTACAGCTTCCACTCTGAATACTGTCTTCAGCACTCTGACCACCATAAGAAGCTGACACCAAGTAACAAGGCAGCAACAGAATAATTACTGACATCAACCCCAAACAATGAGCTGCCATAGCTAATTTCTTGCCTACAAAGCAAGGTCTGGGAAGTCCCTCCA
Source organism: Prinia subflava (assembly GCF_021018805.1). Classification (NCBI taxonomy): domain Eukaryota; kingdom Metazoa; phylum Chordata; class Aves; order Passeriformes; family Cisticolidae; genus Prinia; species Prinia subflava. The sequence continues at coordinate 2,898,443 of NW_026960608.1, forward strand.
GACCAGCAGGGGATAGCATAGCATTGCCAAGTGTGCTGAGGGGAACATGCAGGGATTTGTTTTCTATGGGCTTGCAACAGCTGTATATGGACATAGCTTTAAGAGAGTCTGTTAAGCTGGAACAGACCTTATGTCATTGCTAGGTTGCTACAGATTTTTAATCAGAAAGCAAGAACCCCTGCGACTATGTGCAAATCCTTTGTTACCTGACTGAAACACTGGATGGTAGTACCACAAGGCCAACAGCTGCTGGTCTGCAGAGCATAACACTGCATACCTGATTAACAAAGAAAGAAAAATTAATCTGCTTCATTAAGAATGACTGCTTGATATATATTTCAGAAGAGCTGTTCATTCCCAAGCTGCATTCTTTTGTTTAAACAGAATGCTTCTTCTCAATTGTGAAATGACTAAAAGTATTTCTACAGTTTGTGATTATACAGTACAAAAAAGATAAATGCCTCATTTATTAAGCAGAGATGAAGCTGCATTGGGAGAGAAAATGAAAACCTATTCTAAACTGTTTAATGGCTAAACCTCCTTAAGCAGGCTGGCTACACAAGAAAATTAAAACCAGAACATTTGTGGCATTTCACTGGGTTATTAAAGCCATTTTAAATACTACCTGTTGTCAAGTCAGTTGATAGTGACTAGTTACTTGCACCTTTCAACTAAGATCAATTAATTTCATCTCACACCTTGTTTTAATTAATGGACTTGAAAATTTTAACTCTTGACAATTTTATTTTTTTAACTGGCTGTTGAATATAATTAGTTGATTTAAGGAAGATGAAGACAGTAATCTCTCTATACTTGCAAAAGATGCTCATCTACATTGTACTGAGTTTGCATGGCCAGGTTTTGGTAGCCAGGGGGCTGCAGGGGTGGCTTCTGTAAAAAGCTGCTAGAAACTTCCCCTATGTCAGACAACCAATGCCAGCCATCTCCAAGATGGACCCACATGGGAGCAGGTGGATGCTCAAAAAAAGGCTGTGACCCTGTAGGAAGCCTGCACTGGAACAGGATCCTGGCAGGGACCTGTGGAGAGAGGAGCCCACACTAGAGCAGGTTTCCTGGTAGGACTTGTGACCCTATGGGGGACCAACAATGGAGCAGGTTGTGCCTGAAGGACTACACCCCATGAAAAGGGGGCCACATTGGAACAGTTCATTGAGAACTGTTGCTTGTGGGATGGTCTTACATTAAAGTTCATGAAGGACTGTCTCCCATGGAAGGGACCCCATGCTGGAACAGGGGAAGGACTCTTCTCCCTGAGCAGCAGCAGGAACAGCATGTAATTGTTGGAAATGATATAACTTTTCTAATTATTTTTTCTAATTAATGTCTTTAATTAACTTTTAAATTGTTTTAATTAATCATAAGCAGTGTATTAATCATAAGAAGTTAAGCAGTGTAATTTTCCACTCTGGCCAGCACATAGCTAACTTTCTTTTCACAGACTCTTTTTAAGTGTGGTTATTAGATCACTGAAACTTTTAAGTTTTGCTAAACTAACCCTGATAAGTTTCAGTGAACAAAGCCTGGGAGAGTTAAAGGCTGGACACCTGGAATCCAGAATTAATAGTCCTTCAAGGACATGTTAGAGTAACGAGGAGATAGAGAATAGACTAACAAAGACATTTCAGCCTGAGTGCTGGAGACTCCCTGTCTGAGAAAATGATAATAAAAAGAGTGAAAAATATGGACTAATTAGTATGGGAAGCGAGAAATCAATAACCAATAGAAGACAGAATACCAATTAATGAAGAGAATTATGCAATTTAGAACCAATAAACAATAATTTTGTTGTTTGCTAAAAATGTATAAATAAGTGAAAAGTTCTGAAAGTGGTGTATATGGCTGAAGTTATCCACTATGCACCCTGGCCAGAATAAAGTAATGCCTACTCCCTAATACTAAAAGAAATAGTGTTAGAGAGTTTCATTTATCCTAACATTTTTGGTGACATGATGAACTGATCATAACCCCCATTCCCTGTCTCCCTGCAATGCTGGGGGAGGCGGTAAGAGCCCAGGAAGGAGGGAGGGGTGGGAGGGGAAGGTGTTTTTAAGGTGTTATTTTACTTCTCATTATCTTGCTCTGGTTTTGTTAGTAAGAAATTCAATTAACATCCCCAAATTGAGTCTGTTTTGCCAGTGATGGTTATCTGTGAGTGACCTTTCCCTGCCCTTAACTCTTGAACCTTTCACTATATAATAATTAAAAAATTAGAACATTTTATACTAAAGATATTTTTCCTTGCCTCCTGGCCCATAAAAAACTCACCCCTGCAATCACAAGCTTTTAGTTCCACTGCAGTGTCCTAGGGTGACTTTATGATGCTTGTATCCCCTATCATCTGTTTTGTTCATGCTGGATATTGATTTCTGTGCCTTTAAAACTAGATCTGAGAGCAAAGGGGGAAGAGAAGAAGCGTACAGTTGGTTTGCAGAAAGTGCACTTGCTCCCCCATTCTTTCTCACGGACTGGGTTGTCTGCAGCACGGACAGCGGGAGAGAGCTCTCCTTTGCTTTCAGTTCATTTTTTTAGCTAGCTGAGTGTTGGGGGTTAGATTTGTTTTTTTTTTTCTTCTCACAGAATTTTTTCCCATAAGTTTCCAAGAAGCCTTGATGACTACTTAGTCAGAACAAAAGGAGTACTTGAGGGATATGGCAGCACAAGGCTACACCTATTGTTTTTGAGTCCCTGGGAGTGTCCCTCAGAGGGGAGAGATGATGAGCTTTGGGAAAGGCAAAAAGACAGATGTGGGGGAGGGGGAGGCACTCTTGCTCTCAGCGCCGAGGAGGACGGTCAGGCTGCTCTCTGCCTCTGCCTCGTCCTGGGAAATCTGTCGTCATCTGCTCGTGTACCCGGGAATCCTGAGCTCGTTTTCTCCAGCCTCCCCCCACCGCTGCTGCTTCTTCGGAGCTTTGAGGCTCTCCTGCTACTCTGTAGCCCTGCACTGCCCAGCCCTGCCGGGACACCTCTGCTGCTCCAGCTACCAGCGCAGAGCTCCTCATCTCATCCACCAGCCCGGGACTTTCCACCCTTCCAGCTCGGCCTCTCGGAGTCCTGCAGGGGCGCCGAGATCAAACTGCTCTGGGCTTTTGTAAAAGAAAGCCCTCAAGGTTCTTGGTTCTGTTTATTATTGATGCTGTAGTTGTTGTTTGTTTGTCGTTTTGTCATATATACTAGTAAAGAACTGTTATTCCTACCCCCATACCTCTGTCTGAAAGCTCCTTTAATTTTTTTTTAATTGGAATAATTTGGAGGGAGGGGATTTGAATTCTCCATCTCTAGGGAGGCCCTGCCCCCTTCCTAGCAGATATCTGTCTTTCAAACCAAGACACTGAGGCAGAGAAGTTCCCGAGACTGTGGCTTTTCTTTTTCTTGGAACTGATCAGCCCTGCTCTGGACCGAAAACCCAGAAAAACACCAGAAGCTCATGCCTGTGGCCCACTGGACCCTGGGACACGGCATTTTCCAGCGCAGGAGGGACTGATAAGAAACTGAGTGAGCCGAGCTATGTCCCACAAGAAGGTCTCTCTCTGAATTTGCCGTCTCTTCAGAACAATAAGAAGTTCCATTGTTTAATATTATTTATTTTTTCGTGTTTGTCAGTACTTTGCTTGTTAAATAAACAGTTTTTTCCATTTTTCTCAAAGGAGGTTTACCTCCTGAACTGGTTGGGGGAGAGGCCGCTTGAATTTGCTTTTTAGAGAAGACTCCTTCAGGAAGTTCCCTCCCAAATCTGTCCCAAACCAGGACATGCAGTTACCAAACCCCTGTGCCTGCCCGTGGAACATATCAAGATGGCTCTGTATTTGGTCTGGCCGAGCCAGTGTTCATTTCCCCAAAGTAGCCCTCACAGTGCTATGCTTTGCATTGGAAGCTAGAAAGATGTTGATAACACACCAGTGTTTTGGCTGCTGCTGAGCAGCTCTGGCACAGCATCAGTGCTGTCTCACAACATTCCCCCCATTATGGGCTGGGAGTGGGCAAGATCCTAGGACGAGACACAACTAGGCCAGCTGACCCAAATTAACCAAAGGGATATTCCATAAGGGATATAAAAGCTAAGAAAAGGAGGAGGAAGGGGGGCATTCCTTACTTACAATGTTTGTCTTCTGTAGTAACTGCTGCACATGCTGAAGCCTCGCTTCCCAGTAAGTGGCCAGACATCACTTGCTGACGGGAAGTAGAAAATAAAAAAAATTTTTTCCTCTTTCCTTGTGCGCGCACAAGTTTTCACTTTTGCCTTAGTAAACTGCCTTATCTCAACCTACAAGTCATTTTCCACCCTATTTTCTCTCCCCCGCCCAGCTGACAAGGGGGAGTGATGGAGCGGATTGGTGGGCACCTGGTGTCCAGCCAAGGTCAACCCACCACAGACTCACCTCAAGTTTTGTGCACAGTTTTGGGCACCTCAGTATAAAAAAGCTATAAAGCTATTAGAGAGGATCCAAAGGAGGGCAACAAAGATGGTGAAGAATCTGGAGGGGAGGCTATACAAGGAGCAGTTGAGGTCACTTGACTTGTTCAACCTAGAAGAGACTGAGGAAGACCTCATCACAGTCTACAACTTTCGGGGAAGTGGAGAGACAGGCATAAATCTCTTCACTCTGGTGACCAGTGGCAGGACCCAGGGGAATGGCCTGAAGTTGTGTCAGGGGAGGTTTAGGTTGGATATTAAGATAAGGTTCTTCACCCAGAGGGTGGCTGGCCACTGGAACAGGCTCCCCAGGGAAGTGGTCATAGCACCAAGCCTGACAGAATTCAGGAAGTGGTTTGACAATACTCTCAGGTACATGGTGTGATTTTTGGGGTTGTCCCATGCGGGGACAGGAGTTGGACTTTGATGACCCTTGTGGGTCACTTTCAACTCAGGATATTCTATAATTCTATGCTATATATAGTGACCAAGACTGCTCCCATTACAATTCCATCACACCCATTTCTGAGGAGTGACTGACCACTTACTTAGCATTAGTACATGTAAAAAAAAATACAAAGTGAAAATGATACATGACTTTCCTACTTGTCATTATCCAGCTGGAGCTGTAGAAGTGTTTTTAGATGACATACTTTCCAGACCAGCACTTCAAGCTCAAGTGCACCAGGTGCTGCAGCCACACAGGCTTTGCCTAGGTACCAGGACAGAGGAGTCTGGAGATCTCAAGTACTTTAACCAAGAGCTGAGGAATTGAGGCCAACCACTTGGCTGTGCCAGATCAAAGGAAGCAGGACTTTGTTTGACCCTATTGGCGCCAAGCTAAGACATGAAAAAAGAGGGCAGCTTTAAGAATCTCTGATTATGTTGAGAAAGCTTTCCAAGAGAAGGCTACTCAAAAGCTCTCAGGGATATTTCCCTCTTCTAAAGAAAAAAGAACTCTGGTTCAAGAACCATGTAGAAACTCTTTAATAAAGATTTCTTAGGCATGTATTAATTTATCAATTGATATATATATATAGATATCAATCAATCTAGTACAGAATGAAGTAGTCAGCCTACACGGTGTTTCCTTCCATATATCAGTCCAAGACGCTATCAAATCAGCAATCTTACAGGCAGAAGAATACTCCAATTCCCAAAACAGATGGCAACTCTGTTAACAAGGTCCATGGAGCAAAAAAGCCAGAGGGCAGCAACTTGTATTATTAATTACTTGCACTGCTCTAGCATCAGGACTGAGGTAGCATCTGTTGAGCCAAATTGAGAAGGTACAATAGCAGAAAAGCAATAGTTATGAGAGGGAGTACATCCAACAAATAACTACAGGAAAAAAGTTTTGATTAGGAACACTGATCTACTGAATGAAGCAGATTTGTGTGAGAAACAGCATTGGGAAAACTGACCTGCATGACGATATTAAAAAGAAACACTATTCATGCCATGCAGTAAATGGTCAATAAAGGAAGGTTGCAAAAGACAATGCAAATCTTCACCTACACCAAAACCTTGATTCAAAAAATGCTGCTAGACCTGTGTTCTTATGGACAAAATCCCACAGTATACTGTCAAAGGTAAAATGATCTAGAAGGTAAAAAGTAACAAATACTGTGTCTGTTCAAAAGAGAAACAGAGAACCTGACGCAGACCTCAGAACTATTGACTCACACCAGTGAAGGAAACAGATCTCGGACACTGACAAAAATCTCACGCTCTTAAAGGAATACATGAAAGAGAAAATGAAGACATTAAGGAGTAACTGAAATTGGAAAAAAATGCTTGATTTAGAGTTCTTTGGCCTTTTCTTTTGATTAAATAAAAGTGTACTAGTGCTCAGCAACATTTTTTGTTACAGGAAATTTGCAACCTTAACCCTGCTAAATTTTTTGCCTGCAATGAGAAACTGGCCCTGTGGGATGGAAGCATTGCATCAAAACAAAATTTAAGATCTTTGAGATATCCAACGCATTGTTCAGAACAAAGTTTCTTTTCCAGAAATTCAGACCACAGTGTACTAGAAGAGAGGGTAACGGGGTGAGAAACACAACATCTGCTGACTTTACTAACAGCTTAAAAGAATTCATCGGTTTTCTCAGGCCAGACAGGTTAATCCAGTGCAGTTCAGAAGCACATTAATCAGGATTGCTTTTCTATGTGTGCTTTAAATATAAAAAAGGAAACCATTCTTTTATAAGACAGCAATTTTACAAGAAAATCAAAAGGACCAGACAATTAGAATTTGGTATTTTACCTTCCAAGATTTTTAATTTCAGCTTCATTAAAAAATAATCTTATGATGCAGTCACACATTAAAATCTACAGAATTTCTGGCAGACTACACAAAGTGTCCTGAGTGTGCACTGTGTTTGGTGTCCTTCCCACCCAAGAAGCAAGACAAGAACAGTATTTAGGAGGAAGAATTTACGATCCCAGCTGGAAAACCTGCACCTTTCTAACACACTTTACAACTTGAGTTGTGTCAGAGTCCAGGACATCCCTCTGGTCGCCCTGGAGGGTTTGGAGACCAGACAGGGGGGTCTGGGATCTGTACAAGGGGGTCAGCCAGCCTCACACAGAGCCCAGGAGGACACTGCTTTTGATCCCTGGCCATGGGAGTGAATACCCACATTGTACGAAGAATCATAAGCAGAGAGAATTCGAAATAAGTGGTAGTAAGTTAACCACAGAGTTTGAATGTAGAATCCAGGATTTTTAGTATATGGGTTTGAAGAGGCAATATGGAGGAATTGGGGAGTGGTCCTGTCCTCCTTGTTCTTGTTCTTGTTCTTTTCCCCCATTTTCTGCTGAGTTGTATCACAAGGATTGGTTTAGAGCAGAAATGACATGTTAACATAGGTAGTAAGTATTGGTAAGATTTTGTAAATAAAAAGTACGTTGTGGACAGTGGTTGGGTCAGGGAGACCGTACATAAAGTCTGAGACCCTCTGATCCGACCAGTCTGCCGCGTGTCCTGCTCTGCTGGGGATGACTTGCAGAGCTGAGAAAGAATTAAGAGATAATGAAAGAATAAACAACCTTGGAAACGCACTGGCAGACTCAGTTTGTCTTCTCTGGCTCCAGCGCTGGACTTTTTGGGCAAGAAAAGCTCGAAAACCCTATATACTTCGGGGAACAGCAACCCCGAGGAGAATCTCAGGGAAAAGCAACCCTGAGAGAGTGGTGCCCAATCATCTCAACAGCCACGGACCCTCAGAAAGCCAGATGCCAGAACTTCAACACTTGAACCCAAAAAGAAGACACTCAGCAAATCGCCGACCTTGGAAAACCTGAGATGACGATTCCTGACTCTTCTTCTGCTTCTGGCACAAGGTGTTTCAGTGGGCAAAGAACACTTTACCACCGAATCTCAGGGATAAGATTACTTGGGTGGGCATGGCCCAGCAGGCCTGGCCCAGTGGGCACACAGTCAGCCCTTTGATGGTGATGAGCCAGAAACTAAACTCCTGAAAAAATCGTAGGAAAATCTCCTCAGAGACGCTGCCCTTGAATTTGGCCGGAGCCAGATCTCCAAGGCGCCTGGACTCAGTCATCCCACAGTTGCTGGATGGCAAGGGACAACACCGGATTGAGTTCAACAGGACGGCAGAGCTTGCACCTAGGTGAGACCAGTCAGAAACCCAGAGCATGGGGGAGAACGTATCCCAGGAACAATTACATATCTTATCAGCTCTGCACAGCCTGATCTCTGCACAGCCTGCAGCTCTCTCTAACAAGGAGCCACCAGCTCTTCTGCAATGGGTTCGCCTTGAATATCCACACCGTAAAACAGAACTACTGTTCCAAACAGAATTTTGGAAAGAGGTTAGCAGAAAGCTACATCAAAAAGACACAACAAGAGATAAAGCAGCTCTCAAATTGTTGGCACCAGCAAGAGCATTGCTGGAAATAATATCACAGCATACCGGGGAAAAATTAAAATTCCCGCGGCAGCAGAGAGGCAAAGAGGAATCAGATTCCCAGCCCTCTGAGCAACAGCCAGCCCACATCCTAACCACAACCCCAGAAAGGGGAGGGGACGCTCAAAATCAGTCACTAATACTCTCCGACATCCTCACAATCTATAAGCCTGCCACAAACCTCCTCACCAATCCCGGGAAGACTACAGCTTCTCATTCATCCTGCTTCGCAGGAAAACCTTGATAGAATATTTTACGAAATCGAGTCCTCTGCCTTCATGTGTAAACCTAGGCAGAGACATTTGAGTGACCCAGAACTCAAACTCCATTGCCCATTCCGCACCCTACCCCGCACCCCGGCGAGAACAGCGAGGCAGGCAGCTCGTGGCCGTCTCGCGCTGCCCTCCCCACCCTCCATGGCAAAACGACAAGGGAAGGAGGGGGAAGGGCAGGAGAAGGAGCACCAGCCGTGCCGCTGTGGTCCGCGCGATCACACACAGTGCGGGGGAGGGCAGTCTGCAGACGCCCTACACAGGGAAGAAAACATTAGCGGGGAAGAGGAGGACTTCGAAACTGAAAGTGAAGAAATAGAATGGGGAGAAGGCGAAATTTCAGTCGCCTTCGGAGCGGTCAGAACAGGAAAGTGAGGAGAATGAATCACTTCTGTGTGATTTTCGTGAAATACAACTTACACCAAGAAACACAGGGCAGGCTCAGTAGCCGTGCGTGCCCGCATGGCTCAAAGCGGATGCGAAAGCAGTGGCGGGCAGTAATGCCGTGCTGGGGGAAGGCGGGACAGGAGGCGCGGTCGCGATGGGTGAGTGCGCGGAAAAAGTGGTTTTTACCTAAATTTGGGAAAGTCTGGGGCGAACCCCGAGTGTCAGCCAGCACACTTGACTGCCACAGGAGATGTGGGAGGAAAATCTCAACAGACGCAGCTTTCCCCAGGTTCCCCAGAGTCCCCACGGTCCCCAGACACCCTATCACCGATCCCGAGAAGGCTGAAATTCCTGATCCACTCTACCGAGCAGGAGGACATGGATCTTGTCTTTTTTTTGAGGCTTGTCCCCCCGCCACTATGCGCGTGCCCTGGGAAGGAGATGCGGGGAGCCTGACACAGACCCCGCTTCCACGACCCTTCAGCCCCCTCCCAAACATCGAGCACGGGACAAACGCCGTGGAAAAGCACTGAGCTCCCCCGCCCCCCCCCCCCCCCCCAGCGGGACAGGCAGGCAGAGACGAAGGGGGAGGCAGCAGAGGGACTGCAGGGAGCGATCATCCCTCTTGCAGCCACCATGGGTGGGAGCGCAGGGCGTGGGGCAGATCAGCCGCGCCAAACCAAACCCTGTAGCCACGCACAGCGCGTGCAGGGGCAGTTTGGGGACGCCTGGCACTGGAGGGACGCGGACCGCCGGGAAGAACTGTTTGCAGACACGCAGCATGGTTTCGCAGATCTCGGGATGGCGGGGGGAGATAAGAGAGACAACCGCGGACACCGCGCTCTTCTGCGGCGTGGGCAGGACGCACGGTGATGACACAGACCATGGAAAGCGAGGCGGGGACTGGGGGCACCAGTCCAGCACAGGCGACGCGGATCGAGGATGCGCGGGCGCCGGCGGGATTCATACCGAGGGCCAGCGCGGATCAGGGCGGGGCGGACCCCGGGAGAGAGCAGGGAGAGGGCATCTCCTCGGGCACTGCCACACCAGGGCAGTCGAAGGAGGTGCGTGGCCACACCAGAAGCGTTTCTTTCCACGCCGTCATGCCAGTGCAGACAGGGGCGAGGCGGGGCCACGGTGGGGATTTCCCTCTAGGCACCGCCCCCCCCCCCCCCCCCCCCCCGCAGCAAATGCAACAGCGCTCCGCCCATTCCCTCTCATCGGCAGTGGCATGGCGGCCACACCGGAGCTGCCTCACGACAACAGGCAGCGGCAAACAGGCTGTGCAAAGGGTTTCTTGCAGCAGTGATCAGACAGCGGGATCCTACCGCAGTGTTATAAACGTGAAATGATTAATTCATGTTCTTATGGTAAATTGGAAAATTATAAAACTGTATAAAGTTATATTAGGTATAAGTCTATATTTTAGGAGACCTTGCAGCAGATGGTGAAAACAATCAACCCCGAAAAAGCAGATGCCTCCATTCAGAGAGGAACAAAGGACTTGTCCGGGAAAGCTTGCAGCCTTCTCAAGTACCGGGAGGGGACCTCCCGAGACAAGCCGGCACCAGCAACTCACACCTTAGTTGTCACCTTCACAGACCATCAAGCAACATCATCCATATCTCGATCATTTATCGACCATAGGATCCATAGAAATTGGACATTAACATTTGAACTGAGAAAGGAACTCTTTTCTGCTTGGTCGGGGAAACTCCTGAATTTGTATAGTTAGTCGGGAAACAATGGGAAATTTGGGGAAATATTGCCGAGGGCAGAATAAAGTGTATAAAAACCAAGCCCCGAACCGGGCAAATTTGTGAACCGTTGGGGGAGATAGCAGACTGCCAGGCCCTGTATCTCACAGTTCACCCTTGGCATTTCCCAGGAAAACTATGTCAAATATCTCCGCTGTTGGTGGGTTATCGAAATTCTGTGATTTGATCTTTATTAATAAACCAAATTATTATTTTAATTGGAATATCGTATTGGCATTTATAACACGCAGCAACCTCGGTTCGAATCCGAGTCACACCACCAAAGAACACACAAAATCAGCATCCAACCTCGGCGAACGACCGAAATTAAAAGCAAATAAGCAGCAATGTCAAGACGCTGCAACAATTCAAGCAAAAGAGCAAACGCCCGCTGCACCCAGCCGGCACTACGCGAGCGCCACCCAGTGGCACAATTGCAAAACTGCAGCTTTTTCTAAGCATGCTGCACAAGGACTGCAGTTCTTCGATCTTCAGCCAGGAGAGGGGGAAGAAGATGTTGCAACACGGAAACGGACAGTGTTCAAAATTTTTAAGAAACACGCAGCAGCACCCAAAAGCCGCGGTTATCAGGGCAAAGAATTTTTTACAAAAATGTCCATTGCATCACATTGGCACGGAGTCAGCCGTGCCAGGGACCCCTTCTGAGACACTAATTTTGAAGCTTTGAGAAAAGCTAAGGTTACAGTTAACAATAGATGTTGCTGATTTAGCTGAAAGGAATAGATAAGCTTTGCTGAAATCAGTTAAAAGTTAGAGGATGGTTAGAAGAAACCGGATTTAAGATAAGCTACCCCGGATCTAATAACTCATTGCTTGTCAAACAGAGAAACTAATCAATACACCACCAGACCTCCTGTTTCCAGAAACCCACTGAAATAGTCCTGGAAAACAGGAAACAGGGAGTTCTACCAGGCATCAATCACATCTGCATTGAAAAGGTTGAAAGTTTAGAACGAGGAAGACTCGTTTTACTTCCTCCTTTTGGTAACCACTCCTCACAAAAAGACCACCGACCCATTTCAGAGAACAAACTACGCATGCTTAATAGTCTTTTTGTCAATTAGCATACGAAGCGGAGAAGAGGAAGTGACAGGGGTATGAATATGCATTTGTATTTTGTGTATTCAACATTTTTGTAAATAAAAGGCTTTGTGATCTTTGCAGTGCCCATTAGGGAGCTATCCCACGAGCTGCCCTTCGTCGCAATAAACATACACTTTCTAACTTTAACTGTTAGAGGGTCTTTTGTCCGTCACAGTTGGATACTGATATTAGATCGATATTCATGTTTTAATAAATCATCTGGCGAGCCAGCCAGGAGACTGCTCTCTCTGGCTGAGGGGCCATCGGGGTCTGGGACCCCTCTGGGCGCCCACCCAAGATTTTCTGGGAAGAGGGCTCCCGCGGCCCCGCTGACACCCCGGGGAACGACCAGGACCTGTCAAAACTATGGACAAAAAGGTATGTTTAATAAATATTGGAAATGGGTACCTTTGAACAGAGGCAGCTTGTAAGTCATAAGAGATGTCTTATGCAAAGCAGAGGCCTGACTGGGTTTTGTAAGCTCCGTGGAGTCTGGTATTTGTGATTTGTGTTTCGGGTGGTGCTGGCAGCAGCACCAGGCGTTTGTAGCCTGAGTCCCGGGGTGGGGCAGCGGCAACAGGACAGCCAGTTTTAATGTGTTCTGGGAGCAGCGGTGGCTCCGTTTGGCTCGGTTTGTGCTGAGAAGCGGCTTGGTGAGCTGCGTGTAGGTGTCAGCTGCGAGTTTTGGGACGAGAGGGGTCCCGCTGTGGGTTGCAGGAGATCGCAATTGCAGCTCGTGCGCGCTGGATGTGAGTGGAGTGTAAACGATCTTTAGTTTGTAAGTTTGCGTGCTTACACTGTAAAAATTACTGGTGTGCCGTACGCATGGTGGTTTGTGAGGATTTGTATTTTGATTTGTGTGTTTTTAGGGTGTGCTGGTAGCGTGCTGTACGTGTTTTAGAAGAATGGTGTATGTTTAAAGTGGTAAAAGAATTTTAAAACCCCCGCCTGATCAGTGGAGGGATATCTGAGTTGGTGTTTGCGAAAGTAGTGCTTATACAGTTCCTGGAATGTGTGCCATGGATAAGTACTGTGTGTGAGTTTTGTTTGTGTAGCTGGCAATGATATTTTAACCAGTGTGTTGTTAAGTAGAGAAGACAGTTGTGAGTGAATAAGCTGCTTATTTTGTGTAAAGGAACGAGTGGTGTGAAAAGTTTGAAATTACACCCGGTATCACCTCAGTAACCGGCAGAAAGATCCAAGGTTTGTAGTCTCGCACTGTGTTCTACCAGCCCCGCTCGACCCCAAAAGGTTTTGGTTGTGGGGTCTCGCCTTGACTGTGAAGGAACAGACCTGATTGCTTGTGAGGCTTTGAAATTGCCGGGGTGTGTGCAGTAGGATTTTAAACAGGAACTGGGGATTCCTGGCCACAGAGGAGTGCAGGACGGTGCGGGGCCGGGGTCGCCCCCCTGCTTCCCTCTTGTAGAGGGATTTGTGCTGTGTCTCCGCTTGAGCCCTTTGGCTTACGGCGAGACTTTGTTAAAAGTTTTTAGTTGAGTGTGTATGTTTGAGATTGTTAACATCTGGCTGAAGCCAGATATTGGTTAGTATTCTGCAAGAGCCCCATCTATACTCTAATTACAGCTCGACAGGAATTGCGTTAGGTTTTAACTGTACGCCTGCTGCAGTATGTGTAAAACTGCTTGCAGTTTTTGAGCGCATTTTTAGCTGCAGTATAGCCAGTGCAAAGTATAACAGAGGACTTGGTTCGATAGCAATTTATAATCAGCAATTTAAGCAAGGAAGAGGGGACAAGTCTGTGTGTTGTCAATTTGTTTGACTGTGTTGTGTTATTTCCTTTTAGATTAAAATAAAAAAGAGCTTTTCCCTTCCCGTGGCGTGTGTGCGTGTGTGCGTGTGTGTAAACCCTGCTTCATTCTTCAGTAAAAGTATATGCCCAAGAGCAGGAGATACAGGGAAGCCAGCAGAAATATTTAGGGTGAAGAGTGCCCAGTATATCTTTATACCAGAGGGATTTTAAAGATGGGAGCAAGTGAAAGCCAAGAGATTCCTAAAGGCAGTCCTCTGGGATGTATTTTAACACACTGGAAAGAATTCGTGGGCTATGGGGGTACAGAAACCAAAAGGGAGCTTGTTAAGTTTTGTACACAGTGGTGGCCACTGTATAGGCTGGCAGAGGGGGTGAAGTGGCCAGCAAATGGTACTCTGGACTATAAAACTCTTGCAGCTAATGCTCTTCCTATGCTGCGAACAAAAGTGGCAGGAAGTGGCTTATGCCCGTATGTTTTTTACTCTTAGGGATCACACTGAGTGGCAAAGAGATTGTAGAACGAAGCCACCATCTGATCCTTAAGTATTGGCCCTTGAAAAGGACCATAAACTTACTAAGGGAAAGCCCAAACGGTGTTGTAGCACCTGCTCAATAAATCAGAGGTGCACACATCCTGACAAGGTATACCAAGCATAGGCTTTGGAACAAGAGACACAAGACATACTTAAACCACCCCCTAAAAGGCAGGAAAGGAGGAGGGTGGTGGGGGATGCAGATTCAGAACCATCATTAACTCCAACCTCCCCCGCTTCATCTCTAGCTTCATCTTCCTTTGGAAGAACAGCAGCTGAGGAAAGGGTTTCTCCATCCACTCCTGAACCCAGGGAACCATGCAAATTTTATCCACCACTGCCTAGCAGTGACAGTGAGTGGGATGAACCTGAACCTCCCCCACCAGCTCCCAAACTTCCCCCACAAGGACCCATAGCATTAAGGACCCGAAAACAAACCAGAGAGGTCATACAAGCACCTCTAAGGCAAACAATGACCTCTGATGGAGAAACAAAATTGATTAAGATTCCCTTTTCCACGACTGATTTAGAAATTTAGGAAAAGAGTGCTAAGGGCTATCAAAGTGATCCAATAGGGGTTGATAAGAAAATAAAGTTTATGATTAAACAGCATTTACCTGATTAAGCAGACCTCCAACTGCTGCTTGATGCCCTAACAGAAACTAAGAAGCAATTAGTTTTGAAAGTAGCTAAGGATCTGGCTGAGGATGATTGTAGAACAACACAGGAGGATGTTAAAGATATATTTCCCCTCCAAGACCCAAAATGAGATCCTAATAGCGATGAGGGGTTGGGACGGTTAAAGAGATACCAGGAATTAATAGTAAAAAGGCTGGAAAGAGCAATCCCCAAAACCATAAACTGGTCAGCCCTATATGCTATCAAACAGGGCCCTTCTCAAACACCTTCTGAATTTCTAGATCACCTGCGATACGCAATGCGCCGACACACCACTCTAGATCCTGGATCTGATGAAGGGACGCAGCAATTAATAAATTTATTTTTAGGACTGTCTACAAGAGACATCAGGCGGAAACTCCAGAAGATCCAGGGTCCAAACAGCCGGAATTTAGAAGCTTTAATGGAGGAGGCCTAGAGAGTTTTTAGTAATCGGGAAAAAGAATATAAACAAAGGATGAAGAAATTAGTAGCAGTAGTAAAAGAGGGAGAAAAAAGAAAATGTGGGCAAGGTCCACCGAAACAGGGACCACCCCGACATGGAAAAGATCAATGTGCATTTTGCAAAAAATTTGGTCACTGGAAAAACCAGTGTCCAGAACTAAAAAAGGGTGATGAACATAGAAAAAGTGGTCAGAAAGGGGAGAAACTGATTGCTCATGTAAAAGAGGACTGAGGGGGACTAGAGGGCCCTACCCTAGAGGACCCTCTAGTTATAGTCAAACTAGAGAACAAAGAAACAGAAGTGAAATTTTTGATAGACCCAGGGGCAACATTTTCAGTGCTGAATAAGGCCCTAGTACCTGTAACCAGTGACTATGTTATAGTAAGAGGAGCGACTGGCCAATCTGAAAGAGCTTATTTTTGCAAACCACTGAAGTATAAATTGCGTAAACAGTGAGGAAATCACCGATTTTTATACATGCCTAAAGCTCCATCTGCACTTTTGGGCAGAGATCTGCTAGAGCAGCTGGAGGCAAAAATAACATTTAAGAATGAAGACATTATTTTAGAAGTAAAAGATCAACAATATGTAGAACTGTTAAGTTTAATGATGATAACCAAAGAAATTTAAGTTGCAAGTAAAGAGGAAAATTTCAGGAGAGGAATAGACCAAGTATTTCCTGGAGTGTGAGCTTCTGATATACCAGGAAGGGCAAAGAATGCACTACCAGTGCAGATTAAACTTAAAGAAAGAAGACAGCCAGTAAGGGTTAAACAATACCCCCTAAAGAAAGAAGATAGAGAGTAGATTAGTTTTGAAGATAAGACTACTGAGGGAGTGTCAGTCTGATTTCAACACTCCTATTTTGCCAGTGAAGAAGCCTGATGGGTCATATGGGTTAGTACAAGATTTAAGAGCTGTTAACAAGGTGACTGAGGACTTGTACCCAGTAGTTGCCAATCCTTACACCCTGTTAACCCATTTAACACCTGAATTAATCTGGTTTACCATTTTAGATTTGAAAGATGCTTTCTTTTGCCTACCTCTCCATGAAGCCAGCCAGAAAATATTTACATTTGAATAGGAAAGCCCTAGATCTGGACGTAAAACTCATCTCACATGGTGCGTATTACCGCAGGAGTATAAGAACTCTCCTACCCTATTTGGGGAGCAGCTTGCAAAAGATTTGGAGTACTGGAAACCTCCTCCAGGAGAAAAACAGCTCCTCCAGTATGTGGATGACCTCTTAATAGCCACCCAGACTCAGGAAACATGCGTAGACTGGACGGTAAGCCTCCTAAACTTTCTAGACATGCAAGGATATCGAGTATCCCAAAAGAAGGCTCAGATGGTAAAGCAGACAGTTATTTACCTGGGCTATGAAGTAAGTGCTAGACAAAGAACCTTGGGACAAGATCACAAAGAGGCAATATGCCAGACCCCAAAGCCTCAGACAGTGAAAGAACTGAGAACCTTTCTAGGCATGCCAGGGTGGTGCAGACTGTGGATTTATAATTATAGATTGTTTGTTAAACCTCTGTATGCCTTGATCACGGAAGAGAGCAGAGATCTTCAGTGGACAAAAGAAGCAACTCGAGCCTTCAACCAGCTAAAGAAGGCCCTCATGTCAGCACCAGCCTTGAGACTTCCAGACATGGGTAAGCCGTTCTTTTTGTTTTCTCACGAGAAGCAAAGAATCGCTTTAAGAATACTAGCACAAAATCTAGGCCCGTACCGAAGGGCAGTTGCTTACCTCTCCAAACAGCTGGATACAGCAGCTAAGGGGTGGCCAGGGTGTCTCAGACCCGTTGCAGCAGTAGCAGTGAACATCCAAGAGGCATGCAAGTTCACCCTGGGCCAGAAGATGACTGTGCTAGTGTCCCACACAGTGTCTACAGTCCTGGAAGCAAAAGGGGGGCATTGGCTCTCCCCACAGAGATTCCTGAAGTACCAAGCTATACTGGTAGAACAAGATGATGTTGAGATTGTAGTAACTAACATTGTGAACCCAGCTTCCTTCCTCAGCAGGAATATGGGAAAACCAGTGATCCATGATTGCCTGGAGACCATCAAAGCCACCTACTCCAGTCGCCCGGATCTGAAGGATACCCCGCTTGAGAATGCCGAGACCTGGTTTACTGGTGAGAGCAGCTATGTCATCAGTAAAAAGAGGCATGCTGGGTATGCAGTCACCACAAGCAGAGAGGTAATAGAGTCTAGACCATTACCAACAAATACCTCTGCGCAGAAGGCTGAAATAATCACCTTAATTAGAGCCCTAGAGCTGGCGAAAGGAAAAGAAATTAATCTTTATACAGATTCCAGATATAGATTTAGAGTAGTTCATGCACATGGAGCCATTCAGAAGGAAAGAGGACTATTGAACTCACAAAGGAAGAATATTAATCATGCCCAAGAAATACTGAGACTTAGATGCAGTACAATTACCTGAAAAGGTAGCCATCATGCACATTAGAGTGCACCAAAAAGTGAGCTCTGAATTAGAAGAAAAAAATATGCTGGCAGATAGGGAGGCAAAAGAAGCAACAAAAGGTAAAATACCTGATAAGACAACTGAGGCAGCATTAATTCCAGATAGAAAAATTTCTATTGAAGGTAAGCCAATATACAATAAGAAAGATAAAAAACTTATTAAGGTAAAAAAGGCAAGTTATAACCAAGAGGGATGGGCTGTAACAAAAGAAGGGAAACTTGTAGTACCCTCTTATTTGTTGTAGTCATTAGTACAGAGAGAACATGAGAAAACACACTGGGGAATAGATGCCCTGTATAACCTTTTGAAAGAAAGAATTATGGCTAGGAAATTGCAGGGCACAGTGATACAAGTAACTCATCAGTGTAGCCTTTGCCTCCGAACTAACCCTAAAAACACCCCAAAGCCTAAAGTGAGACAAATTGAGAAAAGTTGTAGACCTGGGCAACAATGGCAAATTGATTTTACAGAACTGCCCAGGAAAGGAGGGTATCGTTACCTATTGGTGCTAACTGATACCTTTTCAGGATGGCCAGAAGCCTTTCCTGCCAGGACAGCTAAGGCCCGAGAAGTAACCAAAACATTGTTGCAAGAAATAATACCACGATTTGGAGTTCCAGCCACCATACCCTCAGATAAAGGGCCACACTTTATTTCAAAAATTGTACAGCAAATAAGTCACCACCTGGGAATAGACTGGGAATTGCATACCCCATACCACCCTCAATCTAGTGGGCAAGTAGAGAAAATGAACCATTTGATTAAACAACAAATTGTGAGATTGGGGCAAGAAGCAAATTTGCCCTGGCCCCAGGCTCTCCCATTGGCATTATTGCGAATTCAGACAAAACCAAGGGCAAAAGAGAAACTAAGCCCTTTTGAAATATTGTATGGGAGGCCATATGCAGTTCAAGAGGGGACAACACCCATTCAAATAGAGAAAGAAACCCTACATAGATATATAGTAGCCCTAAATAAACAACTCAGAGAAATTGAGAGATATGTGGCTAGAGCTCAAAACAGGGAATTAGATGGGCCAGTACATGATGTACAACCTGGGGATTATGTGTACATTAAGTCTTTTGTAGAAAAGACCTTAGAACCACAGTGGGAAGGACCATTCCAGGTGCTCCTCACTACCTTCACTGCAATCAAGATCAAAGAACAGGAGGTCTAGATCCATCACTCCCGAGTGAAGAAAGCCCCAGAGGGAATTTGGAAGGTCACACCAGGCGATAACGAACTGAAGCTGAAGCTCACTCAGGACCACAAATAAATAGACTAATAATTATTATAGACATTATGTGGAAAGTTATAACTATTGTAGTAATTACCTTAGCCATAACAAGAGTCAACGCAATACCACGTAGGTATAATGTGACTGGGATATATCGGTGCCAAGGAAGAGCTTATGACCCTTACTCTTGTAAGGCTTTAAACAAGATGCTAAAAGTCACGAATGCAAGCTTGTAAGAAAGAAAAAATGTTTAGAGATGTAAATATGCATTCGTACAGGATGGGTTCCATGAGGCGTACCACCCACCCATGAGACCCATCCAGATTAGTCCTGAATGCTGTGACAAATGCTTGAGTAAATGTCCTCAGTTTAGGCTCAAAACAGAGGAGTGTAAGATAAGAAGGTAAGATATTGACTTTAACATCACCCAGGTATGTACTGAGCTCCATAAGGACCAGACCGAGATTACTCCACCAGTGCCAAGAAAGGCTGTGATCACCCAGATGCCAGCTATTCCAGAAGTAGAGGAACAAATAACTCCTGTAGTTACCAGAATCGGGCCATATGCTATTAAGAAGACAGCAGTTCAAAAGCTAATAGTTAACCCAAAGTAGTCTTTGAAATGAGTAGAAATAAGAGTACAGGTAAATGCTTCTCACGTTCGGCCAGAATGTGCCCCATTTCTCAGGAACTCCTTTAGGGATTGGGCCACTTGGCACCAAAAAAGTATGCCTCCTAATTTTAGGAGTAAGAGGGATCTCACTGGGTTGCTAGAGACAAGACTGGGAGTGCTGAACACAATAGATTCAGAAGTGCTGATGAATAAACTAACCTCAGTAAGGAGCGATTTAGTCAAACTACAACAACCTTTGCAATCCTCTCTACTAGCACTGGGTAACAATCATTAGAAATTGACCCAAATATTACCAGAATAAGAAAATACAGAGAAGCGAGATCATGAAGTAATAGTTAATGCGCTAGGTACAGCTAGTGAAAACATCTCGCTGGCTCTAGGGTGTACTCAAGCACAACTGTGGATGCAACCAGTAGCTGCTGCAGTTATCAGGGAAGGTAGAGAGGGAACATTCCCTGCTAAAATTCGCAAGATTGTTTGAGACGATGCCTCTGATATGGAGAGAGAATTTCAGTCTTGGTAGATGTTAGTCCATTTCACCTATAACCCTGTGACTGGTATGGTGACAGCCTTTGTTTGAACTATACACAATGCCTCAGTGGACCTAATACATCCAATAGTCCCCTTAAGATTAAACCATGAGGGAACGGTATTGTACCCTTCCGAACACAGGATGTGGGCACGAGAAATTGAAGGAAAATGGCAAACTGTTAATCTAGAGCCCTGTACTGTGAGGAGACAACTAAGATACATATGTGAAGAGACATTAGAAGGTGACAAAGACACTTGTTTGGATACAGACCAAAGTATTTGTCACTTTGAAACGCATCCAGGCAAACAGACAACTTCACTTGTGTATACAGGACAAGGTTGTGTCTGTTTTAGGACTGCATGCCCCATCATAAGGATAGACAACCAAATTATAGATGAGACTCAGTTCAATTTGTGTGTTTGCAATTTTGTTAGAATTAAAAGATGTGATTTTTCCTATCGGGTACCTGTAATATCACATCAATATATAAAGGCCAACCTAGCCACTGTGCAGGAGATACTGCCTGTGCCCATAGGAATGAATTTGACTTTAGTTGCTCAATTGTTAAAACATCACGAATTGAGAGAAATATTAAAAGAAATTAGAGATGGAGAGAACAAGACATTAATTACAATACATCATGACACTGAGACCATCAAAAGGGTTTTTAAAAGGCTTGAAAGACACTTGTCTCATCATTAGTAAGATGTGCTTTTTGGGTGGTCACCAACAGCAGCTGGTATACTGAATGCCTTAGTCCACCCTATAATTGTGTTTGCTTATTTTAGTCAGCATAAGTTTAGTATTATCTGTTGTAATACTTGTTTAGAATTGGAGGATGCTACGACGAGTAGCAGCTTTAACATCACTATCAAAGGCGTATGGCTTAGTCTTGAGAGACACCAGCCGTACGGCTTAGATAGATGAAGAAGATGCTATATACTGAGTAAAAGAATTTACTCATTTCAAAGAAGAAGTGGGGAAATGAGACACTAATTTTGAAGCTTAGAGAAAAGCTAAGGTTACAGTTAACAATAGATGTTGCTGATTTAGCTGAAATGAATAGATAAACTTTGCTGAAATCAGTTAAAAGTTAGAGGATGGTTAGAAGAAACCGGATTTAAGATAAGCTACCCCGGATCTAATAACTCATTGCTTGTCAAACAGAGTAACTAATCAATACAACACCTGACCTCCTGTTTCCAGAAACCCACTGAAATAGTCCTGGAAAACAAGAAACAGGGAGTTCTACCAGGCATCAATCACATCTGCATTGAAAAGGTTGAAAGTTTAGAACGAGGAAGACTCGTTTTACTTCCTCCCTTTTGGTAACCACTCCTCACAAAAAGACCACCAACCCATTTCAGAGAACAAACTACGCATGCTTAATAGCCTTTTTGTCAATTAGCATACGAAGCGGAGAAGAGGAAGTGACAGGGGTATGAATATGCATTTGTATTTTGTGTATTCAACATTTTTGTAAATAAAAGGCTTTGTAATTATCTGTAATCTTTACAGTGCGCATCAGGGAGCGATCCCATGCGCTGCCCGGCGTCGCAATAAACATACACTTTCTAACTTGAACTGTTAGAGGGTCTTTTGTCCGTCACAGTTGAATATTGATATTAGATTGATATTCATATTTTAATAAATCACTTCAATGTTTTCATCAATCCCGAATCCCTCAGTTCAGTCAGAACAGCCTGGCTAGCCAGGCGAGCAAATGCTGAACCCAGTCGGTTCAGCGATAGTGCCATGCAGCGGCGGAACAGCAACATTGCAATGGATCTCCAGGCAGACTACTTTCACAGCTTCAACAACAAAAACAACAACAACAAAGCAAGCTTTCATCAACTACTGAAGACAACAAAGTTCAAGATGTTCTAGCTCAGAAACAGCAGCAAACATTCATCGTTGATGACAACAAATTGGTTCAAACTCCACATGATTTTTGGACTGCAGCACAAGCTTCTTTTTCCACTCCATCATAATCATTTTCATTTTCAAAAGATTTTTTAAAACAATTATTTCTTCAGTTGAAAGACTGTGCTCTGGAATTTTATCCGAATTTAGCAATGCATTTCCCTCAGTAACCCCTTCCAGCATAAGGTAGCCACACCCTTTCTGAATCCTTTGCAAATAATCCCTACACATTTATACCAAGGCTACCTGCTGGGTCAGTGGCAATTCCAGCCGTGGATTTGCCTTCACTGTGCCACATACGTATTATGTGCAGCACAGAGAAAGCAATTCCCCAGTCCTCATACAGGAGGGGGGAAAATGATTTACAATTTCCACTCCTCATCCAGGAGAGGGAGAAAAGCCAGAAATGTCAGCAAGCTCCAAAATGGAAGAAAGAGCATCATGGCAACAGCAACTGAATCACATTCCTGCAGATTCACAGGATGAAAGAATTACCACAGACTGGAAAGAAATCAAGAAGAAAGCAATGAAAGAACAGAGCTTTGATATAGTGAAGTATGGAAAGTCTTGTATTATCAATGACTTAGGATTTACAGGATGCAAATCCAAGATGGGAGCAATCAGATCACAATGTGCTCAGAGACTGGAGAAAAGTGATGCAAGAAAATGGTTTGAAATCTCTGTACTTCAAACAGTTTTTGAAGGAATGCTAAAATGGAGGAAAGCCCTCGAGGAACTGAGGAACAGATACCAAGGAGGAGTGAAAGCAACTCTCGCCATGTTGAACAAGTGAACAATGAAATAGCAAAGCTACAGTTGCTTCAATTCCTTGCATTTGCAAATGCCAATGCAGAATGCAGATGCAATCATCAGCGCAATGCCTGGTCGACCATCTCTGGCAGGCATCTGAAGAAAGCAGCTGGAAAGGATCCCCCGAGCCCAGGATGAAGGAATTCTCGCAGCACCTCAACAAGTGCTTCAACAGAACAAGATGTGGACATCGTAAGACCAGAAGAAGAAAATACAGTCATTCGTCCCTTTGTTGTGGAGCAATCCATCACAGTGTGGGAAAGAGACATCCTATCATAAAGAAGATAAAATAGAAAATTAAATGGAAATGAGTTTCTAGCCGGAGTTACTCATGTGCAAGTTTGAGTTAATTATGTTTCAACATCTTAGCATTGTTGAGAATGATTTTTGTATGTTTTGGTTTGAGTTTGAGTTAAATATTTTTAATTATAGTATTTTAACATTTCTATCAAGTTTGGGCCGTGATGAGTTTAAGTTAGGTTTATATTTGAGTTTCATGAAGTTTAATTAGTAATGAATTTCTATTTTAGTGATTTGCTATATATGAATTTTAAAAGGTTACTACAATTTGTAGGTTTTTTATCAAGATTTGTTTATGTTGAATTTAAGTGTAGTTTAATTTCAAAGGTTATTTAAAGTTTAGAAAAAGTGTGTTTGTTTAATTTGCAAAATTCAGTTATTTCTTTTCAGAAATGAAACAGTCTCAATTGAAATGATGATGGAACACTGATAAATAAGGTTGATTTTATTGTTGGTTGTGAATTGTTTCAGTTTTTTGTGTTTCATTTTGAATTCATAAGTGTATGAGTCTAGAAATATATTTTGTTGAAATGTTAAGCACTAAAAAGGCATTTGTCATTTTTTAATTTTTCTATTTGTTTTTTAGCCATTTAAGCATTTCATAATTGCTGTTGTTGAAAAATGTGTTGTTAAATGCAAGTCAGATTTTTTTCTTAAGTTTCATTTGAGTATATGGTTTGTTTCTTTTGCAGTCAATTTTGTATATTTTATACAATGTTTTCCAGACTGCATGCCGTTTTGAAGTTTCATTTGATTTTTTCGCTGTGTTATGCATTTCTTTTTGAATGAGATTTTGGGTTTGTTTTGGTACCTCTTGTGTGAGTAAAGGCACTGCATTTCAGTTTGTTAAATTTTTAATTATTTTTCAGAAGGTCTTGGAGAGAGATACCTGAAGCATCATTGATGATGCTTCCATCAGCTGTTGATCCTGTAATTGTTCCAACTGGCATTTCTGTCTTCAGGAAGTGTCAGAAAGGATGAGTTCCTGAGTGATCTGATCAATTTTTCATCTTAAGTTTTAAGTGTTTATTTTGTGTGAAAATGTTATGAGAGTTTGTTGTATTTGGGGGATTTTTTTCATTGTTGTTAGAGGTTTTATTTAAAGGATATATTAAAGAGCATCACTCCAACTTGAAGTTTGGGTCCTGGCCAGACTCTGATTTTAACTTGGACGGATGTTGTTTGCCAACAAAGCCCAGAGGTTTCTGCACCAAAAAATAATATGCAAGTTATCTTGACTTGGCAATTTGATACTACTAATATAACAGCTGAATCAACTTTGAGGTGAGACCTGATGACCTTGCCCAGGAAAGGGTATCAGGATCTTCGCTGAAGGAAAGTGTTTCAGCAGTTTACAGTCTCTGAGGTGGTGGCAAAAATGCTTAATTTATGCTTCATTTTCATTGGTATGCTGAATTTAGTCTTTGTGTTGTGCATTCTTGTCATTAAAGTCTTTTGTCATGTTTTATAGTACTCATGTCATGTTTTATATCAAAAAAAATTTAAATAACCTTCATGGTTCAAAAGGAGAGGGGAGGAATGTTGAGTGGAAATTTAAGCAGAATCCTGAATGTTGAGGAAAATTTAGTATGTTTTAAACTTTTGATAAGTTCTTTTGCAGAGTCCACTTCACCGAGCATCAAGTGGAACTTGAAGAGAAAGGTGAAGACAATCCTTTAGTCTTGAGCAAAAACCCAGAGAAAGGATGGATTGGAAAATCATTCAAACTGAAGGCTTGGGGCAGGGATTGTGCTTGTGTTTTCACAAGAGCTGAAAATGAGCATCAGCAAGGCACGAGAACCTCTGCCAAAGTCAACGGCATCAGACGCTGGTCCCAGAAATGGAGAAGCGAGCACGCAGACGTGAGCTGGTGTCAAGACTGTGGACATCTCTTCATTTGGTGTGCAAAAGATTTTGGGACTTGGGATTTCTTTTGGGACTTGAGTGGTGTTGCATTTCAGAGATTCCCACAGAGTGAGGCCTTTGAACATGCAGTTCAATCAAGTGTTATACAGTGTTCTCACTGATTGCCTTGAGCAGTGGGGTGGTTTAGCCCATGATTCAATTAAGGGAGAATGGTTGGGAAACTCTGGCCAATGCATCAGAGTTGAACATCTTTCGTTTGATATACTCAAGATCAGGCAAACTCTTTTCAACATGTTTTATGAGTTTGTTAGCAGGCAGGTGATCGAGCAGGTAGTCGATCCCAGAGGACATCCCTCCAGCAATTTCACAGTTCATTTTCAAACTAGTGGACAAATGGGATGTTCGAATGAAATTCTTTTCTGTGGTTCTTTGTGAACCCCAGGAATGAGAAATTTTTGGTTCAGCAAAAATGAATTTTTGCAAAAAATTTGATCTTTCCTGGAGTGACACAAAAGAGATAACATCATAGACGTCACTCCAAATCATATGATTTGTAAAAGTGCATCATCTTGGTGTAACTACACTGAGATGTCAGATAAACTATCAAGCCAGGTTTCAATGCAATCACCACAAGGGATCTTTTTCATTTGTGAAGACAGGATTTAGTCTGTGATCCCTGCAGATGTCAAGGGTGGTCCATGCAGCAATGGGAGACTTTCTTTGTTAACACCCAGCATGACATTGATAAAAAAGCAAGAGATAAAAGATGTGTTGAACAATATGATCCAACGTGTGATGGCAACAAGGATAGCATCAGGGATGATTTTAACACAGTTGGATCAAAGGGGCTGTTGGCAGAACAAGTATGCCCATGCCACTTCTCTTGCACTGAATGATTTGTTAACTGATATTGACAGTGTGAGACGAAAACAGAACAGCAATTGATTATTCATTGCTAGAGCATGGACATGAGTGGATGAGTTTGAGGAGATATCATGAGAACATAAGACAATTGGAAAAAAGGGTGTGAACCAACTAATATGAGAACTGAGCCTTGGATGGATGGAGTGTTCAATTTGTTTAACCTTTTATCATGGTAGAGGGAACTTCTGAAAGTATGTGTATATTTCTTGCTGAGGCTCGTGATTCTTCTGATGTTTGTGCCGTGTTTGCTCCAATGCATACGGTGGGCCATGAACAGAGTTGTCAGAGAAGCGTTTTTGGTGCAAACAGGAGGGGGAGATGTTGGAGTCCAGGACATCCCTCTGGCCACCCTGGAGGGTTTGGAGACCGGACAGGGGGGTCTGGGATCTGTACAAGGGCGTCAGCCAGCCTCACACAGAGCCCAGGAGGACACTGCCTCTGATCCCTGGCCATGGGAGTGAATGCCCACAATGTATGAAGAATCACAAGCCAAAAGAATTCAAAATAAGTAGTAGTTAGTTTATCACAAAGTGTAAATGTAGAATCGAGGATTCTCAGTATATGGGTTTGAAGAGGCAATATGGAGGAATTGGGGAGTGGTCCTGTCCTCCTTGTTCTTGTTCTCATCCCCCATTTTCTGCTAAGTTGTATCACAAGGATATGTTTAGAGTAGAAATGACATGTTAACATAGGTAGTAAGTATTGGTAAGATTTTGTAAATAAAAAGTATGTTGTGGACGGTGGTTGAGTCAGGGAGACCGTACATAAAGTCCGGGACCCTCTGATCCACCCCAGTCTGCCATGTGTCCTGCTCTTCTGGGGATGCCTTGCAGAGCTGAGAAAGAATTAAGAGATAATGAAAGAATAAACAACCTTGGAAACACACACTGGCAGACTCAGCTTGTCTTCTCTAGCTCTGGCGCTGGACTTTTGGGGTGAGAAAAGCTCGAAAACCCTATATACTTCAGGGAAGAGCAACCCCGAGGAGAATCTCGGGGAAAAGCAACCCCGAGAGAGTTGGATCTTTGCATAGCACAAACGACAAATAACATAAGTGAAATCACATTTGTTACAAGGTATCAGAGCAACAGGCCACTGAAAATTTAGCAGTAATTTCAGACTGTGCCAGGCCACAGTATGCTCACATGTTTCAGATCCTGGAGTTCCAGGCTCTAAAAATGACAAGACTTCAACTACCTAGAAAAATAGCTTTTCAACAAATAGCTTAAGTTTTATTTCAGTCTTTAGAACAAGCCATTTAATATAGCATTTAATAACTGGCTTGTTATAGAAGATGCAAAAAAATAATCTGAAGTCTAATTGCCTTTTTCACTTAACTTAGTTGAACCTGTGGTCTTTGTTGTCTGTGGCAATCAGTTGGCACCGAGATAGATGACAACTTCTGTCATACAAATTAAACTTATCTATGAAAGTAGAAATCTTAAAAATCCAGTATAAAAAAAGCAACAAACATGCAGTTCAGGTTAGTTAGCTCTACTTATGCTGACTATGCCTTACAGATAATTAATAACCAGTCAAGGCTATGTAAGTACTCTAAGTAAGTAATTCAGTAATACTATTATCACAACACATTGAGAGATAAAACCAGATATTCAGTATTTTTGGAAAGGACTATAATTAATCCTCCGATAGATAAATACAGTACATAGAGATCCTAATAAAAAAGTCTAGTATTATATTAGTATTATTATATTTTATTATAGTTAGCTATAGGATTGTTTTAGCACTTTTCCACTACCTAAGAGTGACAGCTATTGCTTTTATTTGGCTGTTCAGCTATGTTAGTTATCAGCTACCAACTTAACAGAACTATGTTTTTGTTTTAATTTCCAGGATTATTTTAAGCAAAGTAATATTTTGTTCAAGAGCTCACATTCAAAAACAAAGAACAAAAAAGAGTCCAGGATCATGAAATCTGCATAAAAGTGTTGCTTTAGAGTTAAGCAGCTCCCAACTCTAGTGATGTTTTAGGGAGAAAATCCACTACTGTCAGTTTTATCGAAGATATAAACACAGAAAAATCACATTACTTGGATAGTCAAAGCACTGGAATGTATTAAATATATTCCAGCAATCACTATCTGAAGACAGTTAATATAATCAGGGATGCAGCATCTCTACAGGACAGACTTTGTCCCTTCCAGCATCTTTCAGGTTTTGTGCTTGTCTTTAGACACTACCCCTCTTTTTGCATTATTCAAAAGAGATGTTAGTGTTTAAATGTTACTTCAAGTGCAAAGTGCAGGAGGCACTGAAGACTTAGCATCACCAACGTTACATAGGGAAAACAGTTTTCAGGTGATCCACAGAAGACTTTCACAAGTCCTTCACATGATTTCGAGATTAAAACAAAACCTAACTTAGACTTCTGGAAGCTTTTTAAGTCTGGATACATGCTTATTTAATTCCAGCTTTTCTCATGCAAACAAGGTCACCTCCTCAGCAACACAGCTTTTATGCTACCACTTCTCAAGAGCACTTTCTCTAATTTGATTTTATTTTTTAAACCAATGCAACTTTGTGCATGCAGGATTTTCAGCTGCTGACAGCAAAGGAAGTAGCTTTTCTGCTCAGCATGATGACTGGCCAAGAAGCAAAGGGTGGATTTAACAGCTAGTTCAAATTCATACAGGAAGCCTGTACACTGTCAGGAATGGAATCTAGTTTTCCTGGCTCCCAGTTGCATGTCTTTACAAGAAAAGGATACAAAAATCTTTTCCTTTGTTGTTCACCTTTGAGATTTTTCTACCTCAAGGACTACAAAGAAATATATTGCACTACCCCAACAAGTGTCTGTTAACTTCATTTTTCGGGGGGCAAGAGGAATAAGAAAAGGTTGAGAACATTTAAGATTAATAAAAATAACATTAAAAATAATTTTGAAAAGGCACAAAAAGCTGCCAGGTTTCAGAAATAATACACTAAGGAGCACTTAACTATTCATGAAAGTCTTAAGCCTTTTCCAGTGATGTAAATGCTTCCAGCAGCAACACACTGAACTAGTGTCACAGTAACCCAGCAACCTCCAACATAGTTTCAACTATCAACCACAAGGTACATTTCAAGCACTCCACACCTTCTATAGCTATGGCATCCCACATCTGTGCACAGCTACCAGCAAAAATGCCCACATGAGACCCTGGGCTGCAGCAAAAGACATGCCCAGCAGGTCGAGGGAGGTGATTCTCCCCCTCTACTCTGCCCTTCTGAGACCCCACCTGGAGCACTGTGCCCAGGTCTGGGGTCCTCAGCACAAGAAAGTTGTGGACCTGTTAAGAGTGGATCCAGAGGTGGCCACAAAGATGATCAGAGGATTGGCACACCTCTCTGCTATGAAGACAGGCTGAGACATGGGATTGTCCAGCACGGAGAGGAGAAGGCTTTGGAGAGACCTCATTGCAGCCTTCTAGTACCTAAAGGAGATTTATAAAAAGGAGGGAGAGGGGCTCTTTATACAAGCAGATAGTGACAAGACAAGGGGCAATGGTTTTAAACTGAAAGAGGGGAGGTTTAGAGGAGATATTAGGAAGAAATCCTTTACTCAAAGGGTGATGAAGCACTGGAACAAATTGTCCAGAGAAGCTGTGGATACCCCATCCCTGGAAGTGTTCAGAGCCAGGTTGGATGGGACCCTGAGCAACCTGATCTAGTGAAAGGCGCCCCCACCCATGGCAGGGGAGGGTTGGAACTAGATGATCTTTAAGGTCCCTTCCAACCCAAACCATTCTATGATTCTAATCTGGAATCCAGCAACCTAGAGCAGGGCTGTGGGAACACCACTGCCTTAAGTGCTATATTTATTTCTGAAACACACACAATTGAAAAAATGTTAAATGCGTGCACCATAAGGTCTTTGCTTGTTTACAGCTTGCTTAGGACTCAGAAGTTCCTTTGGTCTGGTAAAGTGTCTAGAGATTCTCTTCCACTGGGCAAAATATTAAATTTGGATAACGAGTACTGTGGAATTATGATTATCATTACTTTTTCAGTTAGGACTTAGAAAAATCATGCTCTCAGTCACAGGAGTGAGGCCTCAAGCAAAGCCTAGATCAAACTCAGCATTCCTGGTATTTCACAGCTGATGTTTTTAGGCTGCAGACATTTCAAGTTCTTTTTATACCTCAGACAGCAACAGAAAGAATATAAACTTAATCTTTGTGGAAATCTATCAGAAGTAGCATTTCAATCTCATCACCCTTACATAATTAGATATTAAAGTACTGCAGTATAGAGGAGTCTGGCATAAAACTTATCTGAATTCATTCAAGATAATCCTGGGAAGATCATGGAACAGATCCTCCTAGAATCTATGCTAAGGTACGTGGAGGACAAGGAAGTGATTCAGGACAGCCAGCACGGCTTTACCAAGGACAAGTCCTGCCTGACCAACTTAGTGGCCTTCTATGATGGAGTGACTACACCAGTGAACAAGGGAAGGGCTACAGATGTCATTTATCTGGACTTCTGTAAGGCCTGTGACACAGTCCCACACAACATCTTTCTCTTTAAATTGGAGAGAGATGGATTCGATGAGTGGACTGTTAGATGGATAAGAATCTGGTTGGACAGTTGCATCCAGAAGGTAGCGGCCAACAGCTCAGAGTCCCGATGGACATCAGTGAAAAGTGGTGTCCCTCAGGGGTCTGTACTGGGACCAGTGTTATTTAGAATCTTCATTAATGACACAGACAAAGGGGTTGAGCGCACCCTCAGCAAAGTTGCAAATGACACCAAGCTGAGTGGTGCTGTTTACACTCATGAAAGATGGAATGCCATCCAGAGGGACCTGGACAAGCTTGAGAAGTGGGCCCATGAGAATCTCATGAGGTTTAACAGGACCAAGTGCAAGGTCCTGCACCTGGATCAGGGCAATCCAGGCTGGGGGATGAAGAGATCAAGAGCAGCCCTTCTGAGAAGGACTTGGTGCTGGTGGATGAGGCTGGACATGAGCTGGCAATGTGCACTTACAGCCCAGAAAGCCACTTGTATCCTGGGCTGCATCAAAAGCAGCATGGGCAGCAAGGCAAGAGAGGTGATTCTGTCCCTCTACTCTGCTCTCATGAAACCTCACCTGCAGTGCTACATACAGCTCTGGGGTCCCCAGCACAGGAAGGACATTGACCTGTTGGAGTCCAGAGGAGGCCACCAAGATTATAGGGATGAAGCACCTCTCCTATGAAGAAAGGCTAAGAGAATAGGGATTGTTGAGCCTGGAAAAGAGAAGGCTTTGGGATGACCTAATTGTGGCCTTCCAGTACCTGAAGGGAGCCTACAAGAAAGATGGAGAGAGACTATTTACAAGAGCATGTAGTGACAGAACAAGGGGGAATGGATCCAAACTGAGAGTATGTTTAGATTAGATATTAGAAGAATTTCTTTCCTGTGAGGGTGGTGAGGTACTGGAACAGGTTGCTCAGAGCAGCTGCGGATGCCCCATCCCTGGAAGTGTTCAAGGCCAGGTTGGATGGGGCTTTGCGCAACCTGGTCTAGTGGACACTATGATAATTTAATCAGCTGGTTAGGATGTCTGCTAGGAAGAGACTATGTGTCTTCATTTTTACAGAGAGCAGAATGATCTGTGAAGGATGCAGCTCTGACCCAGCCTTGCTCAAGGCAGACCAAGCTGCACTACAACTGACAATACTTTGTGGGCTAAGGCACAGACACATGCAAAGCAAGTAGATGAGAAAGCAAGAGCCTCTAACCCATGCAATGAGCCAGCACAGTTCTGGATCATAAAAGGGGATGCAAGGACTAGTATGTCTTAAGACATTTGACAAATATTTAGTGGAACTAATACAACTTACATAAGGCAGTCTTTAAGCATAAGTCTCCCATGAATGAGAATTTTGAAGTGCCTCCTTGCATAAAGCTTTCATGCAAGTATATTTGGTAACAATTTTTTTAGCTCTCTCTCCACTCCTGCTCCTTCTTCTTTTGTAGCCCTAATTCTCTGTATTATAAAATCCCTCCCCATCAAGGCTAAATATTTTATCACAAGCCAAACAGTATGACACCAGATGAAAAATAAAAGCAGAAGCAGCAAATGAACCCTCAGGAACAATGATCCTATTTTTATGCAAACCCCATTATCTTATCTTTAAGTGACTCGAAGTAGTGAAAAATATACTACAGAGAACAACCCTGATCTGGTGGAGAATAAACATGGCAGCCTAATTAGTCCTTGAAGCCAAATAGTTTCTATTTCTCCTTTAGAGGACTGTAGCAATCATGGTTTTCAGTTCTGTTTTCCACCCACTCCCCTGTCCTCTGCCCACCATCCCCAGTGACACATGAACAGTCTTTAGAAATTGAAACACCATTTCTTGGAAAAGAAATTTTCTGCTTGAACAGAACATACTTTTCTGCATCAGAGGAAGCTACCTGCAAATTTCTGCTGCACAGCCTTCTATTCTCCTTTGATACATACAGCAAAAACCCCACCCTTAACTGCTAAAAACCTAAAATAAATGTAGAAAGAGAAAACAAGTCTGCCTAAGCATTGGTGCTTGGTGGGCCTTTCTTTAGTACCACACTAGTTTAGATCAATCTTACTATTACTTCCATACTCAAGGGAAAAAAACAATCCAAAGCCACACTGGTATAGAGAGACCAGGCAGCATAACTAGTGGCTCATTATCAGAGCTCATCAGCAAATGAGACATACCACCTCCAAAACAATAAAAATAACAGAAAGGGAAGAGACAGTGGCAACTTCATTGTCTGCATTTCCACATCTACACCTGACACTGCTCAGTGCTTCTCTCAATATATAAAAAGGGCTTTTAAAATTAGGTTCACCACTAGAAAGCTGGTGCAAAACATCTTTCTAACTCCTCCAAGCACCACTCCCACAAGACCACATGAGAGGCACAAAATGAAGGTGACATCACTGATATGATCTCATCCTAATGACATAATAGAGACCCACCGACTGTAGCAACAGCAATCAACACGAAGCCATAACCCGAACAGAAAGACAATGGCTTTCACACAGAGGAGGGCTAAACATGACTCCTTTCTCCATCTAGTTGACTCCTCAGGTCTTTGTAATCGGTGAGCACTATGAAAAGCTGTAGGAAGTGTCAGCCCATACCTTGCTCTCCAAAGCAAATGACAGCCCTTCCCTCAAAAGTCTTTGTAAAATACAGTACTAAGTTCTTACAGTGAAAGGCAGCTTCTCACTAAAGACCACGAGCCAAGTGGCACCAAAGAGCAAAGCCTATGCCAACAACTACCTGTACGTTGCCAAGCTATCCACTGCATTTTACAGCTCAGATAAACAAAAATAGGTCTGAGCTAATCCAGTCCTTGCTCTCACCTTCTCAAGCAGGGCTGGCCTGGTGCCAGCATCCTATCCCCCATGGGGAAGCCGGGGTCTGGGAGGGAGAGGTCATCCCCAGGGGGCATAAAGCTACTACCGAGGCAAGGGGCTCTTGCAGCTGGCCCCGAAGGGGCACGCCCCAGGGGCGTGCAGGGACAGGCCTGTCACGAACCCCGAGGAAGGACAGCAGGCCCAGGCCGCCCCACACCTCATCCAATCCTCCACTCACCCTGGCGGCCCACGATCTCAGCCACATGCTCAGAGCTGGGCACGGGCACGCACTCGGTGGTGTTGACGCTCTTTCCGCGGAGCAGCGCCTTCTGCTCACCGCTGAGGCCCACCTCACCGCCGGCACTCAGGCCGCCGCCGTAAGCGTGGGACAGCATTGCCGCCATCACGCCCTCAGGATCGTGCGCCCCCGCCGCTGCCTCCTGCTCATCGAGAGCGGGCGAGAGCAGGACGGATCCCAACGCCGGCAGCAGCGGGAGGGGCTGAGAGGGCGAGGAAGACGTGGAGAGCAGCAGCAGCGCGGCCAGGTGGTCCTCCTCGTCCTCTTCTTCAAGCTCCAGATCTCCCTTACCCCTCGCCGCCGCCTCCCCCGCTCCGCCAAGCCTCGGCTCCCCGAGGGAGTCGGGCGGCGGCGCCAAGACCGCCC
The DNA here is from genome assembly GCF_021018805.1 of Prinia subflava. NCBI lineage: Eukaryota > Metazoa > Chordata > Aves > Passeriformes > Cisticolidae > Prinia > Prinia subflava. Next base: position 2,932,477 of record NW_026960608.1, read on the forward strand.
GCTGCCTGCCCCCCCCCATCACTCCGCTGCCTCCAGCGGGCAGGCTGTGGTGGCGGAAGCCGGAGCCGGAGATGTGCTGCTGGAGCAGCGGCAGCGGGTGGGAGGGGAGGTGCGGCAGCTCGGCGGCACAGGAGGCCGCTGCGGCGCTGCTGCTCGGCATGGCAGGGGAGGCACCGCAGGCCGGGCAGGGCCTAGCGGCGCAGAGCCACCATGCCGTGAGGAGCACGACCCGAGCCCTAGGGCCACGCTCTCAGCACGCCTTTTGCCCCATAACTCTCCCCACGGCAGGACCACAGACGGCGCTGGAACAGGGGGAGTAGCGGAGAGGAGGTGGTCCTGCCCCGTGCTCGCTGAATCGCCATTGGGCGGCAGAGCCGGTTCCTGGGCGGTGCCATGGGTGAATAGGGCCTGCGGGGTGTAGGGAGGCCCAGCCCTCCGCTCCGCCCGAGGACCCGCCGCCTCAGCGCTTCGGTGAGTCCTGGGACGGTGGGATGCTGTGAGCTAAGGTCCGGTGAAACAGGGTGAGCCCCAAAACTGACAAAATTAAAACCCAGAAGTCTCTGATGGACATGGTGCCATCTTTCCCCTCATACACTGTGTTGTGTGTTTCCCCGCTGAGGTAAAGGCTCTGTGATTTGCCAGTTACCATCCCTAACAGAGCTCATCTCCCTTCTCCGTGCTAAAAGCAAAGGCAAATGACCATGGACATCTTAATACAACCATAATAAGATGCTTGAAAGTGATCTCTCAGTTAGTTGCTTTATTAAACAGAACATCTTCAAGGGCAGCCCAATGTGTCAGGGACATGGTATGAGCACTGTGGCTTGAACAATTTATAGCCCATACTACAAATTAGAATCCAATAAAGCTTTTATAAAGTCTGCTTTAGGAATATCAAGTTCTTTCTACAGTGCTCATATTTGAGGTGCTAGACTTGCATAATGACTTTGCAGTCAATAAAAAAATGTGTAATTCTCCAAACTTCTATCCATATTGGTTGTAAAATAGTTACACGAATCTATTGTCTGAAGCAGTAGGCAGTACGGAAGGATTATGGGGTATATCAAATGTAGGTGCAGGTGTAGGCCAGTTAATGTAGCTGAAGTTCTTCTTGGTTCACTTCCATTTGCTCTTTTGAATGGCAAAATGAGCTCAGCTTCAGGGCCGTCGCTGCAGTGGCAGCAACATGACTTCACACACAACAAATGCTCCCCATAAATCCTACATGGCGACTCCTACCAAGGCCAGGTTGGATGAGGCTTTGAGCAACCTGGTCTAGTGGAATGTGTTCCTGCCCCTGGCAGGGATCTTTACAATTCCTTCCAACCCAAACTTTTATGAACAAGTTTATATGTTAATCAATTGTTACCATGTTCTGTTAATTGTTAAATGTTACCATGTCAAGTGTTGATCACCAAGATGAATGCATAGACTCTGTTAATCACCCATATTGTTAATTACCCTGACAAATAGTCCTTTACCTGTACCCTTTTCCCGTCAGGTATAGTCTCTGCTTCCCAAAGTAGCACATAATATGCAAATAAAAAGGCCACTAGGCACACTGGGTACTACTTAGAACAAAAACCCTTTGAGACAACAAGCCAATGCAAAATCTGAGACTAGAAGTAGAACCCCCAGACTGGTGTAGCAGCAGAGAAGATAGGACCACCAACCAAAACAACTCCACCATGTCGCCGTGACCTAAACAGTTCTTCATCTGCAGGACCCCCCCCCCCCCCCCCAGAGAACAAGCTCCCCAGGAATTCCCAGGCACGCCCATGAGGACGGAAGCCCCAGCTCTTCTGCGTAGCAAAGCTGCCCACCTCCTCCTCGACGTTGCTGAAGGGAGCAGCAGCAGTGAGCGCGACCCCGCGGGCCCCCACCCAGAGCTAATTTCTTAATAAAGGCAATAAAAAGGAGCAGGTCTCCTTGCCCTTTTTATTTCACCTGGATGATGGTGGAGGGTTAAAATAATAATTTCTGTTTAAGCTAACTGCGGGTAGTTGGGGGAAGGTAGAAGACGCACAATCTGAACTTTACAGATAGCTTGGAACAAACGTCACCTTCTGCAACTAGCTGCATACCATTGTTTAAGTATGACTCCAGCCCAGGAGATAATTGAGAAGCATTGTTTTAACCAAATCAAGTATAACACAGGGTAGAGCGTAGGTATGATCTAAGATAGTAACTAAGAAATAGGATAGCCAGTATCTAGGGGTGGAGGTTAGTTAACATATGTATAACTTGAAACTATAAAAATCACAAATCAACTCTGTATTCTTGGGCATAAGATTTGGGCACTGTATGCCCGTGTCCCCGCGTGCTTGAATAAAGAACCGCATATGATCACCTTCGTGTGGTTATATGTTTTCCTATGCTAATATTTTTGGCAACCCAAGACGGGACCTTGTGGGCGCAGCCAGGACTCCGCGACCCGATCACGCTCCAGCCGGCACCGGGTGATTTCTTGGGGAGCCCATCGGCGCCGCGACCCTCGCCGCTCACAACGACCCCTGGTGAGAGGTAAGGTTCTTTATTCTCTGGTCTGGGGGCCTGCCATTAAGACGCAGCGAAAGCTGTGCTTGGTTGGGCAAAAGGAATTCCTGGTGGTATTGCCTAGGCAGCCATCCATCAGACATCGCGAAAGCATTGCAGGTTCGGCATCTGTGGTTTTTATGTATTTGTAATATGGAAAAACTAAAAGGGTTAAAAGAAATTTTGGGCAGCAATAATGCCTCTATACCAAGTTCCTCTCCTTTGGGTTGTTTGTTGGCACATTGAAAAGAGGGGAATTTTGGTCAGGAATTACGAAAAGATAAATTAATTGAGTATTGTAATGTTAGCTAACCAAAATATGCTTTGCCTGAAAACCAGAGGTGGCCACAGAACGGGTCTTTTGATGTAAAGGTTATTATGCAACTTAGATTGCTTTGTGCACAAGATGGAATGGTAGAACAAATTCCATACCTTGATTTATTCCGATGCTTGCTCGAGAAACCAGTTTTGTGGCTTGACAGCAAAATGGAAGCAATGAAGCTTGAGAATAATAAGTGTCTGGCTTGCGTCCAAAATAAGCATTGTATGGAACATGTAGTTTTAAGTGAAATTTAGGGGAAAGAAGAGATGAATTGGATGTAAATTTATCAATAGCTCCTATAGCCTCTGCACCCACCACAGCTCCCTCAACACCGAGTTCTACCCTGCTCACCCTGACCCCACCTGATTCTCTTACACCTCCCTCGCTCACGCCAGCACAATATGTTTCACCCCCACCTTTGTCTGCAGAAGGTAATTATCCTCCTCTGCCTGTGCCTGACGCTCCTCCGCCTGCTCGGGTGCCTGCCCCTCCTCCGCCTGCTCAGAGAACCCCCCCTTCTCCACATATACCTGCTAAAAGCTATCCTGCTCCCCCGCCCACACCCGCTGAAAGATTTATCCGCCCTCCAAGACCGGTTCAAGGGTGTGTGTTATAAATGCCAATACGATATTCCAATTAAAATAATAATTTGGTTTATTAATAACAGATCAAATCACGGAATTTCGATAACCCACCAAGAGCGGAGAAACTTGACAGAGTTTTCCCGGGAAAATGCCAAGGGTGAAGCGTGAGATACAGGGTCTGGCAGCCTGCTATCTCCCCCAACGGTTCACAAATTAGCCCGGTTTGGGGCTTGGTTTTTATACACTTTATTCTGCCCTCGGCAATATTTCCCCATATTTCCCATTGTTTCCCCACCAACTATACAAATTCAGGAGTTTCCCCAGTCGAGCAGAAAAGAGTTCTTTTCTTAGTTCAAATGTTAATGTCCAATTTCTATAGGTCCTTATAGTTGATGAATGATTGAGATATCGATGATGTTGCTTGATGGTCTGTGAAGGTGGCACCCGAGGTGTGAGTTGCTGGTGCCAGCTTATCTGACAGGTCCCCTCCCGGTACTTGAGAAGGCTGCAAGCTTTCCCCAAAAAATCTTTTGTTCTTTTCTGAATGGAGGCGCCTGCTGTTTCAGGGTGGTCAGTTTCACCATCTGCTGCAAAATCTCTTAAAACATAAACTTTTACCTGATATAAATTTATACAGCTTTTATAATTTTCCAATTTACCATAAGAACATGAATTAATCATTTCACGTTTATAACAGTGTGGAATGGCATTTTATGGAAATGGTTTGCTCTGGCTCACCCCTGGAAAATGTATGGTTTATCCCAAGTCTGTACCCTCCCTGCAGTATCGTGTATCTGTAACTCTATTGGCTGTAGAATCTTACCGCGCCTACTTTGAACCTCTGTGTTAAGAATGCAAATGCAGAAGGTTCGCCCTCTTTGCCCCTCTTCCCCCTGGAGGTCTCAAGATGCTCCCCTTCCCCCTCTCCTCTTCCCCCTCTCCCCTTCCCTTCCCCCTCTCCCGCAGGACCATGCTCCCTGCCTGGAGTGAGACCTTGAATAAACCCTCATCTCACCGGCGTCTGAAGTCTCTTTGCCTGCCAGCATGGGAACACCCAGCGACCCAAGGACCCTGGGGTCTCCCGGGGGACCCCCCCCCGGGGACCCCCCAAAAATCAAACTACAACACAAGGGTACCCTCCGCTCCCACCTACACCTCCTTCACCAGCTCCTGTCCCGTCCGCCCCCCTGTACCCTCCCCTGCCAGATTCACCTGTCCAGGATGTGATTGTGAGGCGGAAGCAAAGGGGGGATGCAGAGAAGACAGACAGAATGGAAAGTAGTGATAGTGATGCGGATGAGCTAGATGCCCCAGTAGCTCACCGAACACGAGGAAAACTGGCCCCAGAGTGGCCTAAGGCAGGAAAGGGTATATTAAAATCAGGCAAACAAAAGAGAACAATTATTGCACCACTGAGGCAAGGGGTAGGAACTAATGGGCCTGTCTTTGTAAAGGTACCCTTTTCACCTGCTGATTTAGTTATATGGAAACAATCAGCTGGAACATATAGAGAAAACCCAGATAAGGTAGCTCGTGTGGTTAAGATGATAATGAAAACTCAGAACCCTGATTGGGAAGATATTCATGTGATATTAGACACTCTGATGGATGAGACACAAAGGGACATGGTACTTTGGGCAGCGAGAGAAAGAGCTAGAGAAGACATACGAAAGGGTTTGGTGACAGGGACACTGGATTACAATTTTCCCACTGCAGACCCAGAGTGGGATGCTAATGACCCCTCTGGAGTAGATATGTTAATGCTAAAGAGATATCAGGAGTGGATTTCAGTTGGTGTTCAACAGGCAATACCTAAGAGTATGAGCTGGTCTAAGTTGTATGAAATTCGACAGGAAAAGAAAGAATCTCCCACTGCCTTTCTAGAAAGACTTAAGAAAGCAGCTAGAAGATATACTGATCTTCAAGTAGACAGTGAGCAAGGAAGAACTCAGCTTGCCTTTATTTGTCTGGGTCAAGCACAGGAGGATATTAGGAAAAAGCTACAGAAACTGGAAGGTGAAGAGTTAAGAAACTTGGATAAACTCCTAGAGGTTGCCTGGAAAGTTTACAATAACAGAGACAGAGAAGTTGCCAAGAAACAGGGGCAAAGCCTTTTGGCAGTTTTACAGAGACAGGGGCGAGGATGTGGTAGAGGAGGTCATGGCGGTAATAGAGGTGGCTTTGGCAGAGGTTCTGGTCATGGTAGACTAGGTCTAAACCAGTGTGCGTATTGTCGAATGGAGGGACACTGGAAAAGGGAGTGTCCAAATCGGTTTAGTCAGAATGGTCAGCCTCAGTTAAGACAGCATGCTTAATCAGAGTGGTGAGCCTCAGTTGGATGGTGTAGCCAGGGTCATGGTTTTACATAAGAGGGAGCCAGGATCAAGAGAGCCCATGGTGACTTTGCATTTAGAAGGAAAAGACGTAGATTTTCTCATTGACACGGGGGCCACACATTCTGTACTAAATTATCTTGAGGGGCAAATCGGGAACAAGTCAGCAGCAGTCATTGGAGCCACAGGGAAGGAAGAGATACGGCCATTCCTGCAACCCCTAGAACTGAGCTTTGAAGATAAGATCTTGACCCATGAATTCTTATATATGCCAGATTGGCCAGCTCTGCTCTTAGAGCGCGATTTACCTGTGATTTACCTGGGATGTGAAATCTCACAAGGGCAGAGAAAACTGGGTACTAATCGTATTCAAGCTATCTGTGCTATTCCAGAGCCCCAGAATCTACACGAGCTGCGGATCTTCCTTGGAATGACTGGGTGGTGTCGTCTGTGGATCATGGACTATGGACTGATTGCAAAACCCTTGTATGAGGCTCAGAAGACTCAGCCGTTCACCTGGGGCAAACCACAGAAAGAGGCCTTCCAGAAGTTAAAGGAAGTATTGACAACTGCTCCTGCTTTGGGGTTACCTGATCTGTCTAAAGACTTTCAGCTGTACGTGCATGAAAGGCAGCGACTAGCACTGGGAGTCCTGACCCAACGACTGGGAAGCTGGAAAAGGCCAGTGGGTTACTTTTCCAAACAACTTGACAACCTAAGTGCTGGGTGGCCTTCATGTCTGCGGGCAGTGGCAGCTACCGTGCTGCTGATACAGGAAGCCAGGAAGCTCACGATGGGAAGACACATAGATGTCTATGTGCCACACATGGTAACTACAGTCCTGGAACAAAAGGGGGGCCATTGGCTCTCTCCAAGCCGGATGATGAAATTTCAGGTAACCCTGACTGAGCAGGATGACGTTGCACTAAAAAGAACTAACCTCTTGAATCCAGCTCTATTTCTAGGTGCCACAGCTGAGGAAGGTCCATTAGAGCATGACTGTTTAGAAGTCATCGAGCACACCTATTCAGCAAGAACAGATCTGAAGGATGTCCCCCTGGAGCAACCAGAGTGGGAACTCTTTACAGATGGAAGCAGCTTCATGGAAAATGGAACCAGATACGCAGGATATGCAGTAACTACAATTGATGTAGTAGTAGAGGCAAAAGCACTACCACCTAATACATCTGCACAAAGGGCAGAACTAATCGCATTAACCAGAGCACTAGAGCTGAGTGAGGGGAAGACAGTAAATATCTAGACTGACTCCAAATATGCCTTCGGAGTAGTGCATGTACACGGAGCTTTATGGAAAGAAAGAAGACTGCTGTCCTCCCAAGGTACAAATATTAAACATCAAGATGCAGTCCTACAACTGATAGATGCATTACAAAAACCTGAACAAGTAGCAATTATGCACTGCAAAGCACATCAATCAGGCAACTCCAAAATTTGCGAAGGAAATCGAAGAGCAGATTGGGCAGCCCGTCAGGTAGCGCGAGAGGTGCAGAAAACAATGGCATTGATACCATCAAGACTTAATATCTCTCAATTTAATTTGCCTCCTAAGCCAAAATATACAATAGAAGATGACAAACTAGCACAACTGCTGAAGGCACAGAAGAACGCAGAAGGGTGGTATGTAACCGCACAAGGGCAAATAGTGGTACCTCTTTTGGTAATGAGAGAAATTTTACAGGTAAAACATAATGAGTGTCACTGGGGTGCAGAGGCGTTGGTAAAGTGGTTGAGACAATACCTAATCTCAGTACTGATGCAAACAATGGCCAAGTCAGTAATGTCTAAATGTGAAATCTGCCTGAAAAACAACCCGGTAGCTAGACGACAGGCACAGTTAGGCAGAATTCAGATAGGAATAGAACCAGGAGACTATTGGCAAGTGGATTTTGCAGAATTGCCAAGAACTCTGGGATACAAATACCTGTTAGTAGGGGTTGACACGTTTTCTGGATGGCCAGAAGCCCTTCCCTGTCGCACAAACCAAGCAAAGGAAACAGTTAAGTGGTTATTACAGGAGATCATTCCCAGGTTTGGGGTGCCCCTAGGGATATCATCAGACAGAGGCCCACACTTCATAGCCACCATGGTACAAGGGGTAAGCAAGTTATTGGGAATATCTTGGGACCTCCACACACCATGGAGACCCCAGTCAAGTGGGCAAGTAGAGAGAATGAACCAGACACTGAAGAGGCAGATCAGTAAAATATGCCAGGAAGCCAAATTGCAGTGGCCACAGGCTTTACCAATAGCATTGCTGAGAACTCGGATAAAGCCTAGGAGTGGGATGTCAGTTAGTCCTTATGAAATATTGTATGGGAAACCATATGAATCTCCTAACCCCAATCCAAATGTTCATGTCACAGGGAAACAAGATGTGTATAATTATGTTCTGTCCCTTGGGAAAACTCTAGCTCGGCTTCGAAGTGTTCTCGTGTGAAACAGACCACTGGCCCTGGAGAATCCAGTCCACAATATGGAACCAGGAGATGAAGTATTCATCAAAACCTGGAACGAAGAACCACTAAAAGAAAAGTGGACTGGTCCCCATCAGGTACTGCTAACCACCTTTACAGCAGTCAAAGTGGCTGGAGTGGAACCCTGGATACACTACACGCGCGTGAAGAAGGTCCCTCGTGGAGTCCAATCGTGGGCTGTAGAAACTATAGGACCGACACAGCTGAGGCTAAAACGTCTGTAACTGTTCAAATGGTATCGGTAATTGTGCTCATGCTCTTCTTGTGGGTAATGTTAATTTCATGGATACTAATGTCACCAGTGGGGATTGCTGTTACTTTGGGATATGGAATACAGAAGGGTCAACTAACCACTCTTCATTCTAGAATGAAGAGAGAGGTACAAGCAAAGACACAAGTAATAGAAATTTCTAATGAAATTCGGGCTGAGAATGTAATGATTGGATTGGTCAGAGACTTTGCCAAAATGCCCAATACCAGCAGAATAACGGCCTGTCTGCCAATACCAAAGGCAGCAGGGGACCCAGTAAGCTGGGGAATAATAACGTCAAAATTACCTGAAATAGGAGGGAACAAAACAATCAACTGTAAACAAGTACCAGAGTCAAGGGTGGTGGTCAGAGAGTACTGGAAGATAACAGAGAATTCCTATATGCAACCTATGAGAAAATCAGACTGCATTCTTAGTAATGGCAAATTAGGACAAATGATGGAGTGGTGGGTTAAGGACCAAGACCTCGCAAAATGGCAATGTTGGTTTCTACACTATCAAAAGATCAGGGACAACGCTACAGAGAGTGTTGTGGTGTGGAAATGTGAAGAAAAGGATTGGAAAGGACTGGAACCCTGGGACAGTGCATGGTCTATGAGTATCCTCCAGAAATTCCATTATATGGAAAGCACACCCTGGTGCATTAAATGGAAAGGCTCTGAAAATGAGACAGATCCCACAGTGACGAGTACTGGTACTAGCAGTCAGAAAGAGGCAAATAAGGTAAGTTGGTGGGTATGTAAGAAAATTTATGATTGCCCCTCTGATAATCTGGAAATAAAACAGTGGTCACCATTAGCAGTAGCCTTACGAATCGGTTGTGCCTGCAGGAAAATTAAACACAAACAAGGCAAAATAGATGCCAAGATTATAGTAGGATGTAGCAGGAGTACAATTCGAAGTCCAGGACCGTTTGTATGGGCAATGAGTGATGGCACATGGACAACACACTTGCCTATGGACGGGGAGGTAAGAGAAATCACCTTGGGCCTTCCCACTTTATGTCCAATTTGGAAGAAATCCCCATTTCACAGGAGCAGTGAGCCCTTGCAAATAAAAGCAAAACGAGATGTCTCAGAGGACAAGAACCCAGATGACACTTGGCAGGAACCCTCTAGTGGAGTAAAGATTGGGTGGGCCCTAGAATCCTTGTTTGGTCCCATTGCAAATTATCAAAATAGAGAAATGCTATATAGACTCACAGGTCAGGTAGATAGATTAGCAAGAATTACACGAGAGGGATTTAAGGAACTCAACATGCAATTACAGGCCACCACCAAAATGACTCTGCAAAATCGTTTGGCTTTAGATATGTTACTTTTGAAAGAACATGGAGTGTGTGGATATTTAAAGGGACAAATTGACCATTGCTGCATCCACATCCCAAATGTAACTGCAGATGTAGAACATGACATCAGCCAGTTAAAACAAATAGAGCATGAGGCACAAAAGGAACAAAAGGATTTAGCTACCAGCTGGTTAGGTAAAATCTTTGAAGGATTAGGATGGAATGTGAGTTCATGGATAAAATCTATCCTTGAAAATCTGATAATTTTACTAATTATATTTTTAGTAATTTGGTTAGTTTACAGAATCCTGAAGACAGAGATACAGAAAAAGGCATCTTGGAACAGAACCATAATAAAGGCATTGGCACAGAATCCATATCCAGCGCCTTCGATACGCAACAACATTCCGGACAAAGCCCATGACTCTGGGAATACACAAGACAGAGAGTCAAACAGACTTGATTAGCATAGCTGGTTTGATAACCAAGATGCCATGGCAGGAACAAACAGAACTGTGAAAATTACAGGAGATGGGATTACACCTGCTTACGGGAAGAGAGAAGATTCAATCAACTTCTGCAAGCAAAGAGTTGTTGTAAAATGCATGAGTTTTCTGTGTGATTTTTAACCTGATTATTGTAGTAGAAATGATTAACCTGTCTGAAATAGTATATAAGCTTTTGGAAAACCTGAGTAAAATTGAATTCTGATCACCGAATCAGTCTTCCCGTCTCTCATCAATCGCCAATAATTGGTGCTCCGTGTGACCGGAGAAGAACCGGCGGTCTGCTGGCAATTGGCGACGCCCCTGGAACTGATCGTGGCGGTGAAAGAACCGTGTTTGGGCCTACAATCATCTGTACGCCGGACGTGACAGGTGAGCCAGGGGAACTCAAGGTATGGGACAGGTCATGTCCGACGGAAGAGACGTTAAGAAAACCATCCAGCGCTTGCTGAGCAAGCATGGATCCCCCATTCTTAAGCAGGACCTTAAGTCGCTCCTACGATGGGTGTCACGCATGTTCCCCGATACCACCCCTTCCTCTGTTCTTACTCTCCGCTACTGGGACAAGGTCGGCGTAAAGCTCTACGACCTGGCTACGCTGCCTGGCCACGAGCCAGAGCTGCGCCTGCTTCCTGCATGGAGGGCGGTCATGGAAGCGGTTAAAAAAGAGGGGGGGAGCGAGGCAGCCTGCGAGGCTACCGCGGAGACGGCCCCGGAGGCCGTGCCAGACCGAAACCTGCCCAGGTCCCGCTCCCCGTCCCCCGTCCGCACCCCCTCCCCGACGAACGCCAAAGATAAAGCCCAGCCGCCAGCTGCACCCCCACCGGGATCCCACCAGCGACCCCAGAGCCGCCGAATGCTAACTGCTTATGGAGACTCTGACTTTAACAGTGACAGAAAGCCGTTCGACCCCGGCCCCGAAAATGATCCGGACTGACTCGCTTCAAATATGCATAACAATTGGTTACAGATAAAAAAGAAAGCCCTTAAAGACAGAGACCTTGCCTTTATTTCGCTAATCAATGCCTCTTCAAGTTTCACCAAGTGGCCAGCTTTTACAGCAAATCATCTCACAGCATGGGACAGCAACGAGTGCAGACACAAGTCCCACAGCCTACCCAGCAGCTGTCACAGCCAGAGCCAACCTTCAGCTTCCAGCCAGCGCAGGCCCTGCCCGCCGGACCATCTCCGACCTACGGCCAGCAACTCCAGGGAGCGCCAGATTGGACATTTCAACCCGTGATACAGTAACGTTGACCAATTCCTCAGTGTTTTGTCTCCCCACAGGAATTTACGGACCTTTGCTACCAGGTCACCATGCTTTGCTTTTAGGTAGATCTTCTACCTCAGTAACAGGATTATTTGTTTTGCCAGGAGTTATTGATTCTGACACGGTTGGGGAAATAAAAATCATGGCTTGGACCCCACAACCCCCCTGCGTGGTCCCAGCAGGGACCAAAATAGCCCAGCTTGTACCTTTTCCAGCAGCCCCCTTATCCACACCCCCGATAGCTAATCAGAGGGGAGGCGGGTTTGGTTCAACGGGGGTACCACAAATTTTTTGGACCCAGCGCATAACCCCTGAACGTCCTACGTGCAGGTGTAAGGTGTCTCTGAGAGGTAAAGAGTTAATTTTAACCGGATTGATTGACACGGGCGCGGATATCAGTCTTATCTCCCAAAATCAATGGCCTAATGATTGGCCATTAATGCCTGTCCCCCAGGTCCTCTCAGGGGTGGGTAGAAACAGTCAAAGCTATCAAAGCCAACACCTGGTACAGATCACAGGGCCTGAAGGCAGGGTAGCAACTGTCAGGCCTTATGTGTTGTCTGCGCCGCTGATTTTATGGGGGAGAGATGTTTTGTCTCAATGGGTAATTTTCATGCAGTCAAATTTTGTATAAGGGTCATTGGGGCGCGCGAGACCCCCAAACTGACTTGGAAATCCTCTGATCCAGTTTGGGTAGACCAATGGCCCATGTCATTAGATAAACTGCGCATTTTACAAGAACTTGTAAAGGTACAGCTGGAAAAGGGACACATAGTCCCATCTAATAGCCCTTGGAATTCACCGGTGTTTGTAATCAAAAAGCGGTCTGGGGGGTGGAGGCTATTGCATGACTTGAGGAAAATAAACGAGGTAATTGAGGGAATGGGGCCCCTACAGCCAGGCCTCCCTTCCCCTTCTATGATTCCTAGAAATTGGCATTTAACAGTAATTGATTTAAAGGATTGTTTTTTTGACATTCCTCTGCATCGAGATGATGCACCCAAATTTAGCTTTTCTGTGCCAAGCATTAATATGCAGGCACCTCTAAATCGATATCATTGGTTATCACTTCCCCAAGGAATGCGAAATAGCCCAATTTTGTGTCAGTGGTACGTGGCAAAAACCCTGAGCCCGATACGGGAACAAATGCCTGATGTTCTCTTTTATCATTATATGGATGACATTCTTATTTCTGCAGAAACCGTGGGTCATATGGAGGAAGCAGTGCAGGCTGTCTGCCAAGCTGTTACCTCAGCAGGCCTCACCATTGCTTCTGAAAAGGTTCAAAAGACATCTCCCTGGAAATATTTGGGCTGGCGAATAAGCATGCATTCTATTTCTGCACAACCCTTGCAAATTTTAACTGAAATCAAAACTTTACATGATGCACAGAAGTTGCTAGGAACAATAAATTGGGTCCGTCCCTTGCTTGGGATTTCAAATGCAGATTTAGAGCTATTGTTTGCCCTCCTGGGAGGAGAGCCTAACCTCTTATCACCCAGACACTTGAACAAAGAAGCACAAATTGCGCTTCAAAAAGTAGCTGATGCTATCTCTCAAAGGCAATCAGCTAGGTGGGCTCCAGAGTTGCCTTTGTGGCTAATTATTCTGAATCCTAATAAACAGCCTTATGCATTAATATTTCAGTGGGACTCAGAAAAACCAGATCCTCTTCTAATTATCGAATGGGTCTTTTTGCCTAACAATATGCCCAAGACTATTTCCATGCAAGATGAACTTATGGCCATGTTGATTGTCAAGGCTCGGCAAAGACTGACCTCTTTGGCTGGGAAAGATTTTGATATTATCTATCTGCCTCTCACAATGTTTTATTTGAATTGGTTGCTACAGATGTCTGAAAAATTGCAAATTGCTTTAACAAATTACCCAGGGCAGATATCTATCCATCCGCCTAAACACAAATTATTAAGTTCGTCTTTTAATTTAATCCCCAAGCCAAAGAGAAGTGAGACTCCCTTGCAAGCTATGACAATATTCACAGATGGGTCTGGGAAAACCCGTAAATCAGTGATTGTATGGAGGGACCCTGAAACTGGAACTTGGTGTGAAAAAGGCATATTGGGTGTGTGGCTCTACGCAGATATTTACTATATGTAATATGCTAGGTAGAAAAGTTATGCAATATTAACATTTAAATAATGTAGTAAATGTAGTTTTTAACATTGAATCTAAGTAAGAATTGTGTGTAAGGTATTGTCCTTAGCTCAAGAGCAAAGAGAAGATAACCCAGAGGTTTCTACACAGAGAGAACAATTACAACAAGCCATACTAAAAACCCCTCTTGGATGTTTCAGAGGGAAAGATACATATCTCCTTGAAACCACCCTGGTCACTCCAGACCGTGCATATCTCCTTGAATCTACCCTGGTCAAGCGAGACCATTGTATATCTCCTTGAATCCACAAAGCCACCTGGTTAAGCCAGACTCCAAGACGCCAGGGGTTTTGCAAAAGGCTCTTGGCAAACGGGCTTTTCTTAGATAAAGTATGCATAATCATCAAAGTTTGTCCTCAAAAATAGAGATGCTTCTCTCTAACGGGGCCCTTCTTTCTCGCAGCTTTTGTCTGAGAGGAGAGGGGACGGTAGACCCGGGCTACCTTTCTTTGCTCTTATTGCCTCATTATTTGTCCTGTCTCTGAAAACTTTTTAAACTTTTATTATTGTATTAATTTTTTTGTAACCAATTTTTATTCTTTATTAAATTTTCATAAATTTCAAAAAGCGAGTTATTGGCATATATCACATTGGCAATCTGATATTGCTGTGGTTGAAGGGTCTCCACAAATAGTGGAATTAGCTGCTGTGGTCAGAGTGTTTCAGAAATTCAGCACACCTTTTAATCTGATTACTGACTCCGCATATGTTTCAGGTATTGTACAGAGAGCAGAGAATTCTGTTTTGAAAAATGTTAAAAATGACATTCTTTTTTCCTGGTTAAAACTGCTGGTCTCTCTGTTAGACCAGAGGACGGCTCCTTACTTTGTGATGCATATCAGGTCACATTCCAATCTACCGGGTTTTCTCACTGAAGGTAATGACCAAGCAGACTTGTTAACCTTATCAGTGCAGCATGTTTTGCCTAACAAAATAGAGCAAGCTAAACTGAGTCACTCCTTTTTTCACCAAAATGCTGGGGCTTTGGTAAGACTTTTTAAATTAACTCCAGCACAAGCCTCTAATATCATTTCTATATGCCCTGACTGTCAGCGTTGCACACTTCCTAATGTGAACACAGGGGTCAACCCAAGAGGTCTACAGAGCCTACAAATTTGGCAGACAGATGTGACACACATCCCTGAATTCGGCCGCTTGAAATTCGTGCATGCTTCTATTGATACCTTTTCAGGTGCTCTGTTTGCCTCAGCTCACACGGGAGAGACAGGGAAAGACGCCTGCCGTCATTTCGCTGCTGCCTTTGCCACCTTAGGAATTCCGCAACAGATTAAGACAGATAATGGACCCGCATATATTTCCCGTAGAGTTGCAAACTTCTTCTCATTATGGGGTATCACCCACAAAAGGGGCATAGCTCACTCACCCACAGGACAATCAATTATAGAACGAGCCCATTGCTCTCTCAAACGTCTTCTGTTACAACAAAAAGGGGGAGCCGAGGATACTCCTGCGGAAAGATTATGCAAAGCCTTGTATGTCTTTAATTTCTTGAATTGTTCAATGACAGACTTAAATCCCCCTATGACTAGGCATTTTACATCATCCACATCGCTTTCCTGCAAAGAGAAACCACCAGTACTAATCCGTGACCCAGAATCTGGTAAAATCCTTGGCCCTTACCCTTTGATCACCTGGGGAAGGGGCTATGCTTGTATCTCCTCAGAAAAAGGACCCCGCTGGATTCCGGCAAAAAACGTGAAGCCGTTCCGAGAACCTCTACCGACAGCTGACGGAGGCCAGGACGCCACCGCCACCGAGCCCCCGAGAGAGGAGGAGGAAGAGGAACCCCACTCAGACTGCAGTTGATGACATCCTTTGTTCTATCGAGAAAGGAAACTGTGAACTTTTGGGTTTGATGTCTGTGTGAAGGGTGTGGGAATTGGTGATATCACAGAGCCCTTTTTGGCAAAAGCGTAATGTAAAACAGGTATAAATCCATTGAATTTTTTGTTATAACTGACCACCAAAAAGGTAGGCCTTGAACGAGGACCAAAAGGAGATAAGCTAAAAAAGGTTTTGTTTTCTTTTTTTTCCTTTTACCACAACATAGTTCTAAACAAACAAACAAAGGCACCATGGAGTTAAATCGAATGCTATACTTGTTAGCATTGCTTGCCTTTTGTAGCACAGCCTGGCCTATTAATCAACCCAAAACAAATGTTTGGATAACTCTGGCTAATGCAACCAAACAAGATACCTTATGCCTGGCCACTGCATCCCCAGAAAATCCATTTTCAACCTGTTTAGTCGGTTTGCCATTAGATGGCTGGCCAATACCAGAAATTACCAAAAGCATAGTACAGAGCTCAAATCCTGTTGATACATGGGATCAGTGGACTCCTTACCTTCCAATAACACCCTTGGAGCCACAAGAATTAGAACTCCTGGGTTCTGTAAAAATGGATTTTTGTGTTAATTTTGATTACACAGGAAAAAACCAGTCAAAAGCCTGGGATGTTTCTCCCTATCACCCTGCATATAAAAATCAGACCTCTTGGTGCAATTACACTTCTGGCAGCCCTTCTAAATCCAGTAACGCCCCACTGTGGCTGCCATCAGGAATGTTTCTGATTTGTGGGGATCGGGCCTGGGCTGCTATCCCCTCACACATAAAGGGAGGTCCCTGTAGTTTGGGACGACTGACTGTGCTAACACCTAATATGTCCATGATTTTACAGCACAAGTATCCCCACAGAATAAGGCGCACTCTGCATGCATTTGATGAATACTGCGATGATGAATTGTCTTTGTGGTCTGAGACCCAGATGAATTTGGCTTCTTCGCTTTTGCCAGGAATGGCTGCAAAAAAGGCCTTAAGTCAATTAAATAAGGTAGCCTGCTGGCTGGCAAAGCAGACAAATGCCACCAGCTCAGCTTTATCAAATTTATTAACAGATGTTGACAGTATAAGACATGCTACCCTTCAAAACCGTGCAGCCATTGACTTCATCCTCCTTGCTCAGGGCCATGGATGTGAAGATTTCGATGGAATGTGTTGTATGAATCTTTCTGATCACTCAGAATCTATCCATAAAAGCATTCAGCAGCTAAAAGATAGTGTATTTAAATTAAAGGTAGAATCTGGATCTTGGCTAGATAACTTGTTTAGTGGCTGGGGTTTGACACCCTGGCTAAAAGATTTTCTTAGGATAGGAATGCATGTAATGATTTTAATAATAATTGTATTAGTTATGATACCTTGCTTGCTTCAATGTGTGCAGAGATGAGTTAATAAAGCCATCAAGGGAGTATTCTTGGTTAATACAGAAGGGGGAGATCTGGGAATACACAAGACAGAGAGTCAAACAGACTTGATTAGCATAGCTGGTTTGATAACCAAGATGCCATGGCAGGAACAAACAGAACTGTGAAAATTACAGGAGATGGGATTACACCTGCTTACGGGAAGAGAGAAGATTCAATCAACTTCTGCAAGCAAAGAGTTGTTGTAAAATGCATGAGTTTTCTGTGTGATTTTTAACCTGATTATTGTAGTAGAAATGATTAACCTGTCTGAAATAGTATATAAGCTTTTGGAAAACCTGAGTAAAATTGAATTCTGATCACCGAATCAGTCTTCCCGTCTCTCATCAATCGCCAATACATGACAACCGAGGATTTGAAGAAGAACATCCAGTATGAACTCTGAAGCCAAATGGACTGTATTAAGTGAAAGCATTTACACTTAGTATATTAGAGTGAAAATACTTTCAAAGGGGGAAATGATGGTGGAGGGTTAAAATAATTTCTGTTTAAGCTAACTGCGGGTAGTTGGGGGAAGGTAGAAGACGCACAATCTGAACTTTACAGATAGCTTGGAACAAACGTCACCTTCTGCAACTAGCTGCATACCATTGTTTAAGTATGACTCCAGCCCAGGAGATAATTGAGAAGCATTGTTTTAACCAAATCAAGTATAACACAGGGTAGAGCGTAGGTATGATCTAAGATAGTAACTAAGAAATAGGATAGCCAGTATCTAGGGGTGGAGGTTAGTTAACATATGTATAATTTGAAACTATAAAAATCACAAATCAACTCTGTATTCTGGGGCACAAGATTTGGGCACTGTATGCCCCTGTGTCCCCACGCGCTTGAATAAAGAACCGGATATGATCGCCTTCGTGTGGTTATATGTTTTCCTATGCTAATATGGGGACTCATCCGGGATAGCCACGCCGGAAGAGGACCAGAGACGGGACGGCTGCCCTGCCCTCCAGGACAGCTGGCTATCTGGACCGGAGAACTCAGCCTAGGTTCAGCAACACCAAAGAGCGCTGGAGTGTAAGAAACTCTGGTGATGGGATTGTAGGAGGCGAGTGAGTGTGGTGTGAATGAGACAGGGGGCCGGCAGCTTGGACCCCTGAAGCAATTGTGGACCCCCCAGTACCGTGATTCTGGCCTCCCGCGAGGGGGCCAGCCGGGAATAAGGGGAAGCGGAAGGAATTGGTGAAAGAGACATCTCCTGGGGCAGAAAGGGGCCCCCCCAGGCATGCAGGGGACAGTTAAGTGTGAGTCACACGCATTAGGGCTAGGCCTCCCTTGGTAAGGCCATAGAGGCCTTGGCAGCTCCAAGCGTGTGGAGGGCCTGAGGCGTGGTGTGAGTTGCGTGCATCCCTGGAGGGGCGGGCAGACTGTACCAGGGTGTACAGGGTGCCCCCTAGGCACTGCCAATACCGAGAGCCCACAGAGTCCCTCCTTCCCAGGACATGGCCAGACGTATCGTAGGTAGTGTGCTGCCGTGGTCCCAGAGGGGGAGCCGTAAACACACGGCCCAAGAGCACTGGGGTGGGGAGTTGCGCTAGGGGGCAAGGCAGGCACTACACATACACACACACACACATTCCTTTCGCTGAGGCTATCTTGCTAGGGGAGGGGTAGTCAAGCCCGACGTGGTGGAAGGCAAAGGGGTCGGGTCCCGCTTGGGTTGATCCTGGCGACAGGAAGGTATACCCCTGGGTAACCCCACAGAGTCTCTTAAGCCCTTCTACCTCTGCACAAAAAAGTCAGAAGGGAGATGGCACTAGGGACAGGACAGTTCTAGCCCGGGGAGCAGACTAAAGGGTCCAGCCTGGCGGGAGGCTAGGCAGGGAAGGTCCTGAGCCCTAAGGAGAGGACCCTAGTGCTAGGGACCCAGTCGTGCGCCACAAAGCGTGCTCAAGAATCTCAGTGGTGAGGCAAGGCGCGGGGATACATAGGGGGTTGGGTCACTAGGACTGACCCCAAGGGATCAGCAGTGAAGGAGTATCTCTGTGACGGTAGAGTCGGCGACAAAGTATCTCTATAAGCAAAGTAGCATTGGTAGCACGTGGTTTATTGTGAGGGCCTTGCTTGTAGCTGCTAGATACAGCTAAAGCAGGCCAGGAGAGCAGGAACAGCGAACCGAACCGAGAGAGGGCAGAGCCCCGAATCCTGTACATTAAATATCTTTCTAAGTTGAAGAGTATGAGTTGGACCAACCAATCTAATACAAGATAACAACACATACAGCCAATAGAAATGTCCTACCACCCAAGGCAAGCAGAAGGGGATTGTTTAATCAAACGATCTGGCCCTCAGCTTAGCAGGTCGTTGTTCACAAGCTGATGGCCCTGCACCCCACACCCTAAATCTCAAAGCATGCTTTCATTTCTATCTCGCTTGTTGAACTCAGACTCCCAGAATCTAAACCACCATATTTGCAAAGTCTTTCTACTTCATCCTTCCCAACACAGCAGGAGGTCCGAGCCCTAGGCCGAGGCGGAGGCAAGGGGTCTGCCACAGAGGTCAGTTGTGTGTGCGTGAAGTGTGCCTGCCCAGGCAAGAGAGAGAGAGGGTGAGTAGAAGAAGAGCGTGTGATTCCCTGCATGAGAGTGAATGTATGAAAAGTGTAGAGAGAGCGGAAAAAGCATGAGTTTAGACCAGTAGAAAGTTTTTGTGTTAAAGAGTTAAAGAGTTAAGTTAGGGAATTCAGATTAAAATAAGTTAAGTAAAAGAGGCCAAAAGTTTTAGTTGTTTATAAATTTATGTTGCCCGTCTGTATATTTTCATTTGGGTAGGGGCACTTTAGAAGTTTCAGTTTTCAATCCAAGGATGGGTAAATGAGTGAGCAAGGAGAGAGAATCCCTAAAAGGAAAAAAGAAAGTACATAAGTGGGAGTCTCAGGAAGTCACAAAAAGTTGTGTTGCTTGTCCATATATTTCAGTTTAAGTAGAGGTACCTTCAAAATTTTTTTTTATTATTTCCCCTTTTAATTTAGACTATGGGAGAGTGTTGTAGCAAAAAGGTAGACACCTCTAATATTAGTAAAGAAGTTAAAAATCTTCCCTCCAATAGCTCCCTTGAGAAAACTAGAGCCAAGAGAAGCAAACCAACCTGACCACCTGGAGCAGATAGGAGTATTAGTAAGATCAAAGAACGTCAAGTTTCACTGAGTAATAAAGTCTGTTTTCATTGTGGGGAAGCAGGACACCTAAGAAGGAACTGTAAACATAGGGAACCTAGAAATCAGGGAAAACTTACCACCTTACCACAAAAAAGAGTTGACCAGACAAGCAAAAAGACAGATGTATGCCTGAGCACCCGGCGGAGGAAAGTTTTCATTCAAAATGCAATGATTTTGGGGGATAGGTATTTTTTCACCTTCCCCAGCTATTCCCAGAAGATACCTGGAAAATCCCTTTCTGGGACCAGTTAGATGTTAAATTAATTGAATTAGAGAAACAAGGAGATACTGTGGCTTTGAAATTTCTTCTTTTGTTCCATTTAATTCAGTCTTCACTGTTGCAATAAGGGAAAGAAGGGAAACAACCAGATTGTTCGTGTCCGGTTAGCCCCCAAGCCCCTCCTTCCACACCCTTCATTCCTAAACCCTTGTCTCCTCAACGAAGCCCAGACCTCCCTACCAATGCCCCACCACAATCGCAAGTAATTTGTATTATAATTAGTTTTAAGCAAGTATTTTCTCCTGTTAATGTACTTTAGTTACCCCACAATTTATTCTGATTAATTTAAAAACTGAGTTTCCTCCAAAGCACTCTCTAAAGACAGAATGTGGCCTTCTGTGCGAAAAGCCCTGTGAGAAGACAATATTCACAGTCCTTGTAGAAAGTGTTCCTCACGAGATATGCTGAGTATTTATAAGTAGTCATAATTTCTTTCAACAATAAAGAAATAACAAAAATCTTGAAAAATAAAAAAGTAGATGAAGAAAGGGTTAGTGAAAAGGAGTCTAATAGTAAGATGAGGGGTGACAAAGTAAAATAAGTTTACTCCCTTATCTTCTATTCCAAATTTTATTTCTTCTCCCTAAGAGTCTGAAAGAGAGTTATCGGTGATAGCAAAAGAGAACATCCCATGGGCTAAGAAAATTAAGTTCACAGATACAAAGCAAAAATAAGGAGGATTTTTCCCTTTGATAGGGTATGTTCAAATTCCACAGTGTTGCATAAAGGTCTTGATAAAACTCTTGGCAAAATTCCTGCAAACCATCACAAAGAGGATTCTGTGGGGACTCCAGAAAAAGAAAAGCAACAAGTAGCTGAGAAGACAACCTTCTTGATAGATGAGGCACACTATAACAGCAGGAACCTGCTGAAATTAGCCTAGATGTGAATAATAAATCTGTACTATATGAACCAATAGAAAACAAAAATTAAATTCAAATACTATACAAAAATCACCTGACTTATTCTAAAACTAGCAGTTCTAATACCAACAAATCAATTCAATCCTCACCCACAGACTCAAAAGGGGAATTTGTAACAAGCTGGGTGAAGAAATCATTAAGCAAAAATGTTTCTTTTATGCCTTCAAGTGCCTCAGCTCTCAAGAATGAGAGAAGTTGTAAAACTCCCTTAGAGCAAAAATTAATGAAAAAGGCCAAAGGGCCTAGTAGTGCCTAACAGACTCCAAGATTTTAAAATAGATACAAGTAACTTAGAGTTAGCCACTTCAAAATGTCTTAATCCTGCACAATTCCTCTCTGAGGAACCTGTAGCTGATTTATAATGTGATTGCTTAGAACTGATAAATTTGCAAACAAAAGTAAGAGAGGACTTAGAAAATACATCCCTGCCCTATGGAAAAGTGTTATTCACTGATGGGTTTTCAAGGGCAATAGCAGGGAAGAGAGCCTCAAAGACAGCTGTAGTACACATAAGGGAACACCAAAAAAAGGATGCTCTAGAAAGAGAAGAAAAAGCCAATATTCAGTGAAGAACACAGAGAATGGCTAACACCCGATGGGCAGAAGCTTTTAAATAAAGCTTTAGCTCGGAAGGTGTTAACTGAAATACATAAACCAACCCATTGGGGAACCCAGGGATTATGTGACTACTTCTTAAGAGAAAACCTGTGCATTGGAGCACATAATTCAGCAAAACCAGTAACCCAAAGATGTGTGCTCTGCCAAAAGATGAACCAAAAAGTAATGAGAAAAACAGAACCTGGGGGAAGAGAATTGACTCTAAGACCATTTCAAAATATTCAAATGGATTTCACAGAAATGCCCTCTATACAAGGGTATAAACGTCTGCTAGTAATGCTAGATCATCTCACACACTGGGTAGAGGCATTCCTAAGAAAGAAATGGCAGAAGTGGTTGCAAGAATAATCCTAGAGAACATCATTCCCCAGTATGGGCTAGTTAACAACATTGATTCTGACAGAGGACCCCACTTTGTTGCCCATACCCTACAACAGGTGATCAAAGCCCTGGGGATGAAATGGAAGTTGCATACTCCATGGCATCCCCAGAGTTTGGGAAGGGTGGAAAGGATGAATAAAACCCTTAAACAAAATTAATAGCTGAAACCAAATTAAACTGGCTCAAGTACTTGCCACTAGCACTACTGCGTATCAGAACTAGACTGCGGGCGGATATTGGGGTTTCCCCCTATGAAATGATGTTTGGGCTTCCTTTCTTAATGTCCCCTTACAGTCCAAGAGATTATTTAGATGGAGAGGAAGCCACGAGGAAATACCTAGAAAAGTGAAGTCCCAGTTTCCTTAGCATTCTCCAAAATAATGTCTCACCAAAAATTGTTTGGATTCATTTATTCAGCTAGACTGTCATACAGGGTCAGGGAAGTAAGTCCTGTACCTGGATCTAATTAACACCATCCCAAGCCCTGCCATGACACCAGAAGTTGACCTTCTCCCAGAAGAGAAGAGGGACCTACTGACACACAGAAAGACTCTAAAACTCAGAGACAAAGTGAGTTTTAAAGCAGGTGTGTAGTTTATTTGGCCAGGCGTCACCATAACTCCGCTTGTTGGTTTTACCAAAATTCTGTAATTTGGATTTTTTTACTAAACCAAATTATATTTCAATTGGCAAAGTGGATTGGCATTTATAACATCCCCTAACTTATTCTCTCTGAGAGAGAAGTGAAATATGACCCAAAATGGGGTCAGGAGAATGCAGGACGAACAGCCTGCAGCGAAATTAAATTCAGGCAGTGAATATACAAGTGGCGAAAGGCTGCGGTTACAACCGGCCACGGGACAGCACAAAATGTGCAAAGGCAAGAACCAGCTGGCAGAGCGGGACCCGAGCGGGAGCGCACGGGGCCGTAGACAGGGCGAGATGCTCAGAAACAAACACAGAAACAAATACAGCTCCCTGGGAAACCGCGGGCATCGGCGGACGGGAGATCGAGTCAAAAATTCTTGAAATAACAACAGGATGTTTATTAGAATTTAAAGACTTTGATGAGATTGCATTACAGCTTCTTTGCTCCCTGCGTGCCGCATATTTAATGATGCTATGAGCAAGGTAGAGGTCTCAGCGGGCAGTTGCGTCACTGCCCCCCCCCCCCGCAGAAACCGCGGGCAGCCCCACCGAAATCGGAGTCACGCTCGGCTCTGCTGAGCCGTGACCAACCCTGCACCCTGTCCCACCAAACTTTTGCTGGCTCCCTCGACGCCGCGCATGGCTTGCCCAGTCTTCCAGGTGTCTCTCTCGGCCGTACGGGCACCCCCCCAGCTCAGGGCAGCCCCCTCGAGCGAACGGAGCTTGAACATGACGCAGAATCGGGCGGTGTCCTTTGCAGCACTGCGCATGTGCAGCACGGTCTTCCGTACAACAAAATGGCGGCGCCCTTCAAAGACCTTTCTTACAACAGAAGGGCTGCTTCTTGTTCTTTTCCGTACAACAAAATACCGACGCCCTATCTGGAGCATGCACATTACAGCCGACGCCATTTTGTGACCACCGAGACTCACAGCCTCCAAGTACAGTGCCACTTCTGGCCGCTTCTATGATTGCAAGGAGCAGAGAGAGAGAAGAACGAACAGAAAGTTGTACACGGATAGGAGGGATACAACAGCGAGGAAATTATTTTATCTCGGCAAAAGGGACAGATTTGCAAGATGCAGGCTCACTTAATCCGGAAAGAGACCCCTCAAATTTTAAATCACAAGATTTTTCAGGAAAAAGTCACTTAATTGGACTGAGGTGAGGCGAAAAACTATTAAAGACAGATTTTGATGTAGTAAATGAACAGCTTTTGATTATGCCTTGTCGAGAAACTAAAAAAAGAGTGCTCGCCTCCTCTTCCGCGGTGACCAGAGACACAGAGACCTGAAGCAGGGGCAGAGCGGCTCCCGCGCCCGCTGCCTGTGCCACCCTGCCTGGCATTCCTCCCGAGCCCAGCCAGCCCAGCCGTAGGGAACGCAGCCACCCCAAGACGAACACCATGCTCAGTCCCAGAGAACTTGCAACTTGGAAAGATCCAAGAGCAGTCAGCTTCGCAGAGAGATGAAAAGACTTTGTCAGAAATCTCAAAGAAGACAGTAACAGGAATCCAACGACCCAGAAACTTGCCAAGAAATACAGAAGACAATAGAGGAAGCTTGACTATATTGTACAGACATTTCCAAAATGCTGCAAAATTGAATAGCAGTTTTAAGAAACTATAAGTGTTGTCTCTTTTTCGTTGGTAAAGCTGCAGTTACTGAATTATACTGGAGGTTACATTTAATATAAATTAGAGTTGATAGAGTTAAGCATAATTGAGCTACTATGTTTAGGTCAGAGTTAAGTTATATGCTATTGCTTTGATATCCAGATGCTAGAGTCTTTTCAAATTAACTTTTATCAAGTTTAAGTGATGATTAATTTAAAATTATTCTAAGTTCTGTTAAAAGATGCTTGTCTAAAGTTCAAAGTATAGGGTTTTGTTTTGTTTTTTTCTTTTAGAAAAAAGCAGCTCCGCGCAGCTGAGTTTTATCCTCCAGAAACTCTGGACCTGCGGGCACCGGTCAGTTCGCAGCTCCATACGGAACGCGCGAGTTCTGCAGAAAGCAGGGTCCGGAGCACATTCCCTGCTCACAGCTCCTTCCCGGAGCTGAAGGCTCCAATTGAAAAAAACAGGGCATATGCCTTTATTAATAGTCAGCTCTTTATTAAAGTGATCAGCTCATTATTAAAATCATCAGCAGGATTGCAAAGTCTGATCGGAGTTTTCCACGCTGCTGCAGCCATCTGAAGGAGCAAGTGCTGACCCAGTGGATGCTGAGTCCTTGTTCCCATAGAAACAGCTGGCAGTTCTCTCTGGTCATCCATCAGTAGGCAAGGCAGTGGCAGTCAGCTCTTTACCCTCAGGGAAAAGTTTCAAGAGTTACTCATTCTCTGCCTCAGTCAGCTCAGCTGGCCAGTTCCCATTCCATTCAGGCTCCTCAGAGGTCATGGCCAATCTTCAAACCAGGCCAGGGGGTGCATCCACTCCCCGCTCGGCCAGGGCACTATCCAATTCTCTTCTGACGAATCCAGCTTCCTGTCCCGGGGTGCAGTTTCCCCCAAAAACCCTCCCAGGATCCACGGGGGCGGCCCTATCTGCATATACAAATGCATATGCATTTGTCCTGGTCGTAGCCGAGGTTACTCTTGCTCAATGAGGTAGGTACAAAGGACAATAGGGCTATCTAGGTGTGGGCAGCTTCTTTTCACATTTCAATTAGGTAGGGAAAAGTTGCCAGGCAACTTTCCTTCAGGGCAGCTCTCCCTACTCAGATTGTCTGGGGTGTGGGAGGGTGTTACTCTAGCCAGGAGAGGGTCAGTTGTGGGGTGGTTTTTTTGTTGTTTTTTTTTTTTCTTTCGTTCCTAACACAATGTCATTCCTTCCTGGTCTCTGCGCGGGCTTTTCAACAGCTCGGCGGCTCTGCCGGTGCGGCCCCGGGATCGGCGGCCCCTCTCCGCAGAGCTCCGGGGCAGGAGGTGGGAGACACAAATGCTTTGTGTCTTTTTAACCTTTTCCGTATTTGGTTTTGGTGGTTTTTCCTTTTTTTTTTTTTTTTTCTACATGCGGTCTT
The DNA here is from genome assembly GCF_021018805.1 of Prinia subflava. NCBI lineage: Eukaryota > Metazoa > Chordata > Aves > Passeriformes > Cisticolidae > Prinia > Prinia subflava. The sequence continues at coordinate 2,958,571 of NW_026960608.1, forward strand.
TAAATATTTTGTTTGTGTTGTTTTTCCCCCCCGCCTTTCTATCGAGGGTGTTTGGGGAGGGGGCGGGGATGCAGCAGCCCCTGGGGCTGTCGCGGGCCGAACCGAGCGGGTCGCGTTGGTTCTGCACGGCTCCCACCGCCACCATTGCTCGGGCATTCCACAGCTAAGGATCAGATTCCTACGGATGTGATCACAACACGGCAGCGTTTGTTTGTTTTTCCTTTCCCCGCAGCGGCTGCAAGATCGTGCAGCCGGAGTTTTTTGTTTTTCTTTCCCTCTTCCCCTCCCTTCTCTTTTACGTCATCATGCTGTTATTTCTTTTACGGGCTGTTCACTTTTCCTTTTTTTTTTTTTTTTTGGTTGTTCGTTCGTTTGTTTGTTTGTTTGTGTTATACCAGTAATATAAGCTACATCTTGTTGTGTCTATAACTTTTGGAGGTATTAATTTGCAGTTGTGTTTACATAAGGTCCAAGGGATAATGCTTCAGTTAAATTGAGCAAGGCTAAGTTTTAATGGGTTGGTTTAGTGGATTTCATGTCTGCTGAGTTTCAATATTAGTAAGTCTAGACAAGGTTTTATTCCATTTTTATATGGATCACAGTTGTATTCAGTATAATGGTTGACTTTGAGTTTTCTTAAAGGTACCTTCTGTTTTACTGAGGTAATAATTGAGCTCTTAATTTGAAGTCCTTTTAGCGCAGAGTTTTATTGAGTTCATTTTGTTCAGCTTTATTGCTGTCAAAATTTGTTTACACCAAGTTTGGGTGTTGTTCAGTCAGTTATTATAGATTTTACTAGTGAGTTGTTTAGTGTTTTCTTTTTCATGCTTCCTGATACCCATGGGTTATGGCCATGCAGGCTGTGCAAGAGGCAAAGCTGTATGAGCTTTTCTGTGTTTTCTGGGGTTTCTCTGGGTCTGTTGATGTTGTTGAACTTGAGCAGAGGGTGGAAGCTATTGAAGACCTTCTAAGTGGTAGATAAACTCTAGGCTTTTTTCCTCGTGGGATACTGTTGTCCATCCTTGCTGTGGAATGCTGTGTGTCTTCTCAGCTTTGGATTGGGTTGTCAGTGCAGTCTCATTTTGATTCTATCCTGTTTTTCAAATTCTAACTTATTTGGTGAAAGAGCTCATAGTTTTATCTCCCTTTTTGTTTCATTTTACTGTTATAAATACATGAAGGTTTGGAATATATTATCTGAACTTTTTCGTATAGTGATAACTGATATATTTTTAAGAGAAAGGTTACAGGTGGACACGATCTTGAATCATGGGAAAGCACAGCCTTGAGCCATGGGGGACGGCCGAGAGCTGGGAAATACATTGCGTCCAAGGAGACGCGGGGCACGGTGTGAAGAACTGTGGACTTCACCCCTGATAAATCATAGCTGTGTTTTGAGTATGATAAAAGAATAGGATAGCTAGTCAGGAGAAGTTCCTGAGGAAGAAGGAATCAAAGGTATTGCAAGAACGGTTTGGGAAGACTGACCAAACGGGAGAGACACTTACTGCTGTGAGGAATCTGCTATGAGGTCAGTGTGGGTCTGCAGTTGGACCCTGCAGTGGGAGTCTGTTGCAGTCATAGTCGAGCTGGGTGAAGGCCTACGGTCAGAGGCGGCAAGGGAATACTAGTCATATTCTACTGTCCTATTCCTACTAGAATATAGTCATATTTTAATAAGAAATAACCAGTATTCAGAGTCTGCAAAAGGAACCCTACAGTGGGAGTTTACTGCAGTCAAAGGTCAGTGAATAGTTAGGATCAGGCTGGCTGAATTATAAAGAAATAAACCAGGAATCTTTCACATTTTTAGACAAGAGTCTGTGGTTTGACTGTTTCTATCTCAAACATGATGTCTGAATATTAATTGTATGGTGTGAACTTACTGATATGATAATAGGCATTATTCATAAGTTGCTATTATTGTTATAACCGTCTTCTTAGAAAACACGTGTTGTTTCAAGATTTTATTTATTTATCTATTTTTAACTGCTTTAAGTATTTCATAACTGCTGTTGTTAAGGACCTTGTTTTAAATGTGTTAAGTTGTTCTCTAGCTGTTTATGCTAGTTTCTGCACTAGCTCTGTGGTTTGACCCAGTGCTGTTTCATAATTTTTAAGTATTTTTCAGAGCTCCAAGAAACGATATCTGAGCTTCATTGAAGACCTCCTCTGAACTGATGATGTTGTGACCTTTAGTTCTTGTTACAGAAGGACTCTGACAGTTTGCTGTGTTTAAAGCATCCCTATCTTGAGGGAATTTCAGGGAGGGAGGAGACTAGTTATTAGATGGTTCAACTAGTCATTCACCCTAAGACTCTTAAGAGTCTTGTTTTGAAATATGTCTAGGGAATTCTCTTCCAGCTTAGAGCTCAGGCAGTGGCCAGGCCTTAGCTCTATGTGGACGGGAAATTTGCCAGCAGACCCAGGTGTTTTCTGTATCAAAACAATATTCAAGTCACTTTGACTTGGCAATTCGACCCTATGAATGACAGCTGGACCTGTCTTTGACAAGAGTCTGGAGAATCATTATCCAGGAAATGATTGTCCAAATCTTCACTTATTTGCGGTCTATTAGCGGTTTACAGACTCTGGGATGATGGCACAGTATTTCAGAGATTTTTAATTACCTAATGTCACATGTGTTGATGATTATGTGTAGTATCTGAAATATTCCTAATGGTTGTACCTGGCTTATTCCTGATTGCTGTCAGTTTCTTGTTTTACTACATATGTAGTTTTGTTTTGTTATTCCTTTTATGTTCTTAACAAGAGTCATGCATGCTGTTTTGTACAAACAAAAACAAAACAAAACCAAAACCAGAACCAAAACCAAAACAAAAATGGGGAATTTAGGGCCTTTAGAAGGTTGAATAATGCAAGATGGACATAAGAACTTGAGACAACAGATAATTTTGAATAAGGTAATATTTAGATTAGAAGTTTGGAAAAAGAGTTGAAATAATGCAATAGTTATATCAAGAAATTTGGGAAAAGAGTTGTCGAATCTGAATTTCAGTTCTGAGCTCAGATCATATCTGCCAGAAGCTCTATGTGTTCTGATCTACCAAGTTTTTGGTTGTAATCTACATGCAGTTAGAAAACAAGTAAGTGAAAAAACATGCTGTAAACTAGCTGTATGAAGTTTCCCAAAAGAGTTTCCAGGCTTTTAAAGGAAAATCCATCTTATCAAGATGGCAAATTGCAACAGTGTGTCTTTTTTGGAGTGTAGCTGTAGCCTAATTAAATCCCAGTCAGCCTCTCCAGTGGAGAAACTGCTTGACAAGAATTCAGGCAAGGCAATCAAGCCACACATCCACACACATTACCGGCTTGCTCAAGCAAGGAGAGGCAGAAGGGTCTCAGCCACAGATTAGTTCCAGAGGAGTTTATTCCATGTGCTGAAGGGAAATCCATGGGCCGAAAGAGAACGAACCATGTGGTTTTCTCAGTTTCTCAGTGTCTCAGGTTCATGGGTGGTACAAGGGGCAGGGCAGGGGGCAAGTGGCCAAAGGGAAGACAGAAATTGGACCCCAGGCCCCACAGCCAATGGGGAACCAGGGAAAGGGGACACCATGGGAGGGTGATGGGCATCGGGAAACCCAGGGAGCAGATTGCGCAATGTTTGCAAAGAACTATGGGGGAAAAACTTTGTAACAAGTGGAAGGGGTATCTTTAATCTTCACTTTTCCAAGGCAAGGCAGTTGGGAATTCTTTTAAGGGCACAAGGGACTCCACAACTCCTCCATTTTTACTAACTATGACGGCTTCCCGAATGGATTTTTGCAAATATTTAGCAAGGCAGGGAAACACAAGCAAGATAATAAAAACAATGATTACAATTAAAAATATCCCTTTAACAACGGACGAAACCCATCCTGTCAATCCCCAGTGTCTGAAAAGTTCACTGATCCAGTCTGAGTTTTCAGTCTTTAATTCCTTCACTTGCTCTCTTAGTTTCTGGATGTGTGCGTGGATGGATTCTGAGTGAGTAGAGAGGTTGAAACAGCACATCCCATCAAAGTCCTGGCAGCCATGTCCATGGGCGAGCAGCAGATAGTCAGTGGCTGCACGGTTTTGTAAGGTTGCATGCCTGGTAATCTCAGTGTCACTAAGAAGGTCACTGAGTGCAGCAGAGGTAGCATTTGCCTGCTTACTAAGCCAGAATTTCAGGTGAGAAAGCTCACCAAGGGCCTTGGCTGCAGCCACCCAAGGTAAAAGTAGGGAGACCATGACCCTCTTTCCTTTATTCCAATTATAAATTTGGCTATCACAATTTTCATCAAATTCAGAATATTACTTCCTTTGGCATGCCAATTTCCCTTTCTGTTTCCAATTTTGAAGTAAGGTTATGTTTGGGGTGAGGGTAGTAAGCTGGCCAAGGCTACAAGGGCCCCCTTGAAGGTGTGAGGGCATCCCGGCCCATACTTGGTCTCCACAGATAAGAAACACTCTCCGAGGCAGCACTGTGGGATGGAGTGAGGACACAGAAGGTGTAGGGCTAGTGTAATTGCACCAATTTAGGGGGGTGTATTCTTTGTTGAATGGGGTTACATCCTTTTTATGGGCAGACCTAATGAGTTCAAAGTGGGTCAAGAGTGCATTAGGAGGTTGATATTGAAATTCAATACAGTAATGAACCTTGGAGGACCCCAACAGCTCTAATTCTTGGGGTTCCTCTGATGTTTGTGCTAGGGTCTGGGTCCATTGGTCCCAAGTGTCTACTGGACTGGGTTTCTTATCTGCATATGAGAATTCATTTGTTGCTAAGGGAACCCCCACCAGGCATTTTGACAGCGGGTTGTCCACACTGCCCATGGACAGGCATAGATTGTCCTGCTGTAAGGTCTTGGCTAGTGTCACCCAGATGTTCTGGTTGGACTGGGGGACGATCCATGCACCAGCTGATGGAAATGTGAGGATCATGCAGAGTCCTATTTGGAGTAGCTGGGGACTCCCTGCCGCAGGAGACATGGCAGGACACTTGGGGATGATGAATGATGTGTGAGTCTGAAAAGATAAATTTTAGACTTTTATAACTTTCTCAGCCTCTCTTATCCTCCCACCTTAACCCCTTAGTTTATACTGAGCAGACAGGGTATGGGAAAACAAGAGGGGATAACAGTGGAACAACTGAAGAACAGTAGCAGTAAGATCAATAAAAAGGGGTAACTGTGCAAAACAATTTGTGAATGAAGTTCAGCAGACAGTCTTATGATTCTTTGTGGTACTGGAGGGTTGTCTTTTCTTGCGACAGATAACTTATTTTATACTCCTTTTCCTGTAGTCGTGCATTTCTGTACCCGAGCAGGTGTTTCTATATAAGGAAGTTAAACTAGAATTTTCTATAGCCTGCTTGTTGCAATTGGCTCAGTACCAGCACAGACACAGTGATAGGGCTTTGGAAGTGCACCTCAAAGCCTAGTGTCCATCTCATTGGGCAAAGAGCCAAATAAGCCCACCTAGACCATCGAGTATTAAAGAGCCAGCTCAAGGGGTGCACGTGGGCTTTTTGGGAATGCCTTAGCCAGTGTAACTGTGCTTGGTACACTGTGCTCGGCTTATCTCTTTTCATTTTGTAATGTTTGTTATTTTTGCTGTTAGTAAAACCTTTATTTTACAAAGCATATCCTGAGAAGCCGTCTCGCTATTTTATTAAGCCATTTCTCCGCTGGCTGGACCCTCGGAGGTATTGAGAGAAATCTCGATATTTTCCTTCTTCTCCTCCATGCCTCTCGAGTTTGGTCTCTTTGTTGTTCCTGAGGTTCAGAAGTGTCTGCAGATGGTGCCTTTAGGGGTTTGATGCAAGGCTTCACATTCCTGCCTGGAACCCATCTTGGGCCAGAATCTGTGGATACGCAAGCATAGCCTCTCCCCCACGTTATTAATTTGAATGGGCCCATTATTTGCTTGGATTCAGGGTCTTTGATCAGCACAGGGGGTTTTTCTGAGAGCTGAGCTCTGCTCATGTTAGAAAAGTGCCTGACACCGGGGGTCTTGGCTCCTCAAATGAATTATAAAGAAAATTGATCACATAAAGAGCCTTGCATAATCTTTCTACGTTTGATAGTGTTTCCACACCCCCACGCTGCTGATCAAGGACTCTCTTGAGGGTGTGATGAGCTCTTTCTACAATGGCTTGCCTTGCTGGGGAGTGGGGTATGCCAGTGTTGCGTTTCACCTCCCACTGATCTAGAAACTGAGATTTTTGGAGCCATAAGCAGGACCATTGTCTGTTTTGATGGCTTGGGGGACACCTAGGGTGGAAAACGCAAGGAGGAGGTGTCTGATGGCATCCTTTCCTTTTTCTCCTGAATGAGCTGATGCAAAGATAGCCCCAGAAAATGTATCTATGGACATATTAATGTATTTTTGCCTCCCAAAAGGTGCATAATGTGTTACATCTGTTTGTCATAATTGTAAGGTTTCGAGCCCTTGGGGGTTAACCCCAGCTCCCATAGAGGGTAAGGCAAAATCCTGGCAATTGGGACAGGAACTCACAATTGCCCTTGCCTGTTCTCTCGTCATTTTAAATATATGGACAAGGGCTGGTACATTTTGATGAAAAAACTGATGGCTCAGTTTAGCCTGATTAAAAATGTCTGGTGTTGGGAAGGATGAAGTAGAAAGACCTTGCAAATATGGTGGTTTAGATTCTGGGAGTATGAGATCAACAAGCGAGATAGAAATGAAAGCAAGTTTTGAGATTTAGGGTGTGGGGAACAGGGCCATCAACTTGTGAACAACGATGTGCCAAGCTGAGGGCCATCTCCCTTGATTAAACAATACCCTTCTGCTTGCCTTAGGTAATGGGACAGTTCTATTGGCTGTATGTAAATGTTCTTATCTTGTATTAGACTGGTTGGTCCAACACAGATTATTCAACTTGGAAAGACATTTATTGTACGGTATTCAGAACCTCCTTCTCTTTTGCCCTCCTCTCTTTTCCCTCTTTTCCCCCTCTCTTTTCCCTCTTCTCTTTTCCCCCTCTTTTCCGCCTCTCCTGGCCTGCTTTAGCTGTGCCTAGCACCTACAAGCAGGGCCCTCACAATAAACCATGTGCTACCACAACTGCTTTGCTTATAGAGATACTTTGTTGCCGACTCTGCCGTCACCGAGAAGCTCCTACAGTCTGGTAAGGTAGTTTGCACTGCCATGGCTAAAATGTCAGCTCTCCTGTTGCCTTCTGTGATAGGTCTGGGGAGGTCAGTGTGTGATCTTACATGCATGATGTGATATGGATGCTCTCGATGGGAGAGGAGGAATACTAACTTTGAGAGCAGTCTGTATAATTCTGGGTTTGGCACCTCCTTTAATGAGTGTTCTGCCCTTTCAACTATGCCAGCCACATAGTCCAAATCAATGACTAAATTTAGAGGTTGTTTGAACTTCTCAAAGGCTCTGACAACAGCTGCCAATTCTGCAATTTGCAGGGATCCTTGGACAATCTCGATATGAGATCCCCACTCCTGAGTGTCAGGATTTTTCCAAGTCATAACCAACTTGTGGGATTTCCCTGAATCATCAGTAAACACAGTCAGTGCCTTAAGAGCAGTCCTACTTTTCAGTGAGTTTGGGACTAATTTAAAGCAGGTTTTGAATAGTTTATGTTTTGGTGGGTGGATGGAGATTTGACCTGGGTAGCTGTCCAGGGCGAACTGGAGGTGTTCATTGTTTTGGAGCACATGTTCTAGATTGATTACTGTAGTTGGGAGATATGTGAATTCACATCCTGCTAAGGTCTTGAGGCGAGCTCTGGCCTTTATGATAAGCTGAGTCATGAACTCCTGAGGGGTTGTGATGGTCTTGTTTGGTTTGTGCAAAATGAAAACCCACTCTATGAGTAAGATCTGATCCTTCAGAGTAGGGTCCCACTGAAAAATGAGCCCGTGAAACCTGGGTGTCTTACCCAAAACGATGAATTGGAAAGGCAGGGCAGGATCAACACTGTGAGCCTGTCTTGTGGACAGTGCCTCTGATACTTTTTGGATCACTTCCTGGTCCTCCGGTGTGATGGTCCGTGGGGAGTCGAGGTCAGCAGGGCCTCTCAGGAGATTGAAAAGGGGTGCGAGGTCCTCGGTCGTGATTCCTATGAGATTACACACCCAGTTTATGCTGCCATAGAGTTGCTGGAGGTCTTTCAGGGTCCTTGGGTTGTCCTTGATGGTAATCTGCTGGGGTGCGATTGTCTGTTCTCCAATTTGGAGTCCAAGGTAGGTCCACAGACAGGTGGGCTGGATCTTCTCCATAGCAATTTCAAATCCTGCTTCTTCAATGGCTTGGATAGTCTTTTTGAGAACAGTCTCTAAAAAACAGTCAGTCTCAATGCAAATTAGTATATCGTCCATTTAGTGAAAAATGATAGCATCTGGGAACTTTTCTCAAATAGGTGAGAGAACACGAGCAACATACATGTGGCAAATGGCGGGAGAGCATTTGAGACCTTGGGGAAGGACTCGCCATTGATATCTTTTTACAGGGGCTTGTCGATTAATTGAGGGCACTGTAAATGCAAGTCTTGGAGCATCTCTAGGATGGAGTGGGATGTTAAAAAAACAATCTTTAACATCAATGACTGCCAGTTTCCAATCTCGCGGGAGCATTGAAGGTGAGGGCAGGCCAGGCTGAAGGGAGCCCGTGTCCTCCAGGATTTCGTTTACTTTTCTGAGGTCTTGTAGGAGCCTCCACTTATCCTTGCCTGGTTTGCGAAGGACAAAGACAGGGGTGTTTCAAGGGCTAGTGGATGGGACTATGTGGCCCTTAGCTAATTGTTCCTCTACTAGGGATTCAAGCGCCTTTAATTTCACTTCTGTCATGGGCCACTGTTCTACATAAATGGGCTTGTCAGGTTTCCATACGAGAGGTGGGGTCAGGCGCCCAACAGTGGCCCCAGCTAAAAATCCCATGGTTGTGAAGGGATTTCTAACCTACCTCCCAATTGCGACAACATGTCTCTGCCCCATAAAATGACAGGAGCTTTCATCACGAAGGGTCTTACTGTAGCAATTTGATGGTCCGGAGCTTCAACGACAATTGACCTTTTGCTCCGCATAGAGGTGGCTGCTCCTCCAATCCCAGAGATGATTCCATTGATTGGCACTAGCTCCCAGCCTTGTGGCCACTTGGATTGAGCCACAATCGTCACGTCCGAGCCTGTGTATGCTATCCCTGGAAGAGAAACTTTGATACCTTGCTTAGACAAGCTACACTCTAATATGGGTCTGTTCTCGCCCAGCATCTCTACCCAAAAAACTGTAGGATTTTCTGGCAAGACATCAGTCCAGGAGGGTACAAGAAAGGCTTGGGCAATAGGTGTGCCTGCAATCAAATGCCAGGGTGGGTCTGTACACGATACAGTCACAGTGATCTCTTGCCATGGCCCCACAGATGGTGCTTCTGGGATTACATGTAAACCATCTGGTCCATTTATAGCATCTCCTAGGATGAAAATGTCTCTTGGCCCATCAGGAGGTCCATATTTGAAACCAGGGTCTCTAATGTGGGGTTGGAACAAAAGCAACGTACGGTCGAATCAATGTGATTATAACATACATTCTCCTCCTTATTCCCGAAATGGCTGGTTTTATACAGTGTCAGATAGTTTACAGTTGCAGGTGCATTTCTATTGGCATTCAGCGTGAGAAGGAATGCAAACAATCTTAGCTTAAGGCAGCGACCGTGTTTCTACCCTAACTGTCCTAGCTAAAGCATGCACACACCTTAACTTAATTTCTAACTGCTCCACAAGTTTAGTCTACTACTACACGGGCCCAAATCTGAGTCCTAGCAGGCCCAAATCTAAGGCCTAGTTTGGGATAGCTCAACCTTCATTCCATAAAACATCCTGCTCTTGCTACACATATTTGCCAGTTGGAATTCAGTAGTCTGCTCCATCGTCAAAGTCAGTGGAAAGGGTGCTTACCAGTGATCTCCTTGTCCCCGACTGGACCCGATGGTATGCCTCGGAGAGCCTGCGCTGTTGATGCAAGTGGATGTGGTCATAGATAATTTCTCGGTGCCTTGACGCTCCAAGGTTTTGGGAAAAGAGGGACGAAACGGCTTGGCATTTGGTGTCATAGTGCGAGGCCGTCTCGCGCTCGGCTGGAAGTTTTTTTGCTGCTGCTTATGCTGTACCTGCTGGTGATATTGCAACTGGAGGCAGTGTTTTAAAAGTTCTTTACAGTCCAGGCATGCAGGACAGTGACAGTCATTGGCAAGGTGTATCTGTGTAAGGCCTTTAGTACATTCAAACTTGAGGTGGCCCATTTCACTGCACCTATAGCACCTCATATTTTGTTTATTCTGTGCAACAAAGGCTTCAGCTATCCCTTTACTGACAGCCATGGCTACTATGTGTTCTGTGGTTGTAACACGCGTACAGGCTTCCACAATTTGCTCTATAGTGGGTTCTGGCTCTGGGGGCAGTCCTCCTATGATTTTCTTACACTCAGTGTTTGCATTGGAAAGTGCTAGCTTGTTGAGCAGTTCCTCTCTAGCCTGTGGATTGTCAGCTTGTTTGTCTATAGCATCTTTTAATCTATCTATAAATTTAATAAATGTTTCATCTACCCCTTGGCGAATATCAGAGAAACTTTGTAGTGGAGTGGTACCGTCTGGTGTTTTAAAAAGAGCACTTTGGGCAGCATTATTAATGTCATCTAACACAGCTTTGGGTAGATGTTGGGCCTGATCCTCAGATTTATCAAATTGTCCCTCTCCACTGAGATGCTCCACTGTGAAGTGAGCTCTGCTAGGTTCACCTTTGTAATTATTTAATAATGCTTTTAGTTTTTAGTTTCCAAATTGATTCCCAGAGAAGAAGCTCTGTGTGTGTTAAAAGGAGGGACATAACATGCCTTATATCATGGGGGACAAGCACATGTGCTGAAAAGGTAACTTTTAAGAGATTTTTAAAATATGGTGGATTTCGCCCATATTCTTTTGAGATTTTACATAATTCTTTGAGCGCTGCATATGGGATGGGTTCCCATTTCGCGTTTCTGCCTCTTTTGTATGTTACTGGAGCAGGTAATATTTGTAATTTTTCAGCAAACTCCCAGTTTCTATCCAAAGCTGCTTCCTTTTTAACCTTTGCCCAGTGATTTTGAGACTCATTGTCTGAATCACTGTCCTGTGAGGAGGAGGAGGATGTGCTCGTAGAAGCATGAAGGCTTTGGCTGCAGTGCCTATTTCGGTGCTTGGAGTGTGTGGTGTTTAAGAGTAGGTAGCTTTTGGTTAGAATCAGTCACTGTTCCCTTGCTGGAAGCATGAGGGCTGGGGCCGGGCAGGTAGGGAGGAGTGGGGGTTGGGCTGGGAACCGAGGGAGCAGCTGCAAGTATCGGGGGGGACAGGTGGTGGAAGCCCGGCAAAGGAACCACGGGGCTGGGTGAGGCGGGCGGACGATCGGGCAGGAAGGGGAAGGGACTGGAGGGAGGGACAGCAGGACCCAGAGGGTGGCAGGGAAGACCCGGTGCTGCCGTGGTGGGGACCGGGGTTGCCCCTGCCATGTGGGGAGGCGTCGGGGCCGCGGGGTACCCGAGGGCTGGAAGAGCTGGGGAGGGAGCGGCCGGTGCGGTGGCTGTGGCTGGCAGAGCGGCAGCAGCATGCGAGGCTGCTCTGGCAGGGAGTCAGCGGGCTGGGATGCAGGCAGGGGAGGCAGCCGGGACCGCCACAAAAATGGCCGAAGGTACGGGAGGGGCGGCAGGAGTAACCGGGATTGTTGCCATGGGAACAGCTTGCTCAGATGGGAAGACTGGGAAGGTAGAACAGCAAGGCACAGGCAGGGAGCAAGCAGGGAAGGGATCAGCTGGGTTCGGGAGGCCTGGGGTGGTCAGTGAAAAGAACAGGACATATGCCTTTATTAATATTCAGCTCTTTATTAAAGTGATCAGCTCATTATTAAAGTCATCAGCAGGATTGCAGAGTCCGATCAGAGTTTTCCACGCTGCTGCAGCCATCTGAAGGAGCAGGTGCTGTCCCAGGGGATGCTGAGTCCTTGTTCCCATAGAAACAGCTAACAGTTCTCTCTGGTCAACCATCAGAAGGCAGAGCAGTGGCAGTCAGCTCTTTGCCCTCAGGGAAAAGTTTCAAGAGTTTCCCATTCTCTGCCTAAGTCAATTCAGCTAGCCAGTTCCCATTGTATCTAAGCTCCTCATAGGTTATGGTAAATCTTCAAACCAGGCCAGGGGGTGCATCTACTTCTTGCTCGGCTAGGACACTATCTAATTCTCCTCTGACACATCTAGCTTCTTGTCTTGGGGTGCAGTTTCTCCAAAAAAACCTCTCCCAGGATTCACAGGGGCAGTTTTATTTGCATATAAAAATGCATATGCATTGGTCCTGGTCAAAGCAGAGGTATCCTGAAGCAGAGGTATCCCAGCTGAGGTAGTTACAGCAAACAATGGCTGGGCCATCAAGGCCGGAGCCGCTCCTTTTCACATTTTAATGAGGTAGAAGAATGCTGCCTTTCCCTTCGGGGCAGCTTCCCTCTGTCTTCAAACTTGCTAGGGTGTGGGGGTTACAACCAGGAGAAACCCCCATTCTTCCAAAAGGCTGGGTGAAAGCACAAATTGGGAGGAGGGGGGGCTGCACTCCCAGAGCTCTTTTAACATGCCAATGCGTGCTCCGCGCTTTCCCCGGGGGGACTGGGCGACCTGTCCTCCACGGGGCCAGGACAGGGGCAGCCCAGCCCCTCCCATCCGGGAAGCTTCTTCATAACAGTCAGCACGTGGCCGGGATCGGGTGGGGGAGGGTGCGGGGGTGGGGGAAACTGATGCGAAGAAGGGAGAGGGGCCACCGCGGGGGCGGGGAAGGGTGGAGCAGAGGCAGCGACAGGGGCGGGGCTGACCCCAGGGGGAACACCCACCTTGGGGATGGGGCCCGCCGCGGGACTGGGGCCACGCAGTGGGGAGGGGGAGGGGAAGGGTGGCGGTGGGTCACAGACGCCATTCCGGGTGAGCAAAGCAGGCAAAATTCGTGGTAGTTCATTTAAAACAGCAGATCCGGCCACATGGCTGGTTTCATCATTTCTCATAGAAGAGGATGTTATTACAGGGTAGATGGGGTTGGGGCAGGGGTGAAGGTCAGAATCAAGGCTGTTAGGAACGAAAGAAAAGAAAAAAAAAAAACAACAACAAAACAACAAAACAACCACCCCACAACTGACCCTCTCCTGGCTAGAGTAACACCCCCCCACACCCCAGACAATCTGAGTAGGGAGAGCTGCCCTGAAGGAAAGTTGCCTGGCAACTTTTCCCTACCTAATTGAAATGTGAAAAGAAGCTGCCCACACCTAGATAGCCCTATTGTCTTTTGTAACTACCTCATTTAGCAAGAGTAACCTCGGCTATGACCAGGACAAATGCATATGCATTTGGATATGCAGATAGGGCAGGGCCGCCCCCGTGGATCCTGGGAGGTTTTTTTTGGGGAAACTGCACCCCAGGACAGGAAGCTAGATTCGTCAGAAGAGAATTGGATAGTGCCCTGGCTGAGCGGGGAGTGGATGCACCTCCTGGCCTGGTTTGAAGATTGGCCATGACCTGTGAGGAGCCTGAATGGAATGGGAACTGGCCAGCTGAGCTGACTTATGCAGAGAATGAGAAACTCTTGAAACTTTTCCCTGAGGGCAAAGAGCTGACTGCCACTGCTCTGCCTTCTGATGGTTGACCAGAGAGAACTGCCAGCTGTTTCTATGGGAACAAGGACTCAGCATCCACTGGGACAGCACCTGCTCCTTCAGATGGCTGCAGTAGTGTGGAAAACTCCGATCAGACTTTGCAATCCTGCTGATGATTTTAATAATGAGCTGATCACTTTAATAAAGAGCTGAATATTAATAAAAGCATATGCCCTATTCTTTTCAAAGGCTAGCCTGGCTAGCACTAGCCTTGGAATTGGGTAGGAAGGAGCTGGAAATAGCAGAAGGCCAATAGCAATCCTGAGCTAAATTTAAGCTGTTTCTATTTTCAGACTCATTCCGAGGGGACACTGGGGGAGGAACAGAGGGATAGGTGCACAGTAGCTGGGGTGACAATTTAGAAACTTTAGAACCCTTTCCCAAATCTTTAATAACTACATAGACAGAACTTAAAGAGAAGTGTCTGTTCCTATCAACAGGTTAAAAATAGTCATCTATTCAGTGACCAAATGTCAATTGCCTCTTAGAAAATGAGGTTCAGTGAGAGGAGAGGTGACTTCATCACCACCCAAACAATATTCAGAGATAGCTCTGAGAAAACCCATAAATCAATGATTGTATGGAAAAATTCTGAAACCAGAGCCTGGCAATCTGACATTGCTGTTGTCAAAGGGTCTCTGCAAATTGTTGAACTTGCTACTGTTGTCAGAGCTTTTCAAAAATTTTCTATTCCTTTTAATATAGTAACAGATTCAGCTTATGTTGCAGGAATCGTGATGAGAGCTGAAGCATGAGCCCTGAGAGTGTAAACAAACTGCAAGTAGATAATGGGTTTGATTGACTGAATGGACTCCTAGGAGACTGGGGACTGAATGGGTGGATTAGAAATTTAGTTAAAATAGGCTTATATGTATTAAGCATTATATTATGTATTGTTATAATTATTCCTTGTATTTTAGAGTGTGTAAAAAATTAATAAACTTAAGAGAAACGGGGGAGATGTGGACATAGGACAGAGGGTACTGTGAATTTAATTAGCATAGTCTGATAACCAAGATGCCTTGGCAAGAGCAGAGCTTTGAAGATTACAAGAAGATTGGATCAAGACTGACAACAGGAAAAGAAGATTGAATCAACTTCTGCAATCAAGAGGTGTTGCAAAATGTCTAAGTTTGTTCATGTGATGTTTAACCTCATCATTGTAGTAAAAAATAACTAGCCTTCCTAGAATGGTATATAAGCATATGTAGCTCACATAAAAACGGATTCTGATCACCAGTCAGTCTTCCCTGTCTCTCTCTCAATCGTCAATACTAACATAACTCTTTTGCTCATGTCGGAGTGGTTTCTACAGCAGATTTCAGGTTGGCTTGTTATAGACTGTTGCAGCCATGAGGCCTGAGAGGCCTCTCTGGCGATCAGTTTCCTAAGATAAAGAAATGCCTAGTCATGGTGACTGGACCAAGTAACCCCTCTCCTGCCTTCGGACCCTTTCTTATCTCCCTGTAAGACAATAGGTCACATTTACCCCAACTCATATCATTGGACCATTTCTCAAAACCTTGATACCCTATATAAAGCCCCACTTCTGCCCAGTTCAGCAGAAGAGCTGTCACTGAAACCCTTTGCAGAGGATGCCAATAAAGACTCATGTGTGGAACCTCATACAGTGCTTCTCCTCTCTCTCCCTGCATCTGCCGGAGGCACTTAGCAAGCTAATGAGCTGAAATCACTTTGAGCTGAGCTTGCCAAGTATTGCCTGTGTCTGGGAGCTTTGCCTGAGGTACTTGGACAGGAGGTACTTAGCGGTACCCCTCTATCCAGGAATACCTACGGCAGCTGGGATCGGACTGACCCTGAAGCCCCAGACAGGATAAAATAGACTGCACAATATCAGTCATTTTCCATTCTATTACTACCTTCTTTAGATGTTTCAAAAGGTTCTTTGTTCCCATTTGGGTGCTTTCATGTTCTCAATGAGGTAGGACTACAATCTGTCTCCCTGGTGTAATAGCTCATTCACTTTCTTTGATTTCAGCCTTAAGAGACTCAATTAAGTGGTGGTCTTTCTGATCATACTGTCTTGGGTTGCAATGTAATGTGTAACCAAAAGTATGTATTCTACTACCATCTACATGAGCTGTTAAAATTGGTGGAACAGTGTTCTTTATCTTCTTCATGATTCAGACCTGATAACTCCCTCTGGGGAAGCAGCAGCCACCCTGAGGAGGCCGTCTCTTCTAATGGGCCCTCAAGATCTCTCAGAATGACTCATAGAATTACATCATCCTATTGTGAGATGCCCCGCCCTGGGGGAGGGACCAAACATTCCTACGTGTACATAATCTGGAGCTTGTGACACCACGATACCACTACCACTGCATTTCCAGAGGACAAGAGCTCAATAACCACCACTGGACCTCCAGAGAAGGACCAGACCTTTTCTGCAGGATCACCACTTCAATAAAATCACATCTATCACTCCAACAGGACTGTAGCCACCATTTAATTGGACTGCCATCACCACCCTGACCAACAGGGTGTCAGGTCATATTCTGACTTTCTCAGTTTAAACCAGTGTTTCTGTACTGTTGCCTTTATTGTAATTTTCCTATTAAATTGTAGTTCTGACTTGGAATCTCTCACAGCATATTTGTGTGGAGTTAATTCCTTCAGCTGGTTTGCCCTCAAACCAGCACAGAAAGGCAGGCCCTGCTTGACCAACCTGATCTCCTTCTACAGCAAAGTGACCCACATAATAGATGAGGGAAAAGCCGTGGATGTTGTCCATCTACAATACAGCCTTTGACACCCTCTCCAACAGCACTCTCCTGGAGAAAGTGACTGCTCATGACTTGGACAGGTGCACTCTTCACTGGCTGAAAACCTTGATGGCTGGGCCCAGAGAGTGGTGGTGAATGGAGTTACATCCAGCTGGAGACTGGGTTCCCCAGGGCGCAGTACTGGGGCCAGTTCTGTTTAACATCTTTACCAACGACTTGGATGAAGAGATTGAGTGCAACCTCAGCAAGTTCACAGATGACACCAAGTTGGGTGGGAGTGTTGATCTTCTGGAGGATAGGAAAGCTCTGCAGAGGGATCTGGCCAGGCTGGATATATGGACTGAGGGCAATTGTACGAGGTTCAGAGGCCAAGTGCTGGGTCCTGCACTTGGGTCACAAAAACCCACCGCATTCAGCACTGCGGGCTGGGAGAAGAGTGGCTGGAAAGCTGCTTGGCAGAAAAGGACCTGGGGGTGCTGTTCAACAGTGGCTGAACATGAGTCAATGTGTGCCCAGGTGGCCAAGAAGGCCAATGGCATCCTGGCCTGTATCAGCAATAGTATGGCCCACAGGGGTTGTTTAGCCTGGAGAAAAGGAGGCTGAGGGGAAACCTTATTGCTCTCTAGAACTCTCAGCGCTCCTTTTGCCCCATGAGGGTGCTGGAAGGAGGGGAGGAGGTGGAGGAGGTGGTCCAGCCCTGAGCTGGCTGAAGTGCCATTGGGCAGCAGAGTCGGTTCCTGGGCGGGGCTGGGCATGGATGGGGCCTGCGGGGTGTGGGGAGGTCCTGCCCTCGGCCCAGCCACCTCAGCTCTTTGGGGAGTCCTGGGACAGTGGGGTGTGGAGTATGAATGCGAGAGTCACAAGCTGAGAGCAAATGAATCTGTTTATTGCAGAGCTAAGACAGTACTTATAGTGTGAGAATCTGTGTTCAGTTCTTCTCACCCAACCCAGTTGCAGGCCTGTAATAAATCCATGGGCCTGACAGTCTGTTATTTTTCTCAAGGTCTGCAAGCTTCGAAGAGACAGTGTTAGCGTAGGAAAACATATAACCACACGAAGGCGATCATATGCGGTTCTTTATTTGAGCGCGCGGGGCACAGGGGCATACAGTGCCCAAATCTTGTGCCCAAGAATACAGAGTCGATTCGTGATTTTTATAGTTTCAAATTATACATATGTTAACTAACCTAGATACTGGTTATCCTTTTTCTTAGTTACTATCTTAAATCATACCTACGCTTTACCCTGGGTTCTACTTGATTTGGTTAAAACAATGCTTCTCAATTATCTCCTGGGCTGGAGTCAAACAATTGTATGCATCTAGTTGCAGAAGCTGACGTTTGTTCCAAAGCCAGCTGTAAAGTTCAGATTGTGCGTCTTCTACCTTCCCCCAACTACCCGCCGTTAGCTTAAACAGAAATTATTATTTTAACTCTCCACTATCAACAGGACGCCTTTTGTTTTTTCAGATCAGGTGTAATCTTCTTTCTTCCATGCTTCTCAGGGGTTTTCTGCAGCACCAGGCTTCCTGTACGTCCACAGTGAGGTACTGTGAGTTAAGGTCTGGTGAGACAGGGTGAGCCCCAAAACTGACAAAAATAAAACCCAGAAGTCTCTGATGGACATGGTGCCCTTTTTCCCCTCATACATTGTGTTGTGTGTTTCCCCACTGAGGTAAAGGCTTTGTGATTTTCCAGTTACTGTTATAAATGCCAACACAATATTCCAATTAAAATTATAATTTGGTTTATTAACAAAAAGATCGAATTACAGAATTTTGGCAAAACCACCCACAGCGGAGATATTTGACTATTTTTACCCGGGAAAATGTCAAGGGTGAACCGGGACGCAGTACTTGACCGACTGCCGTCCCCCCTAGGTTCACGAATTGGCCTTGTTTGGGGCTTAGTTTTTACAGACTTTATTCTGCCTCTGGCAAAAATTTCCTCATAGTCCCTTTGTGTCCAAGCTAGTTATTCACATTCATAGTTGTCTCCGGCTTCGCTGAAAAGAATTCCTTCTTTCCTGCGAGGTGTCAATTTCTGGTTTCTAAAAGTCCATCTCCACAGATATGGCTGATGTTCCTCTAATGGTGGTGTTCGATGCTCGGACGAGGGTGTTGGCTGAAGATAACGATCTGATGACTCTGCCATCCAGGGAGGAGAAGACTGATGGCTTATCTTAATGTGTGTTCTCCTGGTGCTGAAGAGACTGACCGGTTTTCCGTAAATCCCTTTGTCTCTTTTCTGAATGTTAAATTCCAGGGTGGTGCCTGCTTTTGTCTTAACAAATTTTCAAGGCAGACTGAAACTTATATTCTCATATTCCCCATATATACAGTGATTTTCATAGTTTTAATATGTCGTAACCTATAAGAACATGAATTAACATTCCATATTTTTCACAGTTACCATCCCTAACAGAGCTCATCCCCCCTCTCCGTGCTAAAAGCAAAGGCAAATGACTATGGACATCTTAATACAACCATAATAAGGTGCTTGAAAGTGATCTCTCAGAGTCAGTTACTTTATTAAACAGAACATCTTCAAGGGCAGCCCAATGTGTCAGGGACATGGTATGAGCACTGTGGCTTGAACAATTTATAGCCCATACTACAAATTAGAATCCAATAAAGCTTTTATAAAGTCTGCTTTAGGAATATCAAGTTCTTTCTACCGTGCTGTCTTGGTTTGGAAAGACAGGTGTCTGCCAGGGAAAAGCCGAACCCTCCCCTGGAATGGAGAATGCAAACCCCTTCCCTCCGAATTATTATAATTTTGAAAGTAAAGGGCTCTCAGACAAAGGTATGGGGATAGGAATAACAGTTCTTTACTAGTATGTATAACAAGGCAAACAGAACAACTACAGCATTAACAACAAAACAGAACCAGGAACCTCAGAGGTCTTTGCTTCACAAAGCCCGGGGCAATCTGATCTCGGTGTCCCTGCAGGACTCTGAGGAGCACCGAGCTGGAAAGGGCAGGAATGAGCAGAAAATTCTGGGCTGGTTGATGAGATACATCAGAAGCTCCACGGGGGTAGCTGGAACTGCGGGATGTCCCGGTGGGCAGGGGGTGAGAGGCTACAGCGCAGCAAAGACCCAGGGCAGTGTCAAAGAAACGGCGGCGGTGGGACAGGGCCGGCCCAGCTCCAGCAGGGCAAGCTCAGAATTCCTGGGCACAGGAGCAGATGGTGGCAGATCCTCAGGACTGGACTATCTTCCCCATCCAGAGACTCCCAGAGACAAAAGAAGTGTAGCCAGGTGCTACAACTCCTCTCCTTTGGCCTCTTTGTTCTGCTTAAGTACCTATAAGTACCCAGTAGTTAGTTTCCTAGCAACTTATGGGAAAAATCCTATAAGTAAAAAAGAAACAAATCTAACTCCCAACACGTGCTCATATTTGAGGTGCTAGACTTGCATAATGACTTTGCAGTCAATAAAAAAATGTGTAATTCTCCAAACTTCTATCCATATTGGTTGTAAAATAGTTACACGAATCTATTGTCTGAAGCAGTAGGCAGTACGGCAGGATTATGGGGTATATCAAATGTAGGTG
Source organism: Prinia subflava (assembly GCF_021018805.1). NCBI lineage: Eukaryota > Metazoa > Chordata > Aves > Passeriformes > Cisticolidae > Prinia > Prinia subflava. The sequence continues at coordinate 2,978,550 of NW_026960608.1, forward strand.
CAGGTGTAGGCCAGTTAATGTAGCTGAAGTTCTTCTTGGTTCACTTCCATTTGCTCTTTTGAATGGCAAAATGAGCTCAGCTTCAGGGCCGTCGCTGCAGTGGCAGCAACATGACTTCACACACAACAAATGCTCCCCATAAATCCTACATGGCGACTCCTACCAAGGCCAGGTTGGATGAGGCTTTGAGCAACCTGGTCTAGTGGAATGTGTTCCTGCCCCTGGCAGGGATCTTTACAATTCCTTCCAACCCAAACCGTTCCTTGATTCTAGGATTCTATGGTTCTGGGGACACTCTGGGGGACACATCCTGCTGCTCACCCATAAATGACCAGCTCATTTTTGAAACACTGTCTTGGTTTGAAAGACAGATATCTGCTAGGAAGGGGCAGGACCTCCCTAGAGATGGAGAATTCAAATCCCCTCCCTCCAAATTATTCCAATTAAAAAAAAAAAATTAAAGGAGCTTTCAGGCAGAGGTATGGGGGTAGGAATAACAGTTCTTTACTAGTATATATGACAAAACGACAGACAAACAACAACTATAGCATCAATAATAAACAGAACCAAGAACCTTGAGGGCTTTCTTTTACAAAAGCCCAGAGCAGTTTGATCTCGGCGCCCCTGCAGGACTCCGAGAGGCCGAGCTGGAAGGGAGGAAAGTCCCGGGCTGGTGGATGAGATGAGGAGCTCTGCGCTGGCAGCTGGAGCAGCAGGGGTGTCCCGGCAGGGCTGGGCAGTGCAGGGCTACAGAGTAGCAGGGGAACCTCAAAGCTCCGAAGAAGCAGCGGCGGTGGGGGGAGGCTGGAGAAAACGAGCTTAGGATTCCCGGGTACACAGCAGATGACGATAGATTTCCCAGGACGAGGCAGAGGCAGAGGGCAGCCTGACCGTCCTTCTCGGCGCTGAGCACAAGAGTGCCTCCCCCTCCCCCAGATCTGTCTTTTTGCCTTTCCCAAAGCTCATCATCTCTCCCCTCTGAGGGACACTCCCAGGGACTCATAAACAATAGGTGTAGCCTTGTGCGCTGCCATATCCCTCAAGTACCCCTTCTTGTTCTGACTAAGTAGTCATCAAGGCTTCTTGGAAACTTATGGGAAAAAATTCTGTGAGAAGAAAAAAAAAACAAAACCAAATCTAACCCCCAACATTCTTTCCATGAAAAACTTTTTCCTAATATCCAACCTATATTTCCCTTGACGCAGCTTGAGACTGTGTCCTCTTGTTCTGTCAGTTGCTGCCTGGAGAAAGAGACCAGCTCCCACCTGACTGCAACCACCTTTCAGGAAGTTGTAAAGAGTGATAAGGTCACCTCTGAGTCTTCTCCTCTCCAGGCTAAACAACCCCAGCTCCTTTAGCCATTCCTCATAGGGCTTATGTTCCAAGCCCCTCACCAGCCTCGTTGCCGTCCTCTGGATGTGCTCAAGCACCTCAATGTCCTTCCTAAACTGAGGGGCCCAGAACTGGACACAGTACTCAAAGTGCAGCCTCACCAGTGCTGAGTGCAGGGGAAGAATGACCTCTGTGGTCCTGCTGGACACCCTATTCCTGATACAGGCCAGGAGGCCATTGGCCTTCTTGGCCACCAGGGCACACTGCTGGCTCATGTTCAGCCGGCTGTTGACCAGAACCCCCAGGTCCCTCTCTGCCTGGGCACTGTCCAGACACACTGTCCCCAGCCTCTTATGTTGCAGGGGGTTTTTGTGGCCAAAATGCAGGACATGGCACTTGAACTTACTAAACTTCATCCCACTGGACTCTGCCCATCCATCCAACTGTTCCAGGTCTCTCTGCAGAGCCCTCCTCCCTTCCAACAGATTGACACATGCTCCCAGCTTAGTGTCATCTGCAAATTTACTAATGATAGACCCAATACCCTCATCTATGTCATCAATAAAAATATTGAACAGATATCCCAGGTAGTAGATGAGATGTATCAAACTCCACAGCTGTAGCAGGAACCACGGGACTTCTCGTCAGGCGGGGGTGCGGGGCTACAGTGTAGCAAAGACATGGAGCAGTGGCAAAGAAGTAGCAGGGGCAGGACAGCAGCAGCCCAGCTCCGAGCAGGGCAGAGGAAAGGCAGGCTCGGAATCCTGGGGTTTTCCCCTTGAGGCACCTGAGCACCTGAGTGAAAAGCCCCTCTTTTAGTGAGGTAGAGTGTTAACAAGGTCCCAGTGCAACGGCTGCTCCCAAGAGCAGAGCTCCAGTCATGGTAGAAGAAAGGCAGCAGAAGGCAGAACCCCGCAATGGTAACAAATTCTCCCCACAGCGACCACAGCCTCTCCCACCTTCGAATGCTGAGAGAACAAGAGAGCTAGGGGCTGCACCCAACCCCGTTTTCCCAATCCAAATCTCTCGGCATCTCTGCCCTCCACGGGAAACCTCAGGTAAAGAGAGAGCAGCCAGATGCACCCCTCTCCTGAGCTGTGACAACTTCTTTTGTAGCTCTTAAGTATCCAGTCGTTATTGTCTCCTAGCAACACGTATGGAGGAAAATTCCTTAAGAGGAAAACAAAACAAAACAAAGCAAAACAAAAACAAACAAGCAAACAAACAAAAACTGACCAAAAGGAGAACTCCTAAAACCCCAACAACAGGTCTGGGGTGAGAGTAGAAGCTGTGGTTCAGCAGAATCCCAAATGTCAGAAGCCACAACTGAAGCCCTGCTGCATGCCAGGCTTGTCCCCATGCCATCCCCAACCATCCTCAGCTGTCCTACTTCCCTGAGGACCCAAAGCACATGGATACAGTGCCCAGGATATCATGGCCATCAGTCTTTCATTTAGCCACAGTTCACTCGCTGATTTTTCTAATCTTGTCCAGTATCCCCAGACTCCAGGAGGTGAAGCTACAGAAAACAGCCAGATCACAGCAGATTCATAACAAAACCATAAGAATTGGGAATTCTATGTTTTTACACTTTTGTGACTTGAAGACTGTCCTGGGGTGACTTTGTGGTGCTTGTATCCCCAATCGTCTGTTCTGTTTGTGCTGGATGTTAAATTCTGCACCTTTAAGACTGGTTCGGAGAGCGAAGAGGGGGAGAGAAGAAGTGCGGAATTTGTTATCAGCGTAATAAATATTGTATATTAATTCATGTTTTTTGGTGTATATAAAATGTGAATATGTTTTGTGAAATAAAATACACAAGCTGGTCGGGCACGAAACCAACTAGTTTCAGGATGGGCAACACCCAGAGGCTGCTGTTCCAGGAAAGACAATACCCTGCCGGGAATCGGGAAGCCCACCAGTGACACCAGAATAAAGAATAAATCAAGATTGGAATCAGTCCTCTGGGGGCGGTGGAACTGTGAAGTGCCCAGCCATCGCGGGAGATACGATCGGGAGAACGCCTCTCATTCAGAACTTCACCTCCCATTCATACACTGGAGGAACGAACTTAACATTCATCTTTCCGTGAGAAAACTCCATTCTGGACGGTGCGATAGAGGCCGTAACTGAGGTTTACCCAGTGTCGATCCCGGGCATCGGCACTGTGCTTCTGATTGCTGGTTCCCCCAAATTTTTGTCCTGTAATTCTTTAATTAATATTTTTTTAAATTAATTGGAATTGGCTTGGCATTTATAACATCAGGAATTGCACTTGCTCCCCTGCATCCTTCTCACAGACAGTGTTGTCTGCAGAACAGACAGCGAGAGAGAGCTCTCCTTTGCTTTTCAGTTAATTTTTAGCTAGCTGAGGCAGAGAAGTTCCTCAGACTGTGGTTTTTCTTTTTCTTGGAACTGTTTAAACCTGCTCTACACTGAAAACCCAGAAAACCACCAGAAGCTCACACCTGTGGCCTACCGGGGCCGGGACACTGCATTCCAGTGCCAGAGGGACTGATGGGAGACTGGGTGAGCTGAGATGCACCTTACGAGGGGATTTTTCTGAGTTTGCCATCTCTTCAGAGCAGCGAGAGGTTTTGTTGTTTAATGTTCATTTTTTTTTTGTGCTGGTGAATGCTTTGCCTGTTAAATAAACAGTTTTTTCCACTTTTTCTCCAAGGAAATCTTTTCTCAAACCAGTTGGGAGACAGGCCACTTGGGTTTTCTTTCTGGAGGGACCCCATTCGGGGGTTTCTTCCCAAATTTGCCCTAAACCAGGACAATGGAAAACCAGAAAACATGTCCCAAAAGCTCCCAAACAAGAAACAACACAAAATCACTTAATGAGAAATGTCAAGTTCTTCTGGCATATGACTCATGACTTTTGATGCTGATTTGGAATGCTGAATGTATACATTGTGTTATAAATGCTAGGACAATTTATTACCAAATTCAATAATTTGGTTTATTAAAATTCAAATCACAAAATTTGGAATCAAATTACAGAATTTTAAGTAATAAAAAAAAACCAAACCAAAACAAAACCCCACAAACAGCGACACTTACTTGACAGAATTTCTCCCGGGAAAAATGAGCCAAGGGTGACCTAGAGACACGGACCTTGGCCATCGGTGTCTCTAGCTGGGTTCACGCCTTGCTCACCTAGAGGCTTAACTTAAATACCCTTAATTTCACCCTCGGCAGCCTTTCTTCTATTGTTTCCACTAAGCACTGGCTATTAACTTTGTTTATACTAAATCCCGAAAGGGTCCCCTGGCCTATTCAAATGCTAATGTCTAGAGTTAGTCCTTGCTTTGAGTAATTTAACCGTCGTAGAAGTGTGTGATGATTCGTCTTGCACGTAGCATTCGATCAGTGGGAGTCCCGGTAATTTTCGCTGCACGTAGGCAGGGGTAGGTTGGTCCGTGTTCATTGTCTCATCAGTGCCTCGTGTTCTCACCTTCTATTTTTTTGGACCAGGGAGATCAGGAGAAATGCTTTACAGAAGTCCGTGAAACGTGCGGGTTGAGCAGACACACATACCTTTATACAATATATTACAGTTTCCAGTCTATAATTATTTATAGAACATGAATTAAATAACCCTATTTTCCACAATTTCCCCATTTCTCTCTTTTGTTAACAATTTTAATTCATGTTTTGTATTTAGTCTAATTGTTTTCTTCTATCACTGTTTATTTACATTCTTTTTCCAAATTGTATTTCAAACATTTTAAAACCTGAGCAGCTCTTTTTCGTTGATTTTTCTTTGTATTCATACTTCTAAAAGGTCCTATTCTCATGGTAAATCTGGGATTTACCAGGATCTATATCATTCCCATAGCACATAATCCTATTATCCCTCGTCCCCCTTTTATTATCCACCCCTACATTGGAAAACGGGTGTCCGGATTTTTTATCTTGCTTAACTTATTTTTTTCTTCCCCTTTTATAAGACAGTCTACCTTTTTTGACTGCACATTTGTCTAATTTTCTATTTCGGTCTAAATTAAATTGGTTTTACTTTTCTGAGTGTTGCCTTCTACTAGTCCTATTACTCTTTGCAGTCTTTTTAATTCAATTTGTATACTGATTAGAAATTCGTGGATTCTCATTCTAGCTTTTGCTATTTGAGCTAGGTTGCATGTGATTGCTGCTCCCTCCAAGGTTCCTTCTGAGGGGGTACTCTTGAAAGAAGAGGGTATTTCTGGCTACAAATCTTTAGACAAGGTCTGTGGGCTGGAATTTCTTTTAATCAATTTTCTTCTGGTATTTAGATTTCTCTTTTGAGGGTGCTCTATTTTGGACATTATGTCAACTTTAAGACTGTCTTTTCTAGGAATCTCTAGGCTGAGTCCAGTTTCATTGTACTGACTCCTTATAGGTATTACAGTTAAGCTTATGATCAGTAGGGAAGTCCACAGATGAGTTCTTCTGTTTGTACCAAAGCCTATTGGGTTGCGACTAACGGCTGGTTTCTGGGTTCTTCTCACAGCAGGGACAGGTTGCCTGGACTCCCTTCTTGATCCTTCTTTCATTTTCTGCTGGGTTGTTTTCCTTGGACGGCTTGAGTTGCCCTTTTGTCACAATAGGAGCTTCACTGGATCAATTTCTCTACTTCTATGCTTTTTGCACTCTATCTCCCCCTGCCGGCTGAATTCCAGGTATTTGCTAGATTAACTTACACTACTCCCAGCAGACTGTAATTTCTAAGATTGTATGACTAAGGAGAAATACTTTCCTTCGGGTTACCCTTCTCTCTTTTAGTTCTCCTTTTCGAGTGGTTACAAAGTTTCTTTTGAGGCTCCTTTAGGCTGCTGCTTGATGTTCTTCAGGGCGGTTGCATCCTCGGTGCAGCCGGACCTTCAGATCTCTGGGGGAAGAGATGACATTCCACTCAGGGTTTTCTCTCGGTGCTGTTAACTTCTTAGCTCTGGAGGCGTGTGGCCAACCTCTCTCAGCTGTTCGGATGGCTGTATCTGTAGTTAAAAGGACAAGAAAGGGTCCCTCCCAATGAGGGGTTAGTGACACTGCTTTCTAAGCTCTTATCAGTACTTTATCTCTTGGTTGTATATCATGAATATACATCAAAATTCTGCAACTTTCCCAGATTGAATTTACTAATTAAGAACACGTACTTAATACAAAATTCTAAACCAGCCCAATACTACAGGAATATTTTACAGAAAGAATCTCTGCTATGTTTACTATTCAGAAAATCTGAATATTAGAACAAGTTATCTAATAGTACATTCACACCTTCACTATAAAAACAATTTTGTCCCTGGATCACTATGATTCTACTTCACTATTCACACAATGCACTATACAATCTAGAATTTTTCTTTAAAAAAATGATTCTAACGCATCATCTAAAATTTAAATAATTCAATACAAAATTCAAAAATCCTTTTTGTACTGTTCCAGAGAGAAAGTAAAACTAACAGGATGGTTTTACCAATACATCTGAAAAATGGCTGCTTGGTACATGGATTCTGTACAACAAGTAAATAATAAACACTAAGACAACCTTAAACCCCATAAACTAGCTCTAGGTAATATGTTTCTACTGAAGAATAGCTTCTTAAGTAAAATGCACATGAGATAAAAATTTTAGACATCAACTATAATCTTGGGGAATACTTTTAACAAGTCATAAAAGAAATGAGGTATACTAAATAAAAGGAAATGACCTCACAAATGACAGAGTCTACTTCTTTACTACTTATAAAATATTTTAGACATATACAGATGCTATAAGAACAATAGTGGCAGCAATATAGAAATGGCATCGCCTCAGGCACTTCTAACTTATTGCGGGTCTGAGCTTCTTCAGTTTTTATCAAAAGAAGTGAATAAAGTAGCAAGACTAACTCATCTGTTTTAGATGGAAGGCATCGAAAGCTATAGTTAAAATGCATTAAAATACTCTGTAATATACCATGCATTACTTAAATTCGGAACTTAAGACTCGGGAAAGTTTTCTAAAGCTAGGAGTCACTGTGAACTTCAGGCCCCGGTAATTAGACAGCTTTATCTAGTGCAATTGCCAGAACATTAACACTACTGCTTTTTACTTCAGTCCCAAAAAAACTTTACAAACTTAGCCTCTCTTAACAAGCAAACTCGAGTTAACCTATGCCTAATTCTTAAAGCAAAATTCTTGTATTTGCTATCCATTCTTGCGTATTATTAAACCTAAATACATGGCTCGAAGGACTACAAGCAAACACCGACCATACTTAACACCGGTGACACAAATGCTGCTTTTCATACATCACTTACTCTCCATCCCTGAAACACAGGCACCAGGGCAACTTCAAGGTTCACATCCTCTAAATTGAGGAGCAAGTAAAGAAGACATAATATCAAAGGGACAACACAAACTATCTCTTTCTAAGGAGTCAGTAATTAAAATTAAGAATCCTTGTTCTCACTAGACAAAATACATACAGAATAGGAACTGCAAAGAATAAAGAAAAGACCTGTAACTACTAACACAGAGAATTATACTACTTTCTCAACTTAATACTAGAATCTTGACTCTAACTACCATTCTAACACTATCTCGACAGAAAGATTTAGTTCCTAGCCTCTCAACAGCCGCTTTAATTTGGACTCCACCGGGCACATGCTTCAACCTTTTAAAAGAAAAACTTAAACAAACAAAACCCTTGCAATACATTGTCTGCCAACACAAATGCCATATCCCTGCTCAAGCTAACAATCTGAATTCAAAATGTAGCAATTGTTTCAATTATAGACGAACTACATCTACTATACTATCAACATTTTGATTTGCACGAAATCTTCACATGCAGCAGACAGGCAACTAAAAGGAAGATATATTTTCAGCTTTTCAAGAACAAACACCTAGGTATTTCCCACGCATAAGTATAGCTCTCATTCTTGGTCTCTTTTCTCAATACTTTTATCTATTTTTGCTTCCTATTTCGCTTTACATGGCGGTTTTCTGCCCTGGGCAGCCTCGTTTAGTTACTTTAAAACTGCTGCTTTCCTTCGTCTCCCGGCAACTATGAACTGACTCACCTTGCCGCTTGCGGGGGGGAAGGGGGGCGGGTTTCGTTCTTTTTCTCATGTTAGCGAAAAGAGAAAAAAAACCCCCCAAAAAAAACCTCTGCTGATCTCGTACAGGAGAAAAAACTTTTTAAAGTAAAATACACAACTCTAGGGAGCCTCTAAAATGTATTCAGCCTGAAGTAAAAGATCTACTACTACTAAGGAAAAGAGTAAGCAAGATTCCTTTTAATTCTTTTTTCTATCTTTTTCTCCTTTTGCAGACTTGCGTGAATTCTCACATTTCTAATTTGCACGCTTCTCAACACCACTAGTTATTCTCTAATGCATTCTAATTCACCTTTGGTAATTTCTGTTTTGCTCTACTGTCTAGCTTAAATTTCTTACAGGAATGCTTCTTTTTCCCCATTTTTCCTCCCGGGCCGTTCTTGCTCTCACACCAACTGTCCCACCCTGAATCCTTTCTGGGTTCTTCTAGATCTCCTTCGGGGGTCCTGGTTTTAGCCAGGGCTCTAACTGGTGTATACCTGTCTGGTTTATTCTTCTACCCTTCGTTTTTCTTACCCTTCTTCTCTTTTTCTCCATAGTTTAGCGTCGGTGGCCGAGGTGCGGGGTCAGGATCAGAAACGGGGGCAGGATTCCCTCTCGGGGATCTCTTTGAGCGGGAGGAAGGTTTCTGGAGTGGCCGCTGAGCTCGGGGCTCCGCATGGGTCTCGGATGGCAGCGCTAACGCTGCCACTGAGAAGGCCGAGGAGGAGGAAGGGGTAGGGGTAGGGGCTGACAGGATGTGGGCCACCGAGCCGTGAGAAAAGCTTATCTCGTAGTCCGGTTTATTCCGTGTTTCTCTTTTTTTAGAATACAGCTTTACTCGTACTTAATACTATAACAGAACATATGCAAATTCCTCAAATTCTCTCCTTTTCTTTTTTGCTACATGTTCTCACAGAACTTCTTATGCCCATTCGTCAAAAGTACCAAACACAGGCCATATAAGATTAGGTCTTATCTCCTTTCCTCCCCAAACATTCATACACAAATAAATTATCTGATCTTTAGATGCCCTTCTCCTAATTGGGCATTCTTGCCAATCTTGCAACAACTTTCCTAATGGACTTTTCCGAGGGATTTCAAGAGCAGCCCCCGCTGAGGTTTCTCTTAAGGAATCCTCCCGATCTCTACTGAGATACGGTCTCATACTCCCCGTGGCACAGAAGTTATGGGATACTATATAAAAATTAAATCCCGAGTTTCTGAACTCGGTGCCGTTAACTTAATGATCCAACGGATGACCGTTCCGTGGATGTTCGGTTAACCGCAGGGCTCCGTAACTGCTACTGAAAAAATTAACGGACCCCTCTCGGTCGCGGTCAAGAAGGCTTACTAGTCCCCGAACTCAAAAAGGGACGTCCTCTTTCCTTCAGGACCCCTGGTGACTCTCACACCCCGTCGGGTAACACTCACACACGAAGCGAAATATCACGCGTTCCAATCGCTTCTCTGTCGGTCGGCCGTGTCCTTCGCGGGAGCAGCGGAACCGCGACCTTAAGGTCTGCTCTCGCTTCGTGATAAATCACGTCTCGTTTACGCACACACTCACACGCACATATACGTTCTCAAACACTTGGTCACTCCACTCAACCACGCTATACTTACGGTTCTTTTCCTGTGTGGATTCTTTGTGCACTTAGACTTTTATGAGTGAAACAATACCGCGGTTCCAGGGGAAAACCCCCGCTGAGTTCCCGAGCCCTCCCCAAGCTAGCTTGTCCTAACACCTAATACCTTCGCTGTTGTGGGTTCTGGGTTCGTAAAGCCAGTTCGTTCTTCTGGACTTACCCGCTTTGCCAGGCCGCTTTTTACAGCGGGGCGCCCCCCGGTCAGAAGCAGGGGTCCGTAGAATATTCAAAACTGGCCCCACATTGGGCGCCAAAACTGTTATAAATGCTAGGACAATTTATTACCAAATTCAATAATTTGGTTTATTAAAATTCAAATCACAAAATTTGGAATCAAATTACAGAATTTTAAGTAATAAAAAACAAAACAAAACAAAACAAAACCCCACAAACAGCGACACTTACTTGACAGAATTTCTCCCGGGAAAAATGAGCCAAGGGTGACCCAGAGACACGGACCCTGGCCGTGGTGTCTCTAGCTGGGTTCACGCCTTGCCCACCTAGAGGCTTAACTTAAATACCCTTAATTTCACCCTCGGCAGCCTTTCTTCCATTGTTTCCACTAAGCACTGGCTATTAACTTTGTTTATACTAAATCCCGAAAGGGTCCCCTGGCCCATTCAAATGCTAATGTCCAGAGTTAGTCCTTGCTTTGAGTAATTTAACCGTCGTAGAAGTGTGTGATGATTCCTCTGCACGTAGCATTTGATCAGTGGGAGTCCCTGCCTTGAGCCGTAGAAGTGTGTGATGATTCCCCTTGCACGTAGCATTCGATCAGTGGGAGTCCCGGTAATTTTCGCTGCACGTAGGCAGGGGTAGGTTGGTCCGTGTTCATTGTCTCATCAGTGCCTCGTGTTCTCACCTTCTATTTTTTTGGACCAGGGAGATCAGGAGAAATGCTTTACAGAAGTCTGTGAAACGTGCGGGTTGAGCAGACACACATACCTTTATACAATATATTACAGTTTCCAGTCTATAATTATTTATAGAACATGAATTAAATAACCCTATTTTCCACACATTGTGACCTTTCTTTGCTTCCTGAAGTTGTTATTGTACACCTTGGAAAGCTGTTCTAGTTCAAGGCAATCCATCAGGGTTTTCCAGGGCTTTTCGGAACAGCATGGTAAACCTATGACCACAAGAGAAGGAAGGAGAGCATTTATTTTGGAGAGGAACAGTAGCTTCTTGGGAGCTAATGGATAGCTGTGTGGTGCAGTCGATATGCTGGAAGGAGGGGATGCCATCCAGAGGGACTGTGACAGGCTTGAGAGTTGGGCTGATGCAAACCTCATGAAGTAAGTCCAACAAAGCAAAGTGCAAGGTCCTGCACCTGGGTTGTGATAATCCCAGACACAACTACAGGTTGGGTGGAGAAGTGATTTTACCTTTGGGTCAAATCGTGATGACTTCCAAGATCCCTGGGCGATTGGAGTTTCCTATTCAAGCTCCCTGTGTGATCAGTGCAACTCACTCCATGTAGCATCAATGGCATGATGTGGAAGGGACTTTCCCTTTGAACATCCAGCCTAGCACTGGCAGTCAGGGTGCCAGGAGGAACTGTGCTTTGGTGCCAATCGCTTCTGAAGCAGCTCAAATCCCTTCGTAAGCTTCCACTATCTCTTTTTCAGTTGGGGTGCAGCTTGGATCCTTTGTATCCCGAACTCCAGAACCCCAAGGGTGATCCTCAAGTCTCCCTGGGTACTTTTTGCCAGAGGCTCCAGGAACAACCATTCTCCCTGGCTGCAGTGTAGAGCACATTTTTCACATCTTGTCCTGTTCTGACTGGCTAATTATTTCTGTGGACTTATTTGGATATGGTTCCAGATCTTCTGATAAATCTTTTCTCCTTGAGAGTATGTCAAATATGTCATCAGGTCATAATGTACTTGTCTTCTCATTCTTTGCTCTGACACACAATCCTTGTTCTCAAAACTAAAATATCATCTGGTACATATTAATCACTGATTGAAGTAAACAAGGAAGCATTAGCTGGCACAAGACTTATTAGTCACAGATGTAGGGAGCTAACACAAGGCCACATTAAGCTCGGGTATTTGTACTAAGCACTGTATGGTACAAAATTAAGCATTAACCATGAATATAGGGATCATACACTATCGTGCTAAAGTTGAAAGAATTTTCCAACATCTTCCCCCACTGCTGCATGGACTTCTTACAGAAATATATAACCTGTTCGGTAGCACACTTAGGGTTGAAGGAAATGTTTCGATTAACCAAAACAGAATTTTAAAAATTATTTTTGACTAAGCTGCTGAGTCAAAAGATTCACAATAACAGCAAATGCAAAATACATATATAAAAAGATAGCGGGAGACACTCTACCTGCTTTCTGCCATCAGCATCTTGCCAAATCTGCCCACTGAGAAACTCAGCTACCACACAGTGCATATGAGGTTGTAAAAACCACTCACTTCAGAGGGTAAAAGGGAAGAAAAGCAAAGAAGCAAATAACCTGGATCATGCTTTTCAAAGCAACAGGGAAACAAAACTGGAATGGGAAGGAAAACTACAAGGTGCACAAGAAAGAGAGAGAGAAATTCATTATGAAACATGAGATTAGAAACTAGAGGTTATTAGCCATAGAAATTAGAAGATATTTATTAGGAATAGGCATTCAGATGATATGTGTTGCTTAATACTTGCTGCTCTTTGTGCTGTATCAGTTGCCTAAGGAGGGAAAAGACAGATAAGGAGGAAGGCAAGGATGTCTGACAAGGGGAAGGATGTTTACCAAGAGACAAGAATACAAGATCACCAGAGATACTGAGATAATGAGGCTCCTCAGGCCCCAGGACCAGATAAAGACTGGTTTCATAGCTTGGACTATGACCAGAGGATCAGTGAGCATGCGCAAGGCAATGGGGTCAGAAGTTCATCTCAAGAGGAAGACTCCTTCCTTCATCCCAGAGACATCCGAGACAACCACCAGAGACAACTGCTCAAGAGCAAAGGACTGATAAGCTAATTAACATATAAAGGGGAGGGATGGGAGCCAAGGGATGAATATGCATGGGGATATTGTGAAACTTACTGCATATGTAACATTCTATAGGATAAAAGAAAACGGGAGTGAGAGAAGGGCCTTTGGGAGCTATCCTGCATCATGTCCAGCGCTGAATAAACTACATACCTACTTTAAAACTCACTTTGGCTCTGAGTTTTAGAGTTTTTCTGCGGGTCAATTACACCAGACTATTTGAATGAAGTGACAGGTCCTTAAAAGGGAATTGCCCAACATCAGTGTAGCGGGATGCTCTGCCCTGGAACATGGTCAAGCAACTCAAACAATGCCCTATATACAATGCTATTGGTGGTGGACTGAGAGGGGGCCCATCAGATGCTTTTGGTGTTGAATTATGCTAAAACCAGTTTGTCTCATCCTGATAGTGAGGTAAAGATGTGGCAGATACGGTAAAGTATCTTTATCTAAAAATGTTAAGCTGACACAGCTGACCTTGAGGCATATGACTGACAGTCAATCACTAGTCCACTTTCCATAGGGTAGGTTCTTCTACCATATTTCTCCTTGGAGTACATGGAGATTCCTCCTTTGGAGTCTGGAGACACCCACCAAAGATACTCTTAGAGGTTAAGAGAAAAAGACCTGCCCACAAGTGTTGATATGGGTGCATTACATCAGTCTCGAATAATCGTTTCTTTTTGCTAGCTCTAATATAATTCCTTTAATATTACTTTCATATAGCTCACTATCCTACCTTATACTGTAATAGTATTTTTAGCTTTTATACTGTGTAATAAATAATTCTGATTGAGTTCTTTTTTGTCTATTCATTTTTCTTAATAAATAATTCATTTTAATATAAATATATCTGATTTGCCATCATTAAAACCTGCAGGACAAAGTTGTAAAACTTAAACCATTGACAAAGTCCAGGGCTAGGACTCGATCCAACTGCATGTTGGCTCCTCTCTCTGAGAAAGAAGTTTAGAAAGCAAGGGGGTCTGCTCAGCGCCTCGTGACTCAAGGGCGGGGCTTCTTTAACAACCTTTGTCTGAAGCCCCCCACTCCACCTGCAACAATCAGAAAGCAAGTTTTCCTGTACACAACAAAACCCCCTCATACTTGGAAAACAACTTATAAGTCAAGCCTTCTATATTTATAAAAGAGAAGTCATTGCATGAAAAGCATTTTCAGGGATACAGTTTCACTTATTTTACAGCAACTGAGTGGTCTCCATGGGGTCCAGCAGCCCAAAAAAGAGGCCAACATTGAGTCAAGAGGTTGATTTGGGGTTTTCCTTTCCAGGGGACATTGGAGGGGATGCCAGGGGGGAGCTTGGGCTAAGCCAGACCCCACAGCCCTGGGCAGGGACAGGATGCTCATCTTCAGGGACCATTGCAGAGATCCCAGTCCTGAGTCATCTGCCCGGACCAGGCTCATCCTTGGCAGTAATTATCTGTTTTAGCAATTGAAATCTCTCAGTGCTGAGGGGTAACAACTTCCTCACTGGTCATAGAGCTGTCATTGTGGCAATTTGCCAGACCAGCACATTTCAAAGTCATACATCTCACCCAAAAAAGAGCTCTGCCATGGTAGGTGAATTATTTCTGGAGCCATTAAAAACACAGGGGTCTAAAACTCAGCTAGGCCTGTGTGGGCCCAATTTTCTGAGGCCTGAGAATTGCTGGGTTTCCCAAGGGACTTTTTCGGCGGTTTTCTCCTTTCCCAGGCAGCTTTGTGTAAACAACTTTTCTTCCCATAACATTTCTAAGTAAACAATATTCCTTTCCCATAACAACCTCTCTCCCAGGTGTTGTTTGTGTTACTTAACCAATGGAGAGAGGTGTCCAACCTGTGGACCAATGGTATGCTTTTTTAGCGCAGCATGTTATAAAAAGGCTGAAAGGAATTGCAATAAAGACTGCTGATGTCTTCTACCTGCTGGAGTCAAGCATCTTTATTTTCGTGTCTAATTGCGACAGGCCTGCATGTTGTCAATTGTTGCTGTGAGCCTCGCCAGAAAGACACACTGGAGCCCGGAGTTTGGGTTGATCAGAGCAGCAGCAGGGGAGAAAATCCCCGCCTTGTTTATTACTTCCTATTTTATACTTCTCGCAAGGTGACCATGGATTGGAGAGTGGGCATTCCCACCTCTTATCCACATTGGTCAAGGAGGCTGTCATTCAACCCCCCCTTCTCTTGGAGAAGGAATTCATAACAATGGCAGTATTTACAAAACACGATCTTCTGTTTACATTAAGGAGCATGAGAAGGTGCACCCTTCTACTTTAATATGAATGCTCAGCAAACTAGGAAGATCTCATGGTGACAGTCAATTACCAGGTTAACGATGCTGCACTAATGCTAGGGAAGAAATGCCCTCATTAGAAAGAAAAATACATCTCACCATCAACCTGAACACCGCAAAATGGGGGAGAAAAAAATACCTACAAGTGTAAACACAGATAGTTAAAAGGGGAACTAGAGAGACAATGGGTTTGTGTTGATTTGGCACGGCCTGATTTTTTTTGGTAGCGAGGGGAGGGCCTCAGGGGCAGCTTCTGTGAGAAGTTGATAAAAGCAGCATGTCCAATAGAGCCAATCTCTGATGGCTCTGAAGATGGATATGCTGCTGGCCCAATTAGAGGTTGGTAACGCCTCTGTGATGACATATTTAAGAAGAAAATCAAAACAGTGCACATGATACAATCCTCCTTGAGGCCAGCGTGTTATGAGCCCCATGGAGGTGTATCAAGCTCTGAGGGTTGACCAGCAATCTCCCAGAAATGGCTTAACAATAATTAACTAGACAGCTGATCAGGTGTATTTTGAAAAAGCAAAAGGGTTTAATTAAAGACAAAATAATGGAATATACAGAACAAAAGAGTAAAAGCCATGCACAGTGCAGGGAAGGCCCTTGCACCTGCTAAGACACTCCAAAAAGTCCCGAGAACGTCTCTGCTCTTTCTTACGTATTTAACAATTTAGGAGGGATTTTTGGCTTGCTGTCCAATAGAAAACAGCCACATACCTTGAGGGACAGCTAAAGATCCAACAGGTGCCTTTGTCCTGGCACTGGGTCAATTACAGTGAGAGAAGCATAGAAGATTTTGGTTCTTCTTCCCTAAAAGTTCCAGGGGTGTAACTTAAATTCTTTTCCTAATACAGAAAACACCTACTCGGTGTGTGGGTGTTCACTGCAACATCTAAACCTTTTTTATTACAAAAAAAAAAGAAAAAAAAAAAGAAAAAAAAAAGAAAAAAAAAAAAGAAAAATAGTTACCTATAAAAAGTTCTCACTCTTTTTGAAAACTATATTTGTGCCAATAACTTATTATTGCTTTACAATTTGGTTCTATAACTTAACTGTAATTTTTATGGATTAAATTATTTTGAATTTGTTACCCTTTCTTCTCTTCCAGCCAATTATTTCAATTATTAATTTTTTAAGATTAAAATTCAGTCTCTCATTGCTTTGGAACTATAATTTGCCTTTTAGTCTGTTGAGATGTTTTCAAGTGAACTATATTCTCTTCTTCATGTAGAATTGGGACTAACAGAACCTTTTAACTTTTTTAACATACACAAGTTGAAAACAAGAAAATAACATTAACATGACAGAAGTAACTTAGAAAAACTTGCTTAGTGCAAAGAATACTGTGCTGAGTAATCTTTAACTAGTGCAAATTTTATAAAAACTCAGTCTCTGCTTTGAAAATGTTCCAGTGTCCATACTGCTGGTTTTGTCAAGGTGTGGGAGTCTTTTTGAAGCCATGGTCTGTGGTCTTTTGTGTGGTCTTCTTCAGGTGTGTTCTGCTGCTCTTTCATCTGCTGAAGTTGTAACTTGACATCTTTTGCAGGAACTCACTCAGAGCCTGCACTTGTGGAAACATGCAAACCTCTCCCCCATGCCACAGAGGACAGGCTCCAAAATTTGTTCTGTTTCTGGATTTTTTATGAATATAAGAGATTAAAAGCATATATAGCTCTGTTCAGTCTTTCTATAGACTGGCTTTTGGATAAATTAAGTATATTTGTAGTATTTTTGATGTCTTACATGTTGAAAAGATTGTGCAGTTTGTAAGAAATGTATGTTTTGGAAATGAGAATGCTTACAAGAAATGTTTGATTACTTTTTTGGTCTTTTTTCTGTTATGTGCTGATGCAGAAATTGCTCTAGAAAATGTGTTGGTAAGAAGATGTATGTGTTTGAATGTTTTAAATGGCTGATATTGTGCTACATTAGTTTGCCATTTCTGTAAGCTATTTAAACTTTGGGAGTCATTATTGTTTTTGTGGTATAGCTAGCTTTTGGTAGTCTGGGTATAATTGGACTTGTGGATGCATGGCTGGAAAAGCAGGGACATGTGCACAATCCTGCTTTTAGCCTAAAGGATGAGTAGAAGCTGAAAAGTCCTTGAACTGTTCTTTAGATGGGATAAGGATGAAGTAAACTTTGGAGCAATAGCTATAACAGGATGCTAGACAGGATGTGCTGAACACAAGTTGGGGAAGGCTCACAGCATCCAGCCGCGTGGACAGAGCTTCTAAGCCAATTATATATACTGCAAGGACGCATGAACAGTATGGTTTAACCAATGATGTTCAGAGTTAGGTGCATGATATGCTTAGCACAGTATAAATGTAAGCCAAATAGCTGAATAAATGAGCAAGATCTTTAACTCATATTGAGTGCTGTCTTGACTCTGGCTGATCTCCGGCAACATGGACTATTGCTTTAGCTTGATTTTGAGATATGTGAAATATTTTTTACAAGTGTTGATGCATTTTGAGGAAAGATGCATGGCTTATTCGAGCTTGTTTAATATCATTTAGTAGTGTGGTTAGGATTGTCATTGCCACAAGGTCTGTTATGGCATTGCCTTCTGCTTGAGAATTTAGTGTGTAGTTTAATGTGTGTTGTAATATGTGTAAAGAAGTAAAGTTGCTGTTGAGAAGAAAGAAAAAAGATTAATTTGTAAGTAAATTGTTCACCTGGTTACTAGAAATTTTTCTTTGAGCAGAGATCCCTTGGCTTTTTCTAGTAAACCTGCAATATAAAAAGAATTTGTTAAAAGGAAACACGAACTTAGAAAAAACATGCAGAACAGCTGCTAGCTTCATCATCTGAGTGAGGTTTTTACTTTCTTAATATCTGATTTTTATTTTTTGGTGTTTGGATTCTGCTATATGACTACAGGGTTTTGAGATTTTATTGAGTTATTTGTAGCAAAGGGTAATTGTTTTTAGGGGTGTATGAGTTTTTAAAGGTTTCTGAGTTAGTTTCAAAGACGAATTTAAGAACTTATGTTTAAGATAATGACTAGAGATTTTTCTTACAAAATTTGAGGGCAATTTGTAAAACTTTTTAATTTTGAAGTAACTATTTTAGATAAATATATGTGGCAGGCAAAATATTTTTGCAAAATCTTTTCCTGTAAAGGAAAAATATTTAGGACATAGCCTTTATAATTAGTTGTGATATAGATTTCTTGGGCAAGTTGTGATAGTTTTACCTAATTGACAAAAGAAAAATACTAGTTATAAAATTATTAGATGGTTCTTTTCTTGAGATTACACTGGAAATTAGCTTATAAAGTAGTGAATTTTCTCCTAAAACTGCAAATAAAATTTAAAAAGATAGGTTAAGGTTACAACATTGTTTCTAGCATATTAGGATGGCTCGCAGTATTTTTAAGGTATCTTGAGCTTCTTTGGTGAATTTGTGATATACAGTATGAAATAATTCATGTTTAATAAAATATATGGTATAAAGTCATTCATGCTTAAGAATAAAAAGTGTTCAGGAATTGTGAATGCCCCTGCCAGTGGCAGGGGAAGGGACTAAAATTTGCAATAGAAAGAAGGGTAGCACCGAAGAGATGGGCCTTCTCCGGAGATGGACCTGACCCAGCAATTAACACTCGACATGGATCTAATCTCCATCATCCAGGGCATGCATCCCAATACCCGGTTACCAGAAATAGAACTAAGTATTCACCCCTTCTCGGAAGGCTATTCAGCCAACCGGCAGCAAGGAAAAGAGGCGACATGAATATGTTAAAGAAACAAGAGAAACAAAAGAAGTATGAAGCAACCCACTGTCCAGCCAAAAACTGTATATAAACGGACTCTGCAAGGACTGAATTCGTGAACTCGGGGAGCTTCAGTGCAATAGAGGCCGAAGCTGAGGTTCACCCAGTGCTGACCCTGGGCTCGGCACTGATTTTTGCTTGTGGCTTTCTCCAACTTCTATATTGCCATTTTTCAATAAAATTCTTTGTTGATAAAATTGGCTAATCATTTATTACAAATTCTTGTGGTGAATTTAATGTGCCCTTTTTTTGATTCTGTAAATTTTGTATCTTGTCCTGCTGAGATGGCATGGTTAGCTGTTTGTTGCATTGTAAAGTCTTTTCATCTTTCTAAAGGTTTTCAGTTCTTACTCAGAGTTGCTTCTCTCTGCTGCAGCTTTTGTGATTCATTTGCTAATGAGGCTGTTTTTCTGCTTCACAACTCAAACTTGCCAAACCGGTTTGGCTGTCTCAAACTTCTTGTCTCAACACTCCCCCTCTCGCTGCTGTTGCTTTGTTCTTCTGGAGGGTCTGAGGAACGAGAAACCATTGCCTCGGTCTCGTCCTGCCCCACTGCCGCCGGAGCTCAGGGGCTGGTCTCCATCTCTCGCTGGGCAAGGGAGGTCGGGGGGAAGCCCCCCTCTCGTCGCTTGTGCTGGTTTCATTTGGGCACTTTTGAGAGCATGCCACTCTGCACCGCCTCTCCCCATTCCCCGCCAGGGATCTTCATTGACTTGAAAAGAACAGGGCTTATGCCTTTATTAATATTCAGCTCTTTAATAAAAAGTCATCAGCTGGATGGTAGGGTCTGACAGGAGTTTTTCACGCTGCTGTAGCAATCCAAAGGAGCAGGTGCTGTCCCAGTTCATCACTCCACTGCAAACAGTAGGTGCCGAGTCCTTGTTCCCATGGGAACAGCCAGAAGCTCTCTCTGGTCAACCATCAGAAGGCAGAGTGGTGGAGGTCTGTCACTGAAGTGCGGAGTAGCAGACGTCAGCTCTTTACCCTCAGGGAACAACCTTGAGAGTTTCCCGCTCTCTCTCTCAGTCACTTGAGCTGGCCCGCTCCCATTCCATTCAGACTCTTAATAGATTATGGCGAGTCTTCGAACCAGGCCAGGGGGGTGCGTCCACTCCTTCCTTGGCCAGGGCACCACCTGGATCTTTTCACTGTGTCCAGTCTTCCATTTTGGGGTGCCTTTCATCCCCAAAGAAGTCTCTCCCAGTGTGCTGTGTTCGTCTTATTTGCATATGCCCTCTTCAAGTAGGCAGCATGGGGGGGGAAACTAGGTAAGCTCCGATTACTGTAGGCACAGCTAGGACAATCACCTTGCTTTTAACATGCTAATGCAGGAATGCAGGACTGGCAGGATGGCTGCCCAGCCCCGCCAGGGACAGGGGGTCACCTGTCTCTGAGGCGCCGGGGCACCGGCACCTCCCATTGCCCCTTCCAGAGCTCCACAGAACCATGCTCAGCCGCCGCTTCCCGGGGGCAGGGGCTGCGACATCAGCCACGGCTCCCGGCCAGCACGTGGGAGAGGGGAGAGGGGGCCGAGACACCAGCAGCTGCAGTGGCTCCAGGCAGCCGCCAAGGCATCTCCCCAGGGCAGGGCCCCGCTTATAGCGGCGGGGGTCCGGCAGCAGATCTGTCAGGGCTGGGGACGGCGGCAGCAGTCTCAGGAGTTCTAGAGACATAACCCCGCCACATCTCGGGCTACGGCGGATACACAGGGGCAGCCTTTGGAGCATCCACATTGTGAAAAATGTGAAATGATTAATTCATGTTCTTATAGTTAATGAAATATTATTGAAAACTATAAAACTGTATATCTGTGTGTGTTATATGAAAATGTAAGTTTCAGGACACCTTGTAACATTTGGCTAAACCAAATTGTTGAAAAGGCAGGCGCCACCCGAGGAACTCCCATTCAGAAAGAGACAATAGGATTACGGGAAACCTACAGCCTCCTCGAGCACCGGCAGGAAACCCATCGAGATAAGGTGGTTGAAACATCAACGGTTCCTGACTACTCCCTCTCCGGTCATCATCCATATCTCGACCCTTCATCAGCCATAAGGATCTATAGAAACTGGACATTAACATATGAACTGAGAAAAGAACTCTTTCCAGCCTGGTCGGAGAAACCCTTGAATTTGAATAGCTAGCCGGGAAACAAAGGGAAATATGGGGAAATATTGCCGAGGGCAGAATAAAGTGTATAAAAACTAAGCCCCGAACCGGGCAAATTTGTGAACCGTTGGGGGAGTGTTGGGAAGGATGAAGTAGAAAGACCTTGCAAATATGGTGGTTTAGATTCTGGGAGTCTGAGTTCAACAAGCGAGATAGAAATGAAAGCAAGCTTTGAGATTTAGGGTGTGGGGTGCAGGGCCATCAGCTTGTGAACAACGACCTGCTAAGCTGAGGGCCAGCCCCCTTGATTAAACAATATACTCCTGCTAAGCTGAGGGCCAGATCCCTTTGATTAAACAATATACTCCTGCTAAGTTGAGGGTCAGATCATTTGATTAAACAATCCCCTTCTGCTTGCCTTGGGTGGTGAGACATTTCTATTGGCTGTATGTGTTGTTATCTTGTATTAGATTGGTTAGTCCAACTCATACTATTCAACTTGGAAAGATATTTAATGTACGGTATTCGGGACCTCGCTCGGTTGCTCTACTCTCTGCTCTCTCAGCTCAGTTCGCTGTTCCTGCTCTCCTGGCCTGCTTTAGCTGTGCCTAGCAGCTACAAGCAAGGCCCTCACAATAAACCACGTGCTACCCCTGCACATTGCTTATAGAGATACTTTGTCGCCGACTCTACCGTCACAGAGATACTCCTTCAGGGGAGATAGCAGACTGCCAGGTTCTGTATCTCACGGTTCACCCTTGGCATTTTCCTGGGAAAAAGACTGTCAAGTATCTCCGCTGTTGGTGGGTTTATCGAAGTTCTGTAATTCGATCTTTATTAATAAACCAAATTATTATTTTAATTGGAGTATCGTATTGGCATTTATAACACACACTCACTGAGAATTCGTTCATAACAGACTGACAACCGAAACTCATCCTCTGATGCATCGGAGAGACCGCAGGATGCATGGGGATTTCTATGGTTCAATCTCCGAGTTTCTTTATTTTTTTCTGGCATGGGAGCAGCCATTTTGGGACAGGCAGTTTCCGGGATGTCAGTTCCGGTTCTCATGCTCATCACAGCCAGGGCGTGTCTTTTCGGGCTGTGGGCAGCAAAGAGGGGTGGTGACTGGGACTGGGGACGGCCCATTAAAGGGGAGTGTCTCGCGCTGGATTGGGACTGAGTGGCGCCTTGGTCTGGACGTGCTGCAAGGGAGGCTAGATGGTACCAGCCCACAAAAGGGGAAAATCCCATGCCACAGCAAAATGGCTCCGGCCACATACGTTTCCTTTGTTCACATGGGATTCATTTTCGGTGCGGTCTTTTTAAATTCACAAACTTGATTTTCTTGGGACTACTACTAGAAGGAGGATAACAGGAACATGAAGGGACAGAAGAGAGAAGGGGACGGAGAGCGAGTTTCGAGTGGCCCATGCTAACTCCCCGCGCGGGAGGAAGGAGGGGGTGCATGTTGGAACTGTCCAGACCGCTCCACTCTCTGCCTTTCAGGGTCGGTGTGAGGAACAGACTGCTTTTTAGAGTCGGGGGATTACAGTGTACATTTTTATATTCACTTCTACTTCGAGTTGGAGCGGCCTTAGCTTTTTAACTTGCTTTGCTCCATTTTTTTTTCTGTGGTTTCAGGTATGTTTTAACTTGTACTGAAACATGAGATTGGAAACTAGACAATATTAACCACAGAAACTAGAAGATATTTATTAAGAATAGGCATTCAGATGATGTGTGTTGCTTAATACTTGCTGCTCTGTATGATGCATCAGTTGCCTAATGTGATAAATAACCTGGGATAATTCGTGTTATAGTGTATATAAAATATGATGTAAGATATGTTTTAAAAATAAATGAAGCAAGCAAGCTCAGGCTTGTAGCAAATGCATTTAGGATGAACAACAGCCACTGTCGGGAATCCAAGGTGGAGAATACCCTGGCTGGAAATGCGAGAAACACCAAAATTAACAACAGAAAGGAAGGTGGGCTGAGAGCAGATCACGCCTTCTGGGCGGTGGAACTGTGAAGTGCCTGTTAGCGTAGGAAAACATATAACCACACGAAGGCGATCATATGCGGTTCTTTATTCAAGCGCGCGGGACACAGGGGCATCCAGTGCCCAAATCTTGTGCCCAAGAATACAGAGTTGACTTGTGATTTTTATAGTTTAAATTATACACATGTTAACTGAC
The DNA here is from genome assembly GCF_021018805.1 of Prinia subflava. Lineage (NCBI taxonomy): Eukaryota > Metazoa > Chordata > Aves > Passeriformes > Cisticolidae > Prinia > Prinia subflava. The sequence goes on from NW_026960608.1 coordinate 3,001,990, forward strand.
CTCTGTTGCAGGGAACAGTTAAAGATCGGGGACTAAAGAACGGGGTCTGACCCAATGTGGGTATATCACACGTTCTTCCCTTTATTCCTTGAGATGGCAGGTTAAATACAGACAGAATAGTTTACAAGAACAGGTGCATTCTGATAGGCAGTGAACATACAGAAGTATGTAAGCTATTGCAGTTTAAGGTAGCCACCGTGTCTTCCCAGTAACTGTTCCATGCTAGTAGCACCCCTACCTTAACACATTCCCAGTACCAGATAACCTTATCTGGTACTACATATGCTGGACGTACTAGGCCTACTAGGCCCTGGCCTGAGGCCTGGTCTGAGGCCCAGCTGTGGATAGCTCTGCCTTATGATCTAAGTTATCCTGTTCCTGCTACAGACCTCCACCCCTAGATACTGATTATCCTATTCCTTAGTTACTATCTTAAATCATACCTACGCTTCTACCCTGATCCACACTTGATTTGGTTAAAACAATGCTTCTCAATTATCTCCTGGGTTGCAGTCACACTTGATTCGGTCATTACAAAAGCATGGAGCTGGTTGCAGAAGCTGACGCTTGTTCCAAAGCCGAGCTGCGTCAAGTTCCAGTTGTACGTTCTCTACCTTTCTCCCCCCCACACATACCTCAACTTAACCCCGTGGTTAACTTATACAGAAATTATATTTTTAATCCTCCACCATCATGCCCAGCCATCAAGAACGATATGGATCTGGCAGCAATATCGGGAAAGACGCCCCTCTATGCAGAATTTCATCTCCCTATTCAGGCTTTCTGAGAAACGGACTTATTATTCATCTTTCCCTCGGAAGCCCCATTCAGCAGACTGGACGGCAGAAAGAGACTCATATGAATATGAAGGAAAAGAAGGGACAAAGAACTATGGGGGCCACAGGCAAAATAAACTGTTTATAAGGGGACCCCTAAACGGACTGAATTCGTGAACAGGGGTTCACCCAGTGCCGATCCCTGGACTCGACACTGAACTTCTGATTGCTGGCTTGTCCAAAATTTCTGTTTGTTAATTCTTTAATTAATAAAAATTATTTTATTAATTGGGAATTGGCTGAGTATTTATAACACCTAAGGAGGGAAGAGACAGGGCTATGTTTGGGAACAATAAAGAGGAATGCAAGGATGTCTGACAAGGTGAAGGATGTTTACCAAAACAGGAGACAAGAATACAAGATTATCAGAGATACTGAGATAACGAGGCTCCTCAGGCCCCCAGGACCAGATAAGACTGGCCTTATAGCTTAAACTATGACCAGAGGATCAGTGAGCATGCGCAAGGCAGAAGGGTCAGAAGTTCATCTCAATAGGAAGACTATTTTCTTCATCCCGAAGACTCCTGAGCAGACCACCAGAGGCAACTACGAAGGCACAAAAGACTGATAAGCTAATTAACATAGGAAGGGGGGGAGCCGAGGGATGAATATGCATGGGGGTATTGCGAAACTTGCTGCATATGTAACATACTATAGGATAAAAGAAAACGTGAGTGAGCGAGGGGCTGTACATGCCTTTGAGAGCTATCCCGCATCGCCCCCAGCGCTGAATAAACTACATACCTACTTTAAAACTCACTTTGTCTCTGAGTTTTAGAGTTTTTCCGCGGGTCAGTACTGAGGGCTTTTTCACCTTCTGATGTTACAAAGTCTACAATAGTCCGAAAATGGGACATCATTTCAAAGTAGGTCTCTCTTTTTTCTCCAGATTGTATAATTTTCACCCCAATCTGTCCTAAAAGTCCCATATAAGTTTTTCTGCTGCCATAGAGTTCTGGAACTGTTTATAGACTCATTTAACAAGTTTTTTGATCTCTTTCTTCTCAAAATTTAAGTCTTAAATTGCTAACTTACAATTAAAATAAAAATAAATGTCTCTCTCAACTACTGAAAAACTGGGTGCTTCTTTTCACTCACCGAAATGGCTTTCTGAGGCTTCCCCAGCTCCCTTGGTTTATTCCTGAATTCCTCAGAAATGCGGCGATTTTCCACCTGCAGTCTCAGCTCTGCGATGAAATGCGACAGAGGAGAGAGAGGGAGAGAGAGAGAGAGAGAGAAGGGGGGGGGAATAGCTACCAACAGAAGAGACTAAGTCCTCGTGGTTGTCCGCCAATAGATCCATCTTCTTCTGTGGGGAGATCTCAAATTTCGGTTTACTTAGAGAGTTTTTTAGTCTTTCCAAAGCGACAGGCAGCTGGCCAAAAGGTGGGGAGATCTGTATGAGGTCCATTGAGGGGAACAGGTACAGGACAGGCCATTCTGCAGCAAGCATAGCCAGTACAGCGTGACTTACCCACTGTTCCTGCATGGGTTATACCGGTTTTTGGTCCAGCGAGCACACCTGCAGGCAACACTTGGCTGACATCCCCCATCAGCCAGGCCGGAATTTCTGTGTTGGGGTTTTAGGGTTTCAGTCTCTGTCTTTTGGCAATGGTCATGAGGCAGATGAGGGATCTTCAGACCATCTCTTACAGGGAATCATCTCCGAAAGGCGTGACCGCGCCGTAGAAGGTTCTTTGCCCTCTGTTTATTTCCCAAGATCTTACATACAATACATATGCATAACCCCAGCATCTCCCATCCCCGCTCTGTATTAAAATGAGGCTATTAGTCCTTCATGCCTGGGCAATTCTTCTCTTGAATTGGGTCAGTGGTCTTGAAGGATAAAGTAAGGAATGTCTTCATCAGGTCTCCGTGACCCTCTGGCACGATCCAAGGTCCCCTGCTTCATGACTGATTAATATAAAGTCCAGGTGCTGGTCATTGTTCTACTGGTTTCAATCTGTTCTTATAGCGGTTCACTTACTCCACTTCCTTCTATAAACAGAACTGAAACAAGCTCATAGTGGCAAACAATATAACAATTAGCTCTAGCTTAAGCATCTAATAATCATTAACCTACTTACATCCTGATCAATATAAATTGCTTCTAACCCTTAGCTAAAATCTTAACTCTTTAAAATGATGATTCATTTCCCCACTTCTTCAAGGTTAGTAAATTCTTTTACTAATATATAGATTCTTCCTAATATATCTAAGTTGTGTGGTAGGTGTCTCAAAACTGTACCATATGCTCTTGATAGTGAAGTCAAAGCTGCTACTCCTTGCAGCATTGTCCAATTCCAAACAAGTATTATAACAGACAAGATCAAACTTACACCAACTAAAATGAGCAAAACAACAATTGGATGAACCAGGGTATTGAGTAAGCCGGTTGCTGTTGATGACCATCCAAAAAGCACATCCCACCAATGATGGGATGGGTCTTCTTCTAATCTTTTAAATACTCTCTGTATAGTCTCTGTGTCATGGTGTATTGTAATCAAAGTTGTCTTTCCTTCATTTTTAATTTCTTTAAGAATTTCCTTTAATTCATTATATTTCAACAATTGTGCAACCAAAGTTAAGTTCAGTTCATCCTTAGATGTTGCAATGTGTAATTTTGTGGTTTTATACCCCATGGTTTATTCCTTCCCCCTCCCCCCCCTCCCCCCCGGGTGGTGGTTTAGTCTGGGTTGTCTGTCTTCCCTGATACCTACCTGTATTCCTGAATGTTCCCTGTCCATCCTCCCCGGTACCAGCCCCTGTCTGGACTGCCCCTTGGGGAATCCCCCATTCTTCAAAGCTCCATTGGTTTGTTTCTATAAACCTCCTTATATTAGCCTTCACACTGGCTTTATGTTTTGTAAACTTCACTCTGTGTTCCTCCCTGGTCTTGTCCCTATTGGCCCCTTGACCCTAAACCCCACCTAGATTCTGTCCCTTAGAACCCACGGTCCTGGCTTTGTCCCTGGTCTTGACCTCTGCACAATATTCGAGTTATGTGACGTGATAATAAAGAAATCTCAGACTGCATGTGAAGCCCACTTTGCTCCTTTCTACACTGACCCAGCAGCAACCGCTTAGGACTCTTAGGACCCCGGGGGCTGTGTCGTGCCTCTGCAAAGTGCCTTATCACCAGGCACATGACGGCATTTATAGGCACAGGCAATATTTTTTGGACAGTAGTCAAGTTCACCTTTATATGTTGGTACGATATGACAGGTGCCTGGTAGGAAAAGTCACATCTTTCAATTTTGACAAAGTTACAAATGCACAGGTTAAACCGAGTTTCATTCACAATGATCTCATCCACCATTATAGTGGGGCATGCTGTTCTGAGGCAGACACAACCTTGTCCTGTTTAGATAAGCAGGACTGTCTGATTAATGGGATGCATTTCAAAGTAACAAATGCTTTGTTCTGTATCTAAACAAATATCTTTATCATCACCTACACTGCCTTTACATATAAGCCCTAATCGTTCCCTCATTGAGCAGGATTCTAAGTTAACAGTTCGCCACCTTCTTTCAACTTTCCGTGCCCACATTCTGTGTTCAGAAGGATATAGTATGGTCCCTTCACGATTTAGCTCTAAAGCAACAATTGGATGTATCACGCTTACTGATGCATCATATATGGTTAAAACAAAAGCCGTTACCGTATTTGTCATGGGATTATAAGTAAAATTAACTGGAACCCACCAGGATTGGAGCTCTTTTTCTAGATCTGAGGCATTATCCCAAACAACTTTATGGATTTCGACAAGGAATATGCCTTCTCCCCCGTCCCTAATGACTGAGGCCGCCACTGATTGCATCCATAACTGTGCTTGTGTACACCTAAGAGCTAAAGAAATGTTCTTACTAGCTGTGCCTAAGGTGTTAATTATCATCTGATGATTCTGCTCTTCTGTGTTTTCTCAGTCTGGTAATATTTTGGACAACTTTCACTGGCTGGTACCTAATGCTAATAAGGAAGATTGTAAAGGTTGTTGCAATTTGACTATATTACTGCCATTTACTGTCAATTTGTTCATTAATACTTCAGAATCCATTGTGTTTAAAACCCTTAGTCCTGTTACCAATAACCTAGTAAGGTGTTTCCTCTGTCTGGACATATAAGGCATATGCTTCTGCAACTAGCTGGTCCAATCCATGAAAGAGGTCCTTAAGAATGGAGCACACTCCGGTCGAATGGCAGAGGCATTCATGTGTATTGCCATCTCTACCCGTTTTAATGACCACTTTGGATTAACTAGCAATTTTTGAATTCCTGTCTTCTTAACAGCATATGGCCTAATTTTGGTAATTATGGGAGCTATGGGTTCTAAAGTGATTTGAGTAGCCGTGGTTTCTCTTAGTGTTGGCATTGGTTGAGTTATCTTAACCTCATTTTTTTGGGGATCAGTACAAATTTGGGTTATAGTATAGTCAATCTTAAAATCCTTAATTGCACAGCCTTCTGTTTTGAGCCTAAACTTAGAACAGTTGGTTAAACATTTGTCACAGCATTCAGGACCAATTCAAAAAGGTTTCATGAGTTCTTGATGAAATTCATGAAATCTATCCTGGACAAACACACCGCAACACGGACGGGCACTTTTTTCCTCCAGGGTTGGGGAGGCGTCATGGCCGCCACTGTGGTGGCCTCCATAATGGCACAGCCTGCAGGGATACATGACCCTGGCCGTTGCCATCTCGGCGCGATCCATGGCAAGCCTTGGCTGCCTGGCCGCCCCTAGCTAGCCGGTGCGAGCAGAAGGGCAGAGACGGCGGTGGCGGCAGCAGCTTCCCCTTCCCAGCACCCCACATGAAAAGAGGCATTAAACAGCACTAGCAGGGTCATCTGGCCAGCAGCGACAGCATGACCAGCAATTCCCCAACAGGGAACCTAGGCGAGATCAACTTCTCAGCGCTGCAGGATCTTGCAAGAATCTTTGAATTAGTGGAACCTGTTGACAATGATACCTACAAGTAGCAGGTTTTTTCTAGTCAGAGAAGAAGAGAAAGTGAGGACATTGGAGCTGACATTCCTCTGCAAGCTGTTGTGAAGACTATAGTAAAACAAACTGTCCCCTTGTAATGCATGAAGGCCACAGGGGATACAAAAATCCACTTGCAGCCCATGGAAAAAGTGCTCATGCCAGAGAAGATGGATATTAGAAAAAGCTGTGGTCTAGTTAGAGACTTGAATAGAGAGAGAGAGGGCCCTTGCTTCCAAACTAGAGGAGCCTATCCTTCAAAGACTGCACCCCGTGGACAAGTGACCCTAGCCACAAGAGTTTTGGGAAGACTTTGCCCATGGGAGGGACCTCATGGCATAGCAGATAAAAACCTCCTCTCCCAGAGAGAATGGAAAAAGATCTCCAGTGACAAACTGACCAAAACCCCCACACCCTGTCTCCCAGCTCTGTCGGTGGGAAGGAGGGAGGAACTGGGGGAAAAAAGGTGTTTTAAAGGCTTATTTTACTTCTCACTATCCTCCTCTAACTCTGTTAATAATAAATTTACTTTATACCTTTAAATTTGAACCTATTTTGCCCTTAAAGTGTTTTTTTATCCTAGTCCTTAACTCATGAGCCCTTCATCAATTTTTTTCTCTCTCCTCTGCCCAACTGTAACAGAAGAGGATAAACGAATGACTTTTGTAAGTGCCTGGCATTTAGCCAGTGTCAAACCATGACAGGGATACAGCTTGTGGTGCAGGGAAAGGAGCATATAGCAGGAGTCGGGAGGTGAGCTGCAATCCCTGCTCATCCACCAAGATGCCTTAACCTCTGTGATCCTGTTATCTGAAAATGGGGATAATCATTCTTACCCACCTAGACCCCTTGAAAGGATGTGATGGGATTAGTTAGCAGCAGATCTAGAAAATTCAAATTGATAAGCACACTAACGAACCGCACAAGTCTCCACTCTGGTGCTGGCTCAGGGATGGGATGGAACAAGCTCTGCTCTTCCCACTGTCTTTTTATCTTTCATTTGTGGATGCCCAGAGGAGTCCAGCTGCACATGGCCATCAAAAAGCAGAGCCATAAGGATACCTAAACCCATGCCCAGCTTGTGCAGGGATAGATAGCCCTTATCCAGGCAGCAATTCTGTCACGGGATGAGTGGGAGCTTCAGACAAATCCTGCTTTAGCCTCATATTTTGGCAACAGTTTAAATTTAAGGACTCACTCTGGTCTGCAAGTTCTAAGGATGGCAGATCAGGTCTATTTATAAAATGAATTATTTATTAAACAGACAAGAGATAACAGGTAAAAGATCTCAATCAGAGTTACTGCACAGTATAAAACTAAAAAGAACTACCAGTAGATTGCAACATAACATAAAACAGTGCATGATATTAAGGTATCTGTATTAAAGCTAGCAAAAGAAATAGTATTGATTAGGAGTCAAATGTAACTTACTACCGAAATGATGATAATGTACACAGATTCCTTTTACTTAATCCCTGGGGAGTAACCTCGAAGCAGGCATCCCTACTCATGGGGGAAACACCACACATTTCCAGGGAAACCTATAGAAAGTTTCTGCTTTGTGAAAGTTTGGTGTGGCTTTTTATAGTTTTAAAGTGAGGTGTCTGTCAGTCAAAAATCCAGCTTATCTTCCACTTCTTGGGAAGTGGGAAATCAGACTCATGGGGTAAGATGAGGGCAGCTCCCATGGGACTGTGGGACCCTGTTGCATCTCCCCCTATGCAAAGGCAAGCTCTGAAAAAGGCATCAAGCAAAGACTCAGTGTCCCTCAGCCAGACACATCCCATCATGACACCTCTATTTTAGCATCTAGTCTGGGGAAATTTCTCTTTTCTCCTTCTTTTTGAGCACCAGATCAGGATAAAGCAAGAGCTTCAACGTGGTCTGGTTACCCCATGAGCACGCCTTGCAACTGGGATGCTGCCAGATGACAGTGCAACCACCAACACTGTGCCAGCAAACATCAAACCCCAGATATTTTATACTAGATTTTAAAGGCTAGAAAATATTTTATTTACAAATCTGCAAGTTTCAGAAGGGGAAAAAAAATAAAAGCAAAAAATTGATGAAACCAGTTGTGAAATCACTGACATTTGCCATCCTCCCAGGTGTCTTGGTTTGGAAAGACAGGTATCTGTCAGAGAAAACTGGAGTTTCCCTTGCAATGGAGAATGTAAAACTCTTTCCTTCCAAATTATTACAATTTTGCAATTAGGAACATTCAGGCAAAAATATGGGAATAGGAGTAACAGTTCTTTACCGGGAATATTAAAAATGCAAGCGCAGTAATACAAAAATAATAAAAAAAAAAACCAACAGAAAAAAAAATCCCACAAAAACCAAAAAAACCAAGCAAGCAAACAAAAAAAACATCTTAGAAAACCTTGACAGAGTCAGGAATACAACCTGACACCCTGTTGGCCAGGGTGTTGGAAGCAGTCCAAATAAGTCCTCCTGGAGTGACAGATGTGGTTCTCTTGGAGTAGAGATGATGACAGATGTGGTTCGATTGGAGTAGAGATGATCTTGAAGTGGCCGTGAGATGAGTCTGGTCTTCCTCTGAGAATCTAGTGGAAAAGAGGATGCCCTGCTGTTCTGAATTTCAGGTTTTATCCAGGTAGGAATGCTTGGCTCCTCCCACTGGGTGGAGCATCTCACAATGGAATGATTTAATTTTATCAGTCATATGATGAGCCTTAATGGCTCATTAACAGCAGATATCCTCTTGGAGGGAGGATGCATTGTGGAAGAGATAAGGAACATTGCTCCCCTGGTTTTAACAACTGGCCCATTAACAGAAGGCATCCACCACCCTCCCCCCTGGAGTCACAAGAGATAAAGGAAAAAAACAACATCTTCCCAACTGGTTTCAACAGATGAAATAGAACACACATTTTTTGGTTATATAACCTAAGACACCAGGACACTCTGCAGACTGCTGCCAAGATTGTTTAAACCACACAAAGCAGAAGATGCTGCTGCTGGAGAACTGGGTTAAACATCTACCCAGTTTCACTCTAAAATCCAACTGGAAGTCCACATGTGCTTGCCTCCCCGTGGCACCCTATGCACTGGGCCTCAAGGATGTAGGGAAATACTCACCCAGCACCATACAGAGAGGGACTGCAGTCACACTATTATTCTTCAGGATGTGGTTCTGACAGAAAGCATGACCAGTAGAGGCTGGGGTTCATGTTGCTAACCCTGTGTGGGGACAATGCTCTTGGGAAAATTGTCTTGGGTGCCATGGCCAATTCAGTGCTATTATTCCACCCACGCAGTTTAAGTCTGTCTAGGCTAGGGTAACTGATACAGGGAGGCAAACTCCCCTTCCCCACACCTCCTCTGAAGATGGGGAAGAGAAAGGAGAGGGACAGAAATGTAGGGGACCTGGCTTGACTGCAGGCACTGACCCAGCAACTGATCTAACTGATCTGAGATACAAAGCAAAGCCTCTACACCATCAACTTGAGAAGCAGCAAAGAATAAAAAGCCATTTCTAACAAAGTTAAGCACATACTGAGGATGACAGAGGAACAGACACACGGAGTCAGCGTGCCCTCAAAGGGAAGGCTGAAATCAGTAACATTGCTAAAAATAAAAATCTTTCTGGATGACACTGCAGTTGTCGGGCTTACGCAGGAGAGATGGGACCACTGAGCGATGTTTCAAAGCATGATTTATTGCTACAGTCTCATGAAGGAGTCAGAATGTCTTCACCACATGAGACAGAGGTCAGCAATCTGTGGTCAGTGGTCACAAGACCACAGGTTACAAGGTGTTTTAAAGGTTTATTAGCCAATAAACTACTGCCACACAGATTATTTCTACTTTCACACCAATAGCTAATTAATTTGTATCACACGACTTGCTGCAATGTGGACTTTCTTAACCAATCATATAATGACACACAAAGCTACTTGCTACACCTTAAAACTTTTTACTATTTCTGTAACTACTTCTATATCCAAACTTTAAAACCTTAAAACTTTCCACTACCCAGCTTAACACATCTCTGTCTAAACTATAAACCCACATTCTTGCTTATGGTCTCTAAAGCAGATAGCCTTTTCCAAGGTCTCAAGTCGAACCCTGTATTCATTTCTGTGTTTGGGCCTGCATGCACAAGGTTTTGAGAATTTTCTGTGCCTGGATTTTCCATATGCAGTTGCAGCTCAAAACAATCAAGTTGTACACAAAGGCTTCATCTACTGAGAAATCACAAAATAACATATAGTCCTGCCTCCAGTTGTCGCTGTGGAGTCAGAGACAGGGACGAGACATTAACACACTGAGATCACACAGCAAAAGCAACGTTTATTGTCTGGCAGCTCATCTTATAGGGTTTCCAAAATTCCTGCGCTTACAGACATGATTGGTTAAGGGTTTTAACTCCGCCTAGCTCACTGGCCAATGATATGGGTGTATCTGTGCTTCAAAGGGGTTGGTGGAGGTCCTCTGTCTGGGTTTGAATCCAACCTATTGTTATCGTGTCCAGGGATGTTACATTCCCCTGTGGGAATGGTCTCTCCCCCCTCAGGGACCCCTAGAGCTTGTACCATGTAGTTTGACCCTTCCTTCCCTTTCTGACCCCATTGGCTGTGTCTCAAATTGCCCCTCCCTGGCAAGAGTTGAGAAAAGACCCTGTTCCTCTGTGCACGCCCTCTTTCCCTCTGGAGACCACCTGGAATAAACATCTTGATCTGTAGCTGAGGGTCAGAGCCTCTTTTGGGTCCTTTTTCTTGTCTATGAAATATTCCTCCAAAGCCTGAGAAGGCCTGAGCTAGCTTGGAACTTCGCAGGGATTAAAAAGGAGGATTTATTTTCAATTTGTGCCCAATTGGGTTTTTATGAATTTCTAGAAGCCCACGTGTGAGCTGGAGACCCCCAAACAGGGTCTCAGAAGCTTTTGGGAAGATCAATTCCCCTACGGCATTTTTGGCCACATTCTGTAGCTATAAGTGTGTAGGGATAGAGCTCGTAGCTTGTGTTTTCGCCCAATCACGAGTGAGCTTAAGGCAGGACCTTCAATTGCTCCTGGCTCAGCACCACACTCCCACAGAACAGGTAAGTACCTCTGTTTGGCTGTTACCCCGGGAATAGCCTTCAAACTGGGAGGGAGTAACTTCTTACCATCGGGACTGTGGTAGGCGGGCGGGCACTAGGACCCTGCGGCCAGAATTGCGGTTGTTTCTTTTTTTCTTATTTTTTTCCTCCGGTCGCAGCCCGCAGGCCCCTGGAGCCGCTCTGCCCCAGGGAGCCGTTTTTTTCGGGGAAACCCCGGCTCGGGCAGGTCCCCCACAAGCCAGGCAAGGCTGCGGGACCACCCCGGTGCCACCGGAGCTGAAAAAAAAAAGGCGCTAAAAAGCGATCTCAGCCCCGGAGTTTCCCTGCCTGTATTCTCGGTATTTAGGAGACACAGGACTGTAGAGCCAGATTATTGCATCCGGAAGGTGGATTTTGAACAAATAGCTTTCAGAAATATCGAAAAAAGGGCATTCAGTTATCTGTTCACCAAAAGAGTGTATTAAAACAGCTTCAAGATCTTTTCATTAATGTTAGAATTTCCAAAAGGCTGCAGAAAAAAATCGTTTGCTGGCTGGAAAATGAGTTCCCAGAAGCTGACCTCTTGCAAATAGATACTGTATCATTCTGGGACCACGTAGGTAGTGTTATTACAGAAAGAGTACAGGGTAATGATCACACTGCTTCCCTATTTATTCCCATATTTTTGCAAGCACGTAAACATCTCCTGGAGTTACAAAAAAACAGCCAGCCACAGAAAACCTCCCCATGTAACCCTCTCTCCGACCCTCCCTTATACCCTGGTTTACCATCCTCACAGTACCCCTTTAACACAGCAGGTTTTTCTCTGGCAGACTCCTCCAGGGGTGGGATGCCTCTCCAGGGCTCTGGCCATGCTGCAGATCCCCTGGAAGCAACACTCCACGTGCTGGACAATAATGGCAGCTGCCAGGCGCCCAGACCTTCTTCCCATAATCCCTTTTTCCCCCCGATCCCCTCCCCTACTCCATACCCCTTTCCCAATCCCTTTTGTCCCTTCTGCAGCCCCGCCCCACCGCTCCTCCCCCTGCCTCCCTCTTGGCTGTGGCGGCGGCAGCAAAGGGGGCGGGCCCGTCTCGCCTTACAGCCACAGAGGAGGGTGTGATTGCCTCACAGTGGGGGGGGGGGGGGGGCGAGTCCCTTGCAGCGGGGGGAAGGGAACAGCCTCCTCTGCCGAGCCAGGACAGAGGGAGAGAGCCTCCTTTTCCCAACCCCCAAGGGATTGCAAACGCTGTACCTCCTATGCCCCAGACACTGGGAGACCAGCAGAAATTTTAAGACCTTTGGCAAATGTGGATGAAAACATTTTCTCTGTTGCTCCTGTCACATATGTTGGTAGAAAGCATGGAACCAGGCAATACCAGCCACTTTCCTACCAGGATAAGAAAGAACTTTGCAAAATTCAACCTGAATTTGGCAGATCTAGTGCAATATTTAAGGGCATGTTTCGAGCCACATTTAATTCTAATGAAATGGTGCCTAGGGACATCAAAGACTTATTTAGATGTCTCTTATCTCCCTCAGAGTATGATCTGTAGGATAGTATGTGGAAAAGAGCTTTAAGAACATTATTACAGGAGATGCATCAAACCCCTAATGCAGCTAAGGACACTGAGGGACATGATATTACACTTGAACATCTGTGTGGGGAAGAGGCCTGGCATTGCCCAGAAAAACAATCTTGAGTGTTATCCAAGCCAATTTTACTTAAGATTAGTGCTGTTGCAGAGAAAATGTTTTATCAGCTACCAACAATGGAAGGGAAAGGCAGTTACGTCAATATTAAACAATTTGCTACAGAGAATTTCTTGCAGTTTGTTGATCGTCTGAGGACACAGGTGGAACAAAAAGTACAAGACCCCGTGGTGCAGGCAGAACTGATTAAGGAGATGGCTCAAAGGAATGCTAACGAGACCTGTCGTAGAATTATTCTTAGCCTTCCCCTAGAACCTCCGCCTAATCTGTCCCAGGTGACAGAGGCTTGTTCAAGGAGGGCGGAAATGTTCTGCACATCTGAAGGAAATCCAAGACCTGCACACCCACAGCCTAAAGCACCTGCGGTACCAAACCCAAACAGGCAACCAATGTCAACAGATGAGCTGAAACGCATCAACTGCCTCCGCTGCAAGAAACCAGGACACTTTGCCAGAACCTGCCCTCAGACCCAGAAGCAGAAGAAATTCAACAAACAAAAAACCTGAATTTACAGCGCGTACCCGCTGCTGATACTACAACGCGCAAAGATATAAATACAGCCGGACTCACATTGGGAAAAGCCTCTCTCTTAAAAAAAAAGGAGGAGGACGGGTCACATGGTGTGGGGTTGCGGAAAAATGTAAATGTTAAATGTTCAACTAACAAGGTTTGGCAGCCACTAGGCCGATTCAAGCTTGTGACTACCAAAGGTTTTCATTTCAGATCTACTGAGTGGATGGTCATAACAGTGGACCTGTCAAACATCTCACAGGACCTGATGGTTTACCACATGGGATTGGACAGTGAGTATTTTGTTATTGGGGACACAGCACACACACCCTTGGAAATTGAGATAGCTCCCATGACCATTAAGGGAAAAATAATAGGCCTCATGTTGTTGGTACGCTGCATGCACCCACCCTTTTATCTTGTAGAGGGGCAAATTCTTGCCCAAGCCATTCCGGTACCAGCAGAGATCACAGCAGATGGAAAATCACCAGAGGTCTACTGGACAGAAGTGGTGGGAGAACCTAAACCCTCTATGGCATGCAACATTACTTGTGGGTCAGAGCGCCTCCTAGTGGCAGAAATTTTAGACACAGGCGCGGACATAACCGTATTCCCACAAAGCATGTGGCCATCAAACTGGGAATTACAACCTGTGGCTGGCAAACTTCAGGGCATAGGAGGAATCACATTGGCAAGGATTTCAAAAAACATCGTGCAAATTGAGGGACCTGACGGAAAGGTGGCAAATGTCCGCCCATTCGTAGCAGATTATAAGGCCCCACTGTGGGGGAGGGACACCATGTCCCAGTGGGGAGTCCAATTGGTCATTCCTAAGACACCCCAGGATTTTTGCAAATAGCCACTGTGGAGCGCCCTACCCAAAAGTTAAAGTGGTTGGAAAACACCCTGAGATGGGTAGCACAGTGGCCTTTGAGAAAAGAAAAACTCAAGGTGCTTGAAAAGCTCATGGAAGAGCAATTGGCTCAGGGACACATTGTGGAGACAACAAGCCCCTGGAATTTCCCGATCTTTGTAATAAAGAAACCGGGGAAGGACAAGTGGAGGTTGTTCCATGATCTACGAGAAATTAATAAAATAGTAGAAGACATGGGACCTCTCCAACCAGGGATGCCCACTCCAACAATGCTCCCCCGAGATTGGCAATTGGCTGTCTTAGACATCAAGGACTGTTTCTTCCAAATTCCATTGCACCCTGAAGATGCCCCACGGTTTGCTTTCTCAGTTCCCACTGTTAATAGACAAGCCCCAATGAAGCGTTATCACTCGAGGGTCCTTCCCCAGGGTCTGAAATCGTCTCCTTTCATATGCCAACAATATGTAGCCTCATTACTGTCTCCGATATGCGCCAAGAGAAAAGAAGCCATCATCCTTCACTACATGGATGATGTGCTTGTGTGTGGCCCCAATGACTGTACTCCAACACACGCTTGACCTAGTGGTTAAAGCTTTAACCTCTGCTGCATTTCAATTACAGGAGGACAAGGTTCAAAGGATGCCACCTTGGAAGTACCTGGGTTTGCAAATCACTGCAAGGACTGTTGTTCCGCAGAGCCTAGAAATTGGTTGCAATCCAAAAACTCTAGTAGATCTCCAATCCCTGTGTGGGTCTTTGAACTTGGTAAGACCCTGGCTAGGCCTCACAAATCAAGATCTAGAACCCCTCTTCAATTTATTGAAGGGGGAGAAGGAGCTGATGTCTCCCAGGGAGCTGACCCCAGAGGCGAAGACAGCAATCGAAAAGGTACAAAAAGCCTTGTCAGAGAGGCAGGCTCATCGATGCGAGCCAAAGGTGCCTTTCCATTTCATTGTGCTAGGAAAGCTGCCACATCTGCATGGTTTGATTTTTCAATGGATAGAGGAGCAGAAAGATTCACTCTTGATCATAGAGTGGTTCTTCCTCTCTCACCAAAAATCCAAGACCATCACAGAGCCACAGGAGTTGATAGCTCAGCTGATTCGGAAGGCCAGGGTAAGATTGTGTGATTTGGCGGGTTGTGACTTTGCATGTATTCACCTCCCGGTCAGACTTTCAGAGGAGGGAAAGAACTCTCCTGAGAGATTGACCAAAGAGATGTTTGAGCATTTGCTGCAGAGTAATGCCAGTCTCCAATTATCTCTGGACAGCTACAGGGGACAAATATCAGTCCATGCCCCGTCCCATAAGTTGTTCAATGAGGAATTCCACCTCATTCCTCACGAGAAGCGGAGTCGGAGACCACTCAAAGCTCTCACAGTCTTCACAGACGCATGTGGGGCTTCCAGCAAGTCGGTGATGACTTGGAGGAACCCATGGACTCAGCACTGGGAAGCTGATGTTGAGTTTGTGGAGGGATCCCCCCCAAGGGGCTGAACTGGCCGCAGTGGTAAGAGCTTTTGAGAAGTTCTCAGAACCAATTAATTTGGTAACCGACTCTGCCTATGTGGCAGGAGTAGTGTCCAGAGAGGAGCAGGCTGTGCTCAAAGAAATAGAGAATGAACATCTCTTCAGGTTGCTTTCAAAGCTAATTTATTTGGTTTCTCATCGAGAGCATCCGTTTTACGTGATGCATGTGAGGTCACACACTGATTTGCCAGGTGAGATCGCAGAGGGGAATCGTCAGGCAGACTCCCTTGCTGCACCAGTTGAAAAGGCACATCTCCCTGATGTCTTCCAACAGGCAAAACTGAGTCACCAACGCTACCATCAAAATGTGTCGGCTCTGATCCGACAATTCCAGCTAACACGGAGCCAGGCTTGAGCCATCGTGGGTACCTGTCCCAACTGCCAGCTCCAGGCCATGCCATCGATGGGCGTGGGGGTTAACCCCAGGGGCCTGGGCAGCCGTGAAGTGTGGCAGACAGACAGCACGCACATTCCTAGTTTTGGTCGCCTCAAATATGTTCATGTGAGCATTGACACATATTCGAGTGCAGTGTATGCCTCTGCCCACGCAGGAGAAAAGTCTGTACATGCCAAGCAGCACCTGGTGCAAGCTTTTGCAGTGTTGGGAATTCCAAAAACAATCAAAACTGATAACGGCCCAGCGTATGTGTCCAAGGAGTTTCTAGAATTTGTCCAGCAGTGGGGAGTGGAGCATAAAACTGGCATCCCCCACTCCCCCACAGGTCAAGCTGTGATTGAGCGTGCACACCAGACTCTCAAGCAGGTTTTGGCTAGGCAGAACACCTCAGCTGCATGGATGTCTCCACAGCAGAAGCTCTGCAAAGCCATGCTTACCATCAATTTTCTGAATTGTTCATTTGAGAACGAGTCCACCTGTGGTACGTCATTTTAACAGTGGTAATCAGTTTAAATTGTCTCAGCGTCCACTGGTTTTGATTAGGGATCCTGAAACTTGGGAAACCAGAGGTCCCTATGAGCTTCTGACCTGGGGTTGTGGCTATGCATGTGTGGCTACTCCCTCAGGCCCTCGGTAGATTCCCCAGAAATGGGTGAAACCTTTTGTCCCCAAAAATCCAGCTCCAGCAGAAGGGGATAAGAAGCAAGTAAGCGATGCTTCAAAGAGAAGACGCCGCCGGATGGAAGAGAGAGAATCTTCCTAGGTGTAGATTCCTTCTGGCAGAAACAGGAACTTTTTAACATGTTTTAAAAATGTTTATTTTTCCCTTCTAGAGAAAACCTACCTCCCACTCAACCCTATGATGAACCCCATCCAAGTTGTCATCCTGCTAATGCTGAACAGTCTGGCAGCTGCATGGATCGTCCCTCAGAACGTCTGGGTGACCCTGGCACAGACACTTCAGCAGGAAAACATATGTTTGTCCACTGCAGAAGCTAAGAACCCTATGTCCACCTGTCTGGTAGGAATTCCTTTGCAGGCTGGAGAATTTCAAGCAGGTTTGAACAAATACAGGTCCAACGAAATTCCAGAGCCACACACCCCCCAGCCACACAAGGATCACCAAAAGCAAGCTGTGGTGGCCATGAACCCCTTAGAGGAATGGGTGCGGAGTTTGCCCAAGGTAGCTCAGGAGCCCCAAGAGTTAGAACTATTGGGTTCCTCCCCTGCAACATACTGCATACATTTTTCTGTCATCCCAAAACCTTCTAGCACTGACGCGTACCACCTCATAAGACAATTCCGGGGAGAGTTTACTGCAAAGAGGTGGTGTCATAATATAAGCCACATTGCAGCAGACAACCCATCTCACTCTAGCCCCAGAAGCCTCCCTAAGGGATTGTTCTTGGTTTGTGGGGATCGGGCATGGGCAGGAATTCCATCCCGGCTTTTAGGAGGGCCATGTACCATAGGGCGATTGTCCGTATTGACACCCAACCAAACTTTAATTGGCGAATGGACTCACAAAAACAAATCAGCAAACAAAATTCAGAAGAGGAGTGCTGATAATCTGGACCCAAATTGTAATTCAGAAATTTTTCATTGGGCAAAGTCAAAAAGAGTTGCTGTATCCCTGTTTCTTCCGTGGGTAGCAGCAGCCAAAGCTCTAGGTGAATTGGGCCATCTAGAGTGCTGGGTGGTCAAACAGGCAAACTTAACATCCATCGCCATCAGCTCTCTCCTAGAAGACGAGGAAATTACCAGACAGGCCACCATCCAGAACCGCGCCGCTATTGATTTTCTTTTGTTACTGCATGGACATGAATGCCAGGAATTTGAAGGACTCTGTTGCATGAATCTGTCCTCAAAAGCTCCAAACATCCATGCTGCCCTCCGAAGCATAAACAACATGATCAGACAAGTGAAGCAAGAATCTGAAGATTGGATCAGGGAACTGTTCAAGGGCTGGGGATTCACAGGGTGGTGGACTTCTATAGTTAAAACAATTTTGTTATTTTTTATTATTCTTTTCCTTGTAACAATAGCATTCGGAATCCTACGCTGTTTGATTTTCAAGGCTATTAACAGCCTCATACCTTCTACCTCAGAAGTCAACCACATAGAGCTGGCAAACCTAAAGCGGTCTGATTTCCCTACCAATCATAAGTGGTGGGAAAACCCACACTCCACGTCAAAATTAACTTGATGGTTTTTCTTGGTATCTTTTTAAACAAAAAAAAGGAGGAGATGTTACATTCCCCTGTGGGAATGGTCTCTCCCCCCTCAGGGACCCCTAGAGCTTGTACCATGTAGTTTGACCCTTCCTTCCCTTTCTGACCCCACTGGCTGTGTTCCAAATTGCTCCTCCCTGGCAAGAGCTGAGAAAAGACCCTGTTCCTTTGTGCATGCCCTCTTTCCCTCTGGAGACCACCTGGAATAAACATCTTGATCTGCAGCTGAGGGTCAGAGCCTCTTTTGGGTCCTTTTTCTTGTCTATGAAATATTCCTCCAAAGCCTGAGAAGGCCTGAGCTAGCTTGGAACTTCACAGGGATTAAAAAGGAGGATTTATTTTCACAGGGACTTGTTTACTTCGAGCTATGCTGGTCGAGCTGCTATCTGTTAAGCCAAATCATCTGTGGAGATATAGTCCAGCTGTATCTGTTACATCCAGTTTCCTCAAAAACCAAGCAGTTCAATAGCCAAGGATGGGGGAAGGAGTTTATTAGCTATTGGAACCAATGAATTCAAAGGTTAGATTTAAGAGTGGGCACAGTATGCATAGCAAGTAAAAGAACTTATGTAAAGATGATTCAGCAGAAAAAGTATATAAAATGGATGGGTTTTGTTTGTTAAGTGGAACACGTTTTTGGAGGCGTTATCCCCCGTGTTCCTGGCTTCTGAAGAAAGGAGTGCCTGCTTATTCACATCAAATTGGTGTTGGATGCATCAGGAAAATTAATCCACTAACACCAGAGGTTTATGTCCCAAAAGGAGACAGAGGAGTCCTCTAACTTTATTCAAATAAAGGGAGAGGCCATGGGGCATTTCTCCTGGAATCTCTCAAATTTTTGGAGGACGCAGTCTCCTTTTAATCCTAATTTCCCAGCTGCATTTTCCTCTCTCTTTCCCCATTGGCTTAGGTACTTGAGAGGTACAGACTTCTCAAGATGCCTAATACCTAAGTGTTGCAATATAAACAGACAGGACTCTAGTTTCTTCATGCAGAAAAGCCCCATCTTTGTTGCACAGCTCATATTTTTATAGGAATATCAGAAGGCACCGTGTTAAATCCAATCGGTTTACAATATACTGACACTCAGTTTATTGGTCGGTAAATGGCCAGGGTGCATGTCCATCAAACCTTTCTGTTTCTAGATAGTTTACATATTTTGTTCACTGATTCTCATGGGATAGATTTCTTGTTTTTGCAGGTGTAACCTATTTTTCTTGCAAGAATAGATTGTTATGCAAACTGATTTTCATTCTCATAATTCTTTCTCATGGGAATTGAACAGACTAGCTGCTAGCTGCACTTAGCCGGAGTAGCAGGCCTAAGCCATGATTTTATAAGGCCCTTTCTTTTGTAAGGTTTTTACCTATATGCAACGGTTACCCCTTCTGTTTGTTAAAAGTAAACAACTTATGTAGTCTGATATTAGAACAGTTCACTCCTGTGAGGTTATTATCTTGTTAAAGTTATTGCTGGTTATCTATTAGATACGGGATAAGATACATGAAAGACAGATTACAATCAACAAAACTTATTAAATACAATCATGTCACTGATAAAGAGACTCCCAGTATAGGAAAACAAAAAGATAATGTCCAATGTCTCCTAGGAAGTGGAAATAGATGGTTACTGTTCTACAGTTCATATGACTGGAACTCAGGAGTTGTGCTGTTTAGGCAGGAGGAAGCCCATTAGCTGGAAATGTTAACTCTGACATGACTGAATGTCTTTCTGGGAGCCTGGAACAGGGAATAACTGAGGAAGGTTAGTAGGAACACAATACCATGACGAATACTGTAGGACATAAGGCCTCTGTTGATAGGTTGTCTCTCTAAGTCTCCAGACACAGTTATGTTCTGGCAGTCCTACTTCTGTTCCTGTCCTGGCTACAAAGGCTGAATAGTGACTAGGTCACCTCTCTTCTCACTGGGCCTCATTTTCTCAGAGGTGACCAATGTCTGTTCAAATGAGCAGGAAACCACTTTTAACCTGTTGGTGATAAAAACATATGCATACCTTCTCCCTAGGTTAGTAAATCAGCTAGGCCTTGCCATTGCACACTCAGTTGGTGTGGGAATACACAAGACAGAGAGTCAAACAGACTTGATTAGCATAGCTGGTTTGATAACCAAGATGCCATGGCAGGAACAAACAGAACTGTGAAGATTACAGAAGATGGGATTACACCTGCTTACTGGAAGAGAGAGGATTCAATCAACTTCTGCGAGCAAAGAATTGTTGTAAAATGCATGAGTTTTCTGTGTTATTTTTAGCCTGATTATTGTGGTAGAAATTATTAGCCTGTTTGAATTAGTATATAAGCTTTTGAGAAACCTGAGCAAAATGGAATTCTGATCACCGAATCAGTCTTCCCGTCTCTGAATCAATCGCCAATAAATTGGGGATCAAATTTGATCATCTTTTTAAAATATTGCATTATTTAAAATGATCTGCTGTCAATATTTCTAGTATATATACTGCATTATTTGAATGTTCTTAAGGTGTCAATTCTCCCTTCTTTTTTTGTTTTAAAAATAACACCCATGTATCTTGTTATGAACATGAAAGGAGCATTAAAATAAAACCATAAATGTAGTGAAACAAGAAACATTAAGCAAGAATGAGGTAGATAGTGCACGTAATTGGCAACACAGATGACATAGGGTGGTATTTGAAAACAATGGATTATCGATTCCCTAAATACTGTACCGTCACCCAGAGTCTGCAACAGCTGACAACCCTTGTTTCAGTGAGGACATGGATAACCATTCCCGGGAAAGGTTTCCAGGCTCACTTTAAAAATAGATCCAGCTGTCATATTGTTATAGGGTCAAATTGCCAAGTCAAAGTGACTTGAATATAGTTTTGGTGCAGAAAACACCTGGGTTTGCTGGACTATTTCCTGACTAGGTAGGGCCAGGGCTTGGCCAAGACCCAGGCCTTAATTGGTAGGGTCTCCCCAACATATTCTAGAAACATGCCTCTCAATAAGGAGATAGCTCAGGTGCAGCAAACTGCTAGAGTGCATCTGGGAAAATGACTGGGACTACATCTGATTACCAAAGAGTGGAAGCAGCCTTGCCATTAAGAAGTTGCAGCTGTGTTCAATAAGGATGTGTATTATAAAAGAGTCAGTTAGCTGGTCATGTTGTGAGATGCTGCCTGTGGAATTTCACAGAGAAAAAAAAAAAACAAAAACAAAAAGATATGAAAGTTTTACTGTAGGATAATAAATGGGTGATGCTTGCCACCATTTTTGGTGTCCGTCATGTGACCACTGTCAGGATTGCATCCGCATCCCGTGTTCCATCCTCTCTCACAAGGACCACAAGACCATCACTTTAGATGAGGCTTTTGATGAAATCCAGATATCTTATCCTGGAACTCTGGAAATAGGTAAAAATCATGAAACAGCACTGGATCAAGCAATAGAAGCTTACTGAAACAAGAGAAGAGACTAAAGACTGAGAAGAGCCAGTGCAGGGAAGAGCTAGAGAGCCTGTTCAAGGAGATGCATCTGGAGCTAGAGAACAAAAAAGAGAGGTCCCAAAATGACACGTGTCTTATAGATAATTACACAAAGATATGTTAAAGTTTATGAAACAGCCGGCTACAAGTAAGGTAATACTATCTTATGAATAATGTCTGTTATAAAAATCAGTGAATTCACGTCATGAGATCAAAACATCAGTAGCAACTGTCTCAGGAAATTGAGATAATATTTTTCCAAACATTCATGTATCTATGACAGGAAAATGAAACAAAGGAAAGCACTAAACAACTTACAATTGATAACAACCATAACTGTAGAACCATCACTCACTCTTCTGTGTTACCTATGGAAGATAAAACAGCAGAGATTGCAATAAATGATCATGTTAAATAACCAGCGCAAAGCATTGACACCCGTCGAATCTGCGAGGAAATCAAGGATTTAATGAACCGCATCTTCTTATATCCATAAGCAGGTGTTAGCAATGTTTCATTACAGCTGTTTCAGTTGGCTCCATCTTATCTCTAGAAGAAAATAACTGTGTCTTGTAATTTAGACAAGCATATTTTAACAAAACCCAGGATAATTTAGATTAAACAACACTTAAACTCGGTATAAATTAATTTTGGCAGAAATAAATCTTTAACAGAATTAAGTCAATAGAACTTAGCCATAACAGGATATCAAAGTAATAAAACATAACATGACTCAGATCTAAAAATAGTGAATCTTAACCTTGCTCAGTGTTACCAACACTAAATTCATACTAAAGTAAAACATAACTGACACGGCCGGAAGAATCCCAGCTAGCTCTGAATCTCGGCTGTGCCAAGGACCGGTCCCAAATCTGCCAGCAGATTCAGGTAACGGTGCAGAACAAGGCTGTTCTACGGCAACAGGTGTTGCGGTGCCTAGACTTCGGAGCAAGGACTAGAGAAGACTCCTTTTCATACTATTTCTCAGAGACCTTTATTCCCCAAGAGGGGGGCACGAGAAGGCGCAAGGAACAAAGCCCACGCCCGCTTTTGAAACCGAGGGGTGGGGGGTGTGGAACAAGCAGGTGATTGGTCCCAGGACAGATGGACAGGGGTTTTTCCATAACATAGGACAGGGTCAGGGAAAAGATGGACAGCTGACCTGAGCTTCTAGGGACAGGGCAGGGGTAGGAGAGGTAGACAAAGAGACAAAAAGGGGGACATGCCTGGACAGCACCCGACGCATCGACCAGGGGGAAACAGGGAAGAACCATTGAGATACAGAACTCAAAACAGCTTAACAAAAACCCACTGCCACACAGAACTAAAAATCAATATCTTTAAAGGTTCTAGATACAACAAAATATAACTCAATCTAACTCTGTTATAGCAGCAATATAAATTTACTGGAGGGACCAAAAGTTTGTAACAAGTAAGTTGATTCTAAGTAATTTAGTTGTGAGAAAAACTCATGGTAGCCGCAAATCTTATTGAAAATAGGCATGTGAGAAACAACGCTCACTTTTAAAATTTAAAAGGTTTATTAAACCTTAACAAAATACAACAAAAGATTGAATAAGGACAAAGAGCAGCGCTGGGAATCTCTGTGACCAGCAGCCACATGCTCATCTACAAAATGGCTGCACCGCCTTTTATACTCCTGATGTTAAACCAGCCAAGCTTGGCCCCTCCCAAAGCCTGTCAGTCAACTTCTCTTTGCGGTCCATTGGTGGAGATCACTTTCTTGCAATTTGATTGGAGGTTAGGTGTTGCCATGCTGCGTCTCCTAGTAACAAGCCAGCCCTCCCCAAATGCCCCGACTACCAAGGCCATCCCGTGACAACAGTACAAGAGGGAGGGGAAAGAGGACTATGGGAGGGCATATCACAATAACATAAATATACATCAACAAAACTTCTTCTAACATACAGAGGATATTTATTCCTTAATTGTGAGAGCCAACCATCTCATTACTCCTCTATTACAGGCATTTGTAGTAAGGGTTTTCCTCGTGCAAGCATAAGTAAGTTTGCTAAGACCTTTTAAAGTACATTTTTTTCTAATTGTTGTGGTAAAAAGCCAGCACCATTATAACTTTGTTAGGGTACACACAGACAATTTGGAATTCCTCCAGTAAACAGGGTGAAAAACTGTAAAAAATCACAGTTCCCTAAAAGCACAAAGTCAACTTTAAAAATGCATTTCAATATGTCTTCAAAGAAGTCTAAAAACAGTGAAACATAGCCCCAACAAAAGGAGCCAGTCGGGCGGGAGGGGCACCACGCTGCAGCGGGGGGGGGGGGGGGGGGGTGGGTGGGGAAGGAACTTGAGCCGCCGCCGGGAGAAAACCGCACTGGGGGAAGCCAAGCCACCCGGGGGGGCAATCACTCTGCAGCGGCCAAGCCGTGCGGTGCTGTACCCATATCTGCAGTAAGTCTCCAGGATGAACAGTCTCTGGCATTCTGGGACACAGTCGATCCCGCAGAAGCCTGCAGGAGCCCCAAGGAGAGGGGCGCACCCCACACTGGGGCTCAGAAAGAGGCTCGGCATCCCCCACACGAGCCCCAGTGCTTTGCGCAGAGTCACGTGACGATTTTACTCACTACGCAGACTAGCACAAATAAGTTCCAGTTCCGTTTCTTGGTTCTTCTTTGTTCCCCGCACGCCCAATGTGGTTTGGATACTTTGGGTAGTATTTTTTACATCTCTCTACCTTTAATACTTTTAAAAATTCCAAAAGCAGTCGCAAAGCGGCCACATCATTTCTAACAGTCTTTTCAACACGAAAAACGGACTTGCAAGGTAATTTTCCTGTTGCTCATAGGCAGAGGGAAAAGGAATGGTCCTACGGAAACAGGTGGTGCTGTGTCAGAGTCCAGGACATCCCTCTGGCTGCCCTGGAGGGTTTGGAGACCGGACAGGGGGGTCTGGGATCTGTACAAGGGCGTCAGCCAGCCTCACACAGAGCCCAGGAGGACACTGCCTCTGATCCCTGGCCATGGGAGTGAATGCCCACATTGTATGAAGAATCACAAGCTGAGAGAATTCAAAATAAGTAGTAGTTAATCACAGAGTGTGAATGTAGAATCTAGGATTTTTAGTATATGGGCTTGAAGAGGCAAGATGGAGGAATTGGGGAGTGATCCTGTCCTCCTTGTTCTTGTTCTTTTCCCCCATTTTCTGCTGAGTTGTATCACAAGGATTGGTGTAGAGTAGAAATGACATGTTAACATAGGTGGTAAGTATTGGTAACATATTGTAAATAAAAAGTACGTTGTGGACGGTGGTTGGACCAGGGAAATGGTACAAAGGGTCCTGGACCCTCTGATCCGCCCAGTCCAGATCCGCATGTCCTGCTCTGCTGGGGACGTCTGGCAGAGCTGAGAAAGAACTGAGAGATAATGAAGAATAAACAACCTTGGAAACATGCACTAGCGGACTCAGCTTGTCTTCTCTGGCTCCGGCGTGAGACCTTTTGGGCAAGAGAAGCTCAAAAGCCTTATTACCTCTGGGAACAGCAACCCAGAGGAAAGTCTCAGGGAACAGCAACCCTGAGAGAGTGGCGCCCAACCATCTGAACAGCTACGAACCCTCAGAAAACTAGAAGCCAAAACTTCAGCACTAGAAGATAAGAAGAGACTCAGCAGGTCACTGATCTGGGAACTTCAGCCAGACCAATGTGAACTCAGGGGCCCAGGGCTTCGTCATCCCACAGCTGCTGGACAGCAAGGGACAACACCAGTTCCAGTTCGACAGGGAGGAAGAACTTGCACCTAGGTGAGACCGGTCAAAAACCCAGAGTATGGGGGGGAATGTATCCCAGAAGTAGCTACATATCTTATTACCTCTGCAGAGCATAATTGCTGGATAGCCTGCAGCTCTATTTAACAATGAGCCAGCAGCTCTTTAACAATGGATTTGCCTCGAAATTCCACACTGTAGAATGGAACTACTGTTCCAAAAAGAATTTTGGAAAGAGGTGAAAAAAAAACTATATCAAAAAGCCATAACGAGAGATAAAGCAGCTCTCAAATGTTTGGCACCAGCAAGAGCACTTCTGGAAATAATATCACAACAAACCAGGGAAGAAACAAATACTCCCACGGCAGCAAAGAGGCAAAGAGGAATCAGATTCCCAGGCCTCTGAACAGCAGCCACCCCAAATCCCTGCCATAACCCCAGAAAGGGGAGGCGATGCTGAAGCTTAGTCTCTAGCAGTTTCCCCAACTCCACCACAATCTATAAGCCTGCCACAAACCTCCTCACCAATTCCAGGAAAATTACAGCTCCTCATTCATCCTGCTTAGCAGGAGAACCTTGATATGATATTTTATGAAATTGAGTCCTCTGCACCAAGTGTAAACCTAGGCAGAGGCATTTGAGTGCCCCAGAGTTCAAAACCCCATCGCCCACTCCACACGCTACCCCGCACCCTGGCAAGGACAGCGAAGCGGGCTGCCCGCGGCCATGTCGCACTGCCCTCCCCATCCCCCACTGCAAAACGGGAGGGAGGGGGAAGACTGGGGGAAGGGACGCCAGCCGCTCCGCTGGGACCGGCACGAGCACACACAGCACGGGGGAGGGCGGTCCACAGACGCCCTGCACTGGGAAGGAAACATAAGCAGGGAAGAAGAGGGGTTGGAAGCAGGGGGTGAAGAAATAGAATGGTGAGAAGGCGAGCTTTCACAGTTGCCTTTGAATCCGTCAGAGCAAGAAAGTGAGGAGAATGAAAAGTTTCTGTGTGGTTTTCATGAAATACGACTGTCCTGGGGTGACAGTGCTTTGTATCCCAATCGTGTGTTTCTGTTCCCGTGCTCTCGGAGAGGTTTTTTTGTTTTGGCTAATAGCCGTGCCCCTCCCCCAGCTGCTTGCTTGCTTGCTTGCTCGCTGCTGGCTTTAGGCTTGCTTGCTGGCTTTGCTCGCTTGCTTTTTTGCTTGCTTTTTGCTGTTTTTCTGCTTTTGTTTTTTTTTCCCTTCTTTCCTTCCTCCCCTTTCCTGAAGACATCCGAACCTGCTCCGGACCTTGATCTGGGAATGTCAAAGAACCCCTCCCGGAGTCTGCATCTGCGAGAGAAGCTTGGCACCCTCCCCAGCAGAGACTGCCCAAGTTGTTCATCCTCTCTTGGACTGATGAAAATGTTTGTTGTCATCTGGGGCTGTTTTTTTCTTGTGTTGGGGAGTGGGTTTTTTCTTTCTTAATAAACAAGTTTTTTTCCACTTTTCCTCTGAGGAAATTCTTCCCAAACCGGGTGGTGGTGGTGGTGGGAGGGAGGAGTAGTGGGGGTTTGTTTTTTAAGGGGCTCCTTTTGGAGATTTTCCTCTAATTTGTCCTAAACCAGGACAAATAGTATTTTGGTGGCCCGTACGGGGAGGAGTGACCAGACAAAGTGGAAAAAACTTTAATAATATTTTGGTTTCAATTGTTTTGTGGGCATATTGGTATGTCTCTTTTTGAATTTATAATGTCATCTGGGGTGGAAGCTTGCCTCTATTTCTGGCCCCTAGGGTTTTTTTAAGTTTTAATACCTTTGTGGTCCCTAGGTTTATTTTCTTATCCAGAAATAGCTCCGGTATTGTCCCTAATGCGTAGTTTTTGTAGCAGAGGGGCACTAACCAGAATATTTATCAGGCTGGGCTTGGTTGTGATGATTTGCAGGAGGTTTATAAAAATGTTGGAATTGGTTCCCGGAAGGTATAGTTCATGTTTATGGCTGTGTACTCAGTTTGTTAGGGGAGTAGCAGAGGAGGAGGCTTTTCAGCCTTTGCTCTCCTTCTTCTCCTGAATTATTTACATCTCTATTAGAAAATGTTCGGTTCTCCCTGACTGCCAAGGACACCATCTTTCTGGTATTTAATTTAGTAAGCTTTCTCTATACTGTCTGCAGTTTATATAAGATGAAGGCTGAGATTTCTAGAGGGGCTGGTGAGACTCCTGATTTAGGAGTAAAACCAAGGGTGAAGAATTCTGAGTGGTGTGGAAAATGGGAGGATATGGGCCAAATTTTAAAGGAGTTTTCTGATCCTATAGTCTGGGACTTTCCATCTGAACAAGTTCAGAACCCAGCTGAGGTGGCAAAGTACCTGAAAGAGAGGTGCCATGGTAACACTAAGGAGGAAAGGATCATTGCAGTGAGCTGGGCCCTGGCACATGCTTATCGCACCCTGCTAGATACTGTAGGGCAGCAGATAGAGGAAAGGGAACAGGGAGATAAATTAGTTACTATCCCAGTCACTCAGGCTGCAGCCAACATCCTAGGCTCCAGGCCAGTAGTTAAACCAAAGAGTAAGCCTCAACCAATAGCTGTTGCTGCTAATACAAGAGGTGGAAAGTGCAAAGGCGAGACTGATCGAAGGGGGGAGGATGATGATGATCCAGGAAAAGGACCTTCACCAACATCAGAAGCCACACCAAGTGGCACAGATTCCGGAGCCAATATTGATTCCTTCTCCCTGAAGGACCTTCGAGGCCTAAGGAAGGATTATAGGCGACAGCCCGATGAATCTATAATTAGTTGGCTAGTCCGCCTTTGGGATGCGGCAGGGGAGGCTACAATTCTGGATGGCACTGAAGCGAGGCATTTAGGATCCCTGTCACATGATCTGGTCATTGACCAAGGCATGATGAGGAGGGCCAGCCCTCACAGCCTCTGGGAACGGGTCCTGGACAGCGTAGCACAAAGATACCTGTGTGCAGATGACCTTTATATTCAGCAGACACTGTGGAAGATCATAGAACAGGGGATCCAATGCCTGAGGGAGATGGCAGTGGTAGAGATCATTTTTTCAGATGACATAACAACTAGGAATCCAGACTTCGTACCGTGTACACCTGTAATGTGGAGGAAACTTGTGCGACTTGGGCCACCTGAATACGCTTCTGCTCTAGCAATAATGAAGCAGGATGAGGTATATGAGACTGTGCTCGATATGGCGAAGAAGCTTCAGGCATATGCGGATGCTGTACATGGCCCAACTCATGCCAGAATTGCAGCTGTGGAAACACGACTGCAGAAACAAGAAGATAAAATAGAGGAAAGTCATAAGAAACTCAGGGAAGAGATTAAGGAGGACCTCCTCCAAATCTCAGCTGTACAACTTAGAGGCCCTGGTATCCAACGCAGGGGAAAGAAGGTACACCCCATGATCTGAGTTGTGGTTCTTCCTACGTGAGTCTGGAGAAAACATGAGGAGATGGGATGGGAAGCCTACTGCTGCTCTGGCACAACGGGTGCGTGAATTGAAGGAAGGTAGGAAAAGGGAAGCATCTCCAGTTGCCCGTAGTCGAACTGTCAGGCATAATGATGATGATGACTTGTCCGATCCCCTTGAAGGAACCTCCAAGACATATGTCTCAGGAAAGAAGGATAACCAGGCTTAGAGGGGCCCTGCCTCTAGCCAGGTAGAGGTTAGGGAAAACCTCGTCTTTTGGACTGTGTGGGTTCTATGGCCTGGCACATCAGAGCCACAGAAATATAGAGCTTTGGTCGATACTGGTTCGCAGTGTACCCTAATGCCATCGGAACATGAGGGAACAGAACCTATTTCTATTGCCGGGGTGACGGGGGATCACAAGAATTGACTCTGTTGGAAGCTAAAGTGAGCCTGACTGGGAAGGAGTGGCAGAAACATCCGATGGTGACTGGCCCAGAGGCTCCGAGTATTCTGGGCATAGACTATCTCAGGAATGGCTATTACAAAGACCCTAAGGGACTCAGGTGGGCTTTTGGAATAGCTGCTGTGGAGGCAGAGGGCATTAAGAAATTGAACACCTTGCCTGGACTGTCAGAGAAGCCATAGGCAGTAGGACTCCTGAAGGTAGAAGAGCAACGAGTACCTGTTGCCACCTCGACAGTATCGAATGAATTGAGATGCTGTGATCCCCATTCACAAGATGATTCGAGAGCTGGAGAGCCAAGGGGTGGTTAGTAAAACCCACTCACCCTTCAACAGTCCCATCTGGCCTGTTCGTAAATCTGAAGGAGAATGGAGATTGGCCATGGATTACCGTGCATTGAATGACGTGACACCACCACTGTCGGACATGCTGGAACTCCAGTACGAGCTGGAGTCCAAGGCAGCAAAGTGGTATGCCACAATCGACATCGCCAATGCATTTTTCTCCATTCCCCTGGCTGCAGAATGCAGGCCTCAGTTTGCTTTCACCTGGAGGGGCGTGCAGTATGCTTGGAACCGACTGCCCCAGGGGTGGAAGCACAGTCCTACCATCTGTCATGGACTGATCCAGACTACACTAGAAAAGGGTGAGGCTCCAGAACATTTACAATACATTGATGATATCATTGTGTGGGGAAACACAGCAGCAGAAGTGTTTGAGAAAGGAGAGAAAATCATCCAAATTCTCCTGGAAGCTGGCTTTGCCATTAAGAAGAGTAAAGTTAAGGGACCTGCCCGGGAGATCCAGTTCCTGGGAGTGAAGTGGCAAGATGGACGGGGCAAGATTCCTACTGATGTCATCAACAAAATCACCGCTATGTCCCCACCAACCAACAAGAAGGAAACACAAGCTTTCTTAGGTGCTATAGGTTTCTGGAGGATGCATATTCCTGAGTATAGTCAGATTGTGAGCCCTCTTTACTTGGTTACCCGTAAGAACGATTTCCATTGGGGCCCTGAGCAGCAACAAGCTTTTGCCCAGATCAAGCAGGAAATTGCCCATGCAGTAGCCCTTGGCCCAGTCAGGACTGGACCAGATGTGAAGAACATGCTCTACTCTGCAGCCGGGAACCATGGCCTGTCCTGGAGCCTTTGGCAGAAGGTGCCTGGTGAGACCCGAGGCCAACCACTGGGATTCTGGAGTCGGAGCTACAGAGGGTCTGAAAGTAACTACACCCCAACAGAGAAAGAAATCCTGGCCGCGTATGAAGGAGTCCAAGCTGCTTCAGAGGTGATTGGTACCAAAGTACAACTCTTCCTGGCACCTCGACTACCCATGCTGGGGTGGATGTTTAGAGGAAAGGTTCCCTCCACCCACCATGCCACCAGTGCTACATGGAGCAAGTGGATTGCCCTCATTACATGGTGCACCCAAATTGGGAAACTAAATAATCCTTTGATTTTGGAGGTAATTACAAATTGGCCTGAGGGTGAAAACTTCAGTCTCACTGGTGAAGAGGAAGAAGAGCAAGTGACCCGTGCCGAAGAAGCTCCACCATATGACCAACTGCGGGCAGAAGACACACGCTACGCTCTTTTTACTGATGGTTCCTGTCGCCTTGTAGGGATGAACCGGAAGTGGAAAGCAGCCATATGGAGCCCCACACCACAGGTTGCACAAGCCACTGAAGGAGAAGGTGGATCAAGTCAACTTGCGGAGCTCAAAGCTGTTCAATTGGCCCTGGACATTGCTGAAGCAGAGAAGTGGCCAAAACTTTACCTTTATACTGATTCCTGGATGGTAGCCAATGCTCTGTGGGGATGGCTGAAGAGATGGAAGGAGGCAAACTGGCAGCACAGAGGAAAACCAATTTGGGCTGCTGAAGAATGGAAAGACATGGCTACCCGGTTAGAGAAACTACCTGTGAAGGTTCACCATGTAGATGCCCATGTCCCCAGAAGCAGAGCTAATGAGGAGCAGCAGAACAATCAGCAGGTAGATCAGGCTGCAAAGATAGGGGAGTTGAAGATAGATCTTGACTGGGAGCACAAAGGAGATCTGTTCCTAGCACGATGGGCCCATGATGCCTCAGGCCACCAGGGTAGAGATGCCACCTATAAGTGGGCACAAGACCGAGGGGTGGATCTAACCATGGAGAGCATTTCTCAGGTTATTCATGACTGTGAGACGTGTGCTGCCATTAAGCAGGCCAAGCGGGTGAAGCCCCTCTGGTATGGGGGGCGGTGGTCCAAGTACAAGTATGAGGAGGCTTGGCAGATTGATTACATCACGCTGCCTCAAACCCGCCAAGGCAAGCGCCATGTACTAACCATGGTAGAAGCCACTACGGGATGGTTGGAAACCTACCCCGTGTCTCATGCTACAGCCCGCAACACCATTCTGGGCCTTGAAAAGCAGGTCCTTTGGAGGCATGGTACTCCTGAGAGGATTGAGTCAGACAATGGGACTCATTTTAAAAATAATCTTATTAACACCTGGGCTACTGAACATGGCATTGAGTGGGTGTACCACATCCCCTACCATGCACCAGCTGCAGGTAAAGTGGAGAGGTACAATGGATTGTTAAAGACCACCTTGAAAGCATTGTGTGGGGGGGGTCTTTCAAGAACTGGAAGCAGCATTTAGCAAGGGCCACCTGGTTAGTTAACACTCGAGGTTCCACCAACCGAGCAGGTCCTGCCCAGTCTGAGCCCCTTAATATAGTAGATGGAGATAAAGTTCCAGTGGCCTATGTCAGAGGTTTGTTGGAGAAGACAGTATGGATTAATCCTGCCTTGAGTACAGGCAAACCCATTTGTGGGATTGTCTTTGCTCAAGGACCAGGTTATACCTGGTGGATAATGCAGAAAGATGGAACAACTCGTTGTGTACCTCAGGGAGATCTGATTGTAGGATGATATCATTGTTTGCTGAACATTACCACCATTGTCTGTACGTTAGATCATACAGATATGAGACAGAAGGAAACGTGAGTGTCAAAGGTCTGAGCAAGTAAGATGGAAGAAAATGTGTAAGTGTAGAACGTTTGAGCAAGTGAGATGAAAGTTTTTACATTGTGTTCATTAACATGTTCACGATATGGGATAAGGGGTGGAATGTCCTGGGGTGACAGGACATTTTCATGCCTTGTATCCCAGTCGTGTGTTTCTGTTCCCATGTTCTCAGTTTGTTTTGTCTATAGCCGCGCCCCTCCCCCGGCTGCTTGCTCTTGCTTGCTGCGGCTAGCTTTAGGCTCGCTTTGCTGGCTTTGGTCTCTTTTGCTTTTTGCTTGCTTTTTGCCATTTTTCTGTTTTTGTTTTTCCCCCTTCTTTCCTTCCTCCCCTTCCCTGAAGACATCGGACCTGCTCCGGACCTTGATTCGTGAACGTCAAGGGACTCCTCCGGAGTCTGCATCTGAGAGAAGCTTTGGCACCCTCCCCAACAGCCTGCCCAAGCCGTTTGACCTCTCTTGGACTGGTGAAAACGTTTGTTGTCATCTCGGGCTGTTTTTCTTGTGTTGGGGAGTGGTTTTTTTTGTTGTTTCTTAATAAACAAGTTTTTTCCACTTTTCCTCTGAGGAAATTCCTCCCTGACTCAGTGGGGGTGGGGGGGGGGGGGGGGGGAGGAGTTGTGGAAGTTTGTTTCCTTTAAGGGGCTCCTTTGGAGATTTTCCTTTAATTTGTCCTAAACCAGGACACCCACGGACACCAGAGCTCTATTCAATACTGAGTATGTTGATCCCGTGTCAACTAAAAATTCCACCC
This sequence comes from Prinia subflava, assembly GCF_021018805.1. NCBI lineage: Eukaryota > Metazoa > Chordata > Aves > Passeriformes > Cisticolidae > Prinia > Prinia subflava. The sequence continues at coordinate 3,034,958 of NW_026960608.1, forward strand.
TCTTTCCTTCTTCCCCCAGCCTCATTGATATAACCAGGGGATCCTCTGGGGTAGGATCTCCCGGTCCTCTTCAATCCTCTTTGACACCAGCAATCATTCCCTTTCCTTTGTCCCTCCTCCATTTGGGACACTCATTTTTCCAGTGTCCAAATCCTTTACAGAAGGCACATTGATCCCTACCCAGTCGGGGTGGACCTGCCTGATGCCAGCTTTGTCTTCCTCCTCCTTTCTCTGGTCTTACTACTGCCATGAATTTGTTCATATTCTGTTTATATGCTTCCTCTCTATTACTATACACCCTCCATGCCTCATCTACTAATTTTTCCAGGTTCCTTATATCAGGCCCTTTTAATTTCTGAAGTTTGCGCCTAATATCAGCTGTTGATTGGCCCAAAAATAGGTGTACCAATTGTTGAATCCCCACATCTTCTCTAGGATCTAAAGTTGTATAGCGGTGCATTGCATTCCTCAATCGTTCCAAAAACTCAGATGGTGATTCCAAGGGTCCCTTGTTTGACATTATATAACTCTGACCAATTTATGGTTTTAGGGATTGCTTGTTCCATCCCTTTTGCTATCCATTCCTGATAACCTTGTAGCTTCTTCATGTCTTCTGATTTGCTTGGTTTCAAATCTGGTTTCTGAAGGGGGAAATAGTCCTTTACATCTAATTGCTGGTCCCTATAATAATCCCCTTCTAAATCTCCTGCTGTTTTCAAAACTAACCACTTTTCCATCTCAGTTAATGACTCCAGTAGTAATTGTATGTCAGACCAGTCTGGATTATGTTGTTGTTGGGGGTTAGATTTGGTTTTTTTTCTTCTCACAGAATTTTTTCCCATAAGTTTCCAAGAAGCCTTAATGACTACTTAGTCAGAACAAAAAGGGGTACTTGAGGGATATGGCAGCACAAGGCTACACCTATTGTTTCTGAGTCCCTGGGAGTGTCCCTCAGAGGGGAGAGATGATGAGCTTTGGGAAAGGCAAAAAGACAGATCTGGGGAAGGGGGAGGCACTCTTGCTCTCAGCGCCGAGGAGGACGGTCAGGCTGCCCTCTGCCTCTGCCTCGTCCTGGGAAATCTATCGTCATCTGCTGTGTACCCGGGAATCCTGAGCTCGCTTTCTCCAGCCTCCCCCCACCGCCGCTGCTTCTTCGGAGCTTTGAGGTTCCCCTGCTACTCTGTAGCCCTGCACTGCCCAGCCCTGCCGGGACACCCCTGCTGCTCCAGCTGCCAGCGCAGAGCTCCTCATCTCATCCACCAGCCCGGGACTTTCCTTCCTTCCAGCTCGGCCTCTCGGAGCCCTGCAGGGGCACCGAGATCAAACTGCTCTGGGCTTTTGTAAAAGAAAGCCCTCAAGGTTCTTGGTTCTGTTTATTATTGATGCTGTAGTTGTTGTTTGTTTGTCGTTTTGTCATATATACTAGTAAAGAACAGTTATTCCTACCCCCGTACCTCTGCCTGAAAGCTCCTTTAAATTTTTTTTAATCGGAATAATTTGGAGGGAGGGGATTTGAATTCTCCATCTCTAGGGAGGTCCTGCCCCTTCCTAGCAGATATCTGTCTTTCAAACCAAGACAGTTGTTTAATTAAATAACGCAGACACTGTGCTGTAGCTGCTGGATCATCACGGTAGTTCTTAGCAACCTTTTGCCATGATTCTAAATCAATACTTGAAAAAGGTGCTTTAACTATTAGTGGGTCCCCGTGTGGTCCTACTGCCTCCCGCAGAGGTGCTATCACAATCTGTTGTCTGGTCCTGGATGATACTGGACTGCTAGGGGGTGATCTGCCAGGAGATGGTCTCCTACAGGATACTCTGCTAGGAGGTAAGCTACTAGGAGATGATCTACTGTGGGATGCTCTGCTAGGGATTGAGTGAGTCTAAATCTGCATCCCTTTCCTCCCCTTCCTCCTCCTGTCTCTTAGGAGGAGGTATCAGTAGATCGAATGGGTCTTCGTCCTGATCTTCCACCCAGTATACCTTGTCTGATTTTATACATCTTTGCCTGATGCTACAGGCTGAACAACATCTCTTTAATTTCTCCTTCTTTGCTTTATTTTCTTTTTCTAAAGCTAACATCAGAGGGTCACGAGGCGCCCTAATCCCACAATCCCTCTGCCATTCAGGGTGGTCTCAGAGAGAGAAGAACATATCACAATATGAGACTTGGCTCCACTTGCCCTCCCTCCTTAAAAATAACATTAATTGTAACAAAGTATTGTAGTCCAACTTCCCTGTGGGAGGCCACTTTACATCTTCGTCTAATCTATATAAGGGTCACCACTGACTACAATATTTTATAAGGGTGGACTTATTTTCTGTGCCTCCCGTTCCCGCAACTTCCTTCCAATGTGCTATAACACAGCCTAATGGGCTGGCTTTAGGAACTTCTATGCTCTGCCCAGCTCCCATTATCTCTTTCTTTGCACCTTGCTTTGCCCCTGTCCAAGTTTTCCTCTCAAAACTTTATGGTCACTCTCAGTAATTTCTCAGACCTCCCACTCTGCTGCAATTATATCTTTTGACACAAGATGACTGTTGTATCACAAATGAACTAAGAAAAATATTCACTTAATATATTGCCTCGAAAGAGAACAACGATAACACAAAGTACCAGGATAAAGTTACAGTAAAAACAACAATAGCACGACAATGAAGCAAAACCCAACAACAAGGAGGACACGATGACGAGGCAACAATATAAGTAACAACAAAGCAACAATAAGATAGATCTACTCCTCCGTTTTTCTCAATGTGCAAACCACAAACTTAACACACTCGAATGCAAAGCATATCACATGATTATTCACGCTTCTATCAACAAACACTCTGCTCACTTGTATCCCACTCTACACAATACTCCTGCTTTCTTTCACCCAAAAAACTAGATGGGGGTAAATAATTCCTCACTCCACTCACCCCCTCTCAGGACATGTTTCAGTCACTCCCACTTTTCCACACTCTTACAATGCCCAGGCTCACACACACACTACCTTTGGCTCCAATAATGCAGGAACAGGAATCCACTCGACCCAGTGAAATCAAAGCCACTGTTACCTCTAACTCGTGGAAAACTACCAGGGGGGTTAACATGGAAATCAACAAGCTGAGCAATTTGTGCTCTTTCAGAAATTTGACACAGGGGTACAGGGGTCCAAACCATTATCCTAATCTCCCCAGTAAAATCCCAGTCTATGAGTCTAGGGAGAAAAAAAAATACCCTGCTTTGTGGTCGGCGGTTGACCAATCCCAAGTGGACTGCACTCCCGGCTCAGCAGTTCCCGGACATCTGAAGGCAAAGTGTCCTGAAGAGTTACTGTGACAGCGGAGGCCAGGTCCATGTGGGTGCCGCCTACTGTCCTGGCACGCAAAGGGTTTGCGGGGATGAGTGCAGCAGGGCTTGATTTGCTATCCACATGCGGCTCCCCCGAGGAAGGGGCCACCCGTCCACCCAGGTCTTTTCTCCAGCACAGCTCACGAGGGTCAGCAGGAGACAGGAGCCCTGGCTGCAATGGGAGCAGCAGGATCAGCGCAGGTGGCCATGATGAGGTGTCTTGCTGGGCTCCACTGGTGCAAAAGATGGCGGCTGGGCCTACCCAGGAAAATCTTGCTGCACCCGAGGAACAGAGATGTGGCACTGCCCCTGCTGGTGCCACCAGGCTCCCTGGGTTGCTTCCTCACTGCCCACACACAGAGAGCGGCTCTTGTCCCACTGGACCCACTGTGTCACCAGCACAGCGCTCACCGCTGATCTCCTGCCGTGCCATGTGCTCATGGCCACAGCGTGGTTTTGCCATGTGCTCGCCGCCATGTGCTTGCAAGTGCACACTTGCCACCGCCTCTATGGCGCTGAGCTCCTGCGGCCCTGCACACTTTCTCTCCCGCTGCCTCTGCTGCCCCCAGTACACTTGCAGAGGGCAGGCGGAGAGTAAACACGCTGCCAGGAAGGGCCCCCCAGCTCCCACCACTTGCAGTGACATGGCTCCAGCTGATGCTGCATGGTACAGGGTGACGAGAGCTCTTCTACGATACGGTCACGGTCCTCTCCAGGATCAAATGGGTCGGGGCACCAGGGGCCATCTTCTGATTCGCATCCCACAGCCGCGACAGACTTAGGGTCATTCTCTGGCAGCACAGAAGGGGTCAGCATGGCTGCCAGGGTGGCACAAGCGTCCTTCTTTGTCTGGTCTGTGGGTGCTGCATGGGCCATGCCCGCTTCCCACACAGTCTGCCAGGAATACAAAAGCTTTGTCAGCATTGTGTCAATGCGCTTAACTCAGTCCCACAATACGTCCCCCAAAGCGTCCCATGTCCGAGGGTCAAAAATATTAGTAGTATCTAAAGTTGGGTCACAGTCTTTTGCCCAGAACAAGAGTCTGTTCAAATCTGTAGACTCAACTTTCCTGCCACGTTTCTGCAAAATCCATTCCAATGTCTCCGTGACGTTCTTTAGCTCCTGGGAAACACCACTCCCCACACTTCTCGGCTGCTACCCTCAGTCCTGCAGAAAGGTCAGTTGGTGCCATGAATTTCGTTTCAGCTCCTGAGATTTGTTTCAGCCCCCAGGCTACCTTTCAGCCCCTCTGTAAAGTTCAGCTGAGTCGTTCTCACTGGAGCAACCATAAGTTGCCTTTCAGTCCCTGATGCAGGGCACCACTGTGAGTGACCGAGACACGGACTCAGACCAGCAGGGAATCTGAATCTTTTATTCAAAAGAAACGAGCTGGGTTTATGTTGGAGTCTAGAACATCCCTCTGGCCACCCTGGAGGGTTTGGAGACTGGACAGGGGGGGTCTGGGATCTGTACAAGGGCGTCAGCCAGCCTCACACAGAGCCCAGGAGAACATTGCCTCTGATCCCTGTCCATGGGAGTGAATGCCCACATTGTATGAAGAATCACAAGCTGAGAGAATTCAAAATAAGTAGCATTTCGTTTATCATAGAATGTAAATGTAGAATCTAGGATTTTTAGTATATGGGGTTGAAGAGACAAGATGGAGGAATTGGGGAGTGGCCCCTGTGCTCCTTGTTCTTGCTCTCATCCCCCATCTTTTGCTGAGTTGGATTTTAGAGTTTGGTTTAGAGTAGAAATGACATGTTAGCATAGGTAGTAGGTATTGGTACAATTTTGTAAATAAAAAGTACGTTTTGGACTGTGGTTGGGTCAGGGGTACCATACATAAGGTGCGGGACTCTCTGATCCGCCCAGTCCGCCGTGTGTCCTGCTCTGCTGGGGATGCCTCACAGAGCTGAGAAAGAACTGAGATAATGAAGAATAAACAACCTTGGAAATATGCACTGGCGGACTCAGCTTGTCGTCTCTGCCTCTGGTGTGAAACACTTAGGGCAAAGAGAAGACTGAAAACCTTATTACCTCTGGGAACAGCAACCCAGAGGAAACTCCCAGGGAACAGCAACCTTGGGGGAACCCTTAGTACCTTGGGGAACAGCAACCCCAAGGAGAATCTCAGGGAAAATTAACCTTGAGAGGTTTATATACTTTCTCAAGGCACAGTATTTCCTTATATGGTAATTCTCACTACGTGACCTATCCCCATGTTGCCATGTCAGCAACACGCGTTCTAAATGTCCTTCTATGGGGTGATCACATGCTGTTCACCTGTCTGTCAGCTTCTGGTAGGTTCCTCTCCCGTAGCTGTCTGCCGTGTGACACCTCCTCCCCCCAAGGTCCAGAGGGAACAAGCCTCTCTGTGCTGCCATGTGCTGCTTTGTGTTGCCATGTGCTTCTGCAGGCGCCTCCCACAGCCCACAGTTCAACTCAATCCCATCTCTTCCTACACCTGCCTCCCTTGGCAGGCACCTGTCATTTAAACCAGGACACCTAGTTACAGGGATAGGAGGTGGAGTTTCAGCACTATGTTGGGGTGTGTGGAAAAAATCACAACAACAGAGGTTTACATCCAAAAAGGAGATAGAGGAGTCCTATAACTTTATTTGAATAAAGGGAGAGGCCATGGGACATTTCCCCTGGGGTCTCTCAAATTGTTGGGGGGCGAAGCCTCCTTTTTATCCTATTTTCCTGACTTCATCACCCTCTCTCTTTCCCCATTGGCTGAGGTACTTGAGAGGTACAGACTTCCTGAATCACCTGCTACATGTCTGTCCCCCCTCCCCTTCCCTATCTCCTTTGTTCTTCTTTAAATTCAGGATTTTAACGCTGCCTTGGTTGAGCAACAGTCTATGTCAATTACCAATGTTCTGAAATTTATGGATCCTCCCATTGCTTTTCTCACCTATCAGTCTCTGGCTTTATCTACAGGCAGACTCACAGTTTGTAAAGACACATTTGTCTCACTTCTTTCAGGGGTGACCACACTTTGTATTCCACACCCTCTACGTTGTGTTTTTATGGACTGTCTGTGCTGGTTTAGCACAGAAGTGATTTTTTCCAAGGAAGTTATAGCAAAATGTTGACAGCTTGATTGACCAAATAAATATGGGATACGCCTCTGGGCTACACAGGTTAAATATCAGAGGAATTCTGGGAAAGCTCCTTTTTGCTCCCAGCCTCAAGACAGGTAACAGGGGCCGGCCCCACTCCGCCACGTGGCCCCCAGGCCTGGCCGGCTGGCAAGGCCCTGCCACTGAAGCCGTCTGGGCCGGATTGGGCCTGATGACTCCCAGGCAGAGGGAGGGAAGAGAGTATGACCTGTTCTGGCCAAGATTGGGCCCAAGTCGCTCCTAACATCTGCTGCTATGCCGCACCTCTATCGCGGCCCGGGCCAAGCCACCTCCTCCCCTTCCATCTTCCTCCAGCGGCTGCCGGGCAAGCCAGCCTCTGCACGACCTGAATTTACTACCTTCAGCCATTTCCCAGGGAAGGCCCAGCATACTCTCTGCAGACCTGGGAGAATGTTAACTCTTTCCTTGACAGATAAAACTTGCAGAACATTAAATTCTCTCTCTGAGTGAGAGAACAGCCAGAGTGAAACATGGAGAGACACAGCATGAGACGGAAGTCAGAGAAGAGAGAGTAAAAGTCCGAGGTTGGAAAGAAGATTGAGTAGTTGCCTTGTTTGGGATGGACTTCTCCTGTGAGGCCATGGAGACTGGACTAAAATATATCTTTAAATAGTGGAAAAAAATATGCATTGGGGAGATGATGAGAGTATTTAAATTGTAGAGATAAGCAAAGGCATTAGTGATGGACTAAGTAAATATTGAAGTAGCTGTGGTCTTATGAGAAGCTTGAACAGAGAGAGGGATGAGATGAAGATGAGGATCTGCCCCTAGAAAAATATCTCTGTTCCTCAAGATGAAAAAGTCCTTTGCTTTTGGAACCGTTCATCTTTAAAATGATACCGCATGAGTAGGCATGAGTCCATGGCCCATATGCAGTTGCTGGAAAAGCTGCCTATGGGAGGGACTTCACATTTTGCAGAGTTTCCAGGCGGCTGCAGATTCGTGACATGGGAGCCACCAGAGAACTATTTCTTGTGGGGATTTCTAAGAGAGGCTCCTCTCCCTAAGAACTGATGAAAGACTATTTTAAAGCAGTGAAACTGACTGAAAATCCCAGGTTTTGTCTTTTTATGTTGTTAGTGGGAAAGTGAACAGCTGTAGGGAGGAGGAGAAGTGTTTTGAAGGTTTCATTCTGATTTTTATTAATTTATTTTCTCTCTTATAGTTTTGTTAATAAACCTGTCTTTATACCTTTTAAGTTTGAGCCTGCTTTCCTTTTCTCCTAATCCTATCTCCCAGCAGAAAAAGAGTAAAAAATTCTAGTGAGCACTCAGACCACTACAATAATTTTGGGAAACAGAAATTAGCGAAAGTGAAACCACTACATGAATTGGCGTTTCCACCCAGTTTCGATCTAAAACCATCACACTGTCTCTTTAAGACCCTAGGCCAGAAACAGTAGGACAGCCATTTTTTGCTGCTGCATGAGCAGGAGAGGGCTTGTGGGATCGGGAGTCAGGACGGCATGGTCAATTGGAAATGGGAGAGGGAGAGTTTGTCATACCACCGCTGTCAGGGCCACCACAGCTGCTGCCAGGGACCGCTTTTGCTAGCCACTGCCATGCTAGGACCCAAGCCAGCATCTCAGCAGAGCAAATCCCTTCGGATGAAATAGCCTTCCAGGTTTTGTTTTGCCCCTGTTCCCTGTCGCTTTGTCTGGCCGAAAGGGCGCTGAATTGAGGAAATTTGTTTGCCACAGAACTTCCTTTGTTCGCCTGGACCTCATGGCACTTTTGGTTTTGCCCTAGGGGTGGGGGGTGGGGGGGAAGGGGGGGGCAGGTAGCCTTTTGCCTTTGCTGTTTTTGTAGGTAAACCATTTTATTCTGTATTGTTGTGTTGTTTGCGATTTTTGCCACAGTAAAATTGGGACTAACATTTCTGAACTCTAGCAATCTTGTTTTCTGTTTTCTCCTCTACTGTTTGAGGGAGGGGCTTGAGCAGTCTTAGTTTTTCCCCACTGAGTATTTAAACCAGTACATTATTTGGTACCCAATGTGGGACATGAGAAATCAAGGCATTTGTGTGTTGGTGTCACCAAACGGGACGAAAGAAACGCATCTGAAAGGAATGAGGGACTTGTCTTTACAAACAAACTGTGTGTCAGCTGGTAAATAAAGCTAGATACTGAGAGATAAAAGAAACAATGGGAAGGATTCCACTGATTGATAAATGGAGGGAGAGATTTGTCTTTACAAACAAACTATAGGTCTGCTGATAAATAAAATTGTATACTGAAAGATGAAAGAAACAACGGGAAGAACAATAAATTCCCTAGGAATTCCACTGATTGACACTAGGAAAAGACAAAGGGGGGGAGTGTACATTAGAAGGGGGTCTTACATGTTGCATATAGGTAAAAACCTTACAAAAGAAAGGGCCTTATAAAATCGTGGCTTAGGCCTGCTACTCCGACTAAGTGCAGCTAGCAGCTAGTCTGTTCAGTTCCCATGAGAAAGAATTATGAGAATGAAAATCAGTTTGCATAACAATCTATTCTTGCAAGAAAAATAGGTTACACCTGCAAAAACAAGAGATCTATCCCATGAGAATCAGTGAACAAATCTCAGGTTCCTATCCCCGAGATTCAGTGGTAAAGTGTCCTTTGCCCTCTGAAACACCTCGTGCCAGAGGCAGAAGAAGAGTCAGGAGTCGTCATCTCAGGTTTTCCAAGGTTGTTTATTCTTTCGTATCTCATAGTTCTTTCTGTGCTCTGCCCAGGTTCCTGCTGCAGCAGAGAACTCGTGGTGACTCCCCCTTGGTCAGGCAGTCTCAATCTTTTTGTACCATTCCTCCGGCCTAACCATGCTCCCTAACGTATTCTCTATTTACAACTAATTGCCAATACCTATCACCTATGCTAACCATGTCATCTCTACTCTAAACCAATCCCTTGTGACCCAGCACTGCAGAAGATGGAGGGCAAGAACAAGAAGGAAGAAGGACAGGTCCACGCCCAGATTCCTCCATCTTGGCTCTCCAGCCTCCATTCTAAGAAACCCCAAATTCTACTTTTTCACCCTGTGATAAACTAACTACTACTCATTTCACACTCTTGAGACTAGTAATTCCTCCTAGGCTCTGTGCCAAGGTTTCCAACCTCCCTGTACAGACTTCAAACCACCCTGTACAGGTTCCAAACCTCCTGTTTGGGGCCCAGACCCCTTTGACAGGGTCCCTGACCCTCCAGGGCGACCAGAGGGATGTCCTGGACTCCAACAAACAAAATATGTAAACTATCTAGAAACAGAAAGTTTTGATGCACCCTGGCCATTTATTGTCCAGTAAACTGAGTATAAGTGTATTGTTAACCGATTGGATTTAACACGGTGCCTTCTGATATTTCTATAAAAATATGAGCTATGCAATAAAGATGGGGCTTTTCTCCATGAAGAAACGAGAGTCTTGTCTGTTTATATTGCAACATTTGGTGACCTCCAAGGTGATAACAAAAGGAAGACTGCAGCTGGTCTCAGGATCAGGTGGCGAGACGGGACTCAGTGGCTAATACACAAAGTCATGGAACTCAGGCAGGCTCAGCCCAGCGACAGAAGAAACGTGAAAAGAAGCAAGCCGGCTTTACGAGCATGGCAGCGAAACCAATCTCCCAAGAAGGCGCACACCCAGTGAGACAGGGGTCTAAAACCACAGAATAGAATCACACGCACGTGGAAGACACACTTATCGAATGTACAGTTATGAGAAAACACCCTGTAGAATGGAATTGCAAGCGGAAGTCGCATGTGTAGACAGAGCACAGTAACAGGCAGAAATCTGAACTACAATTTAAAGAGGCAAAAAATTGGGGAAACATGGGAGGGCGGATATTGGCTGAGGAAAAAACGATACTAAATTTATGGATACTTATGCTGGGCAGACAAGGGATAAAAGACAATAAAATAAAATTGAGAACTTTGCTGGTATGCTGTAGGAAAAATGGCTTGAAAATAGATGTCCAAAATGACTTTTTTGTTGAAATGTAGGACAGAATGGGGCAGGTGTTGTGGGCGGCGGCTATAAAGGGAGACAAAATAGCCACAAAATCGCTACCTACATGGTATTTAAGTCGAAATTCATAAAGGCAATTAAAAGCTGGTAGGGAAACTGCAGCTGCTGCGGCAGCTGCCTCCACTCGGTTTTCGGAGACCTACTGTTCAGCTCTTGCAGGGTTGCTGTTCCCTGAGACTTTCCTCTGGGTTGCTGTTCCCAGAGGTAATAAGGCTTTTGAGCTTCTCTTGCCCAAAAGGTCTCACGCCGGAGCCAGAGAAGACAAGCTGAGTCCGCTAGTGCATGTTTCCAAGGTTGTTTATTCTTCATTATCTCTCAGTTCTTTCTCAGCTCTGCCAGACGTCCCCAGCAGAGCAGGACATGCGGATCTGGACTGGGCGGATCAGAGGGTCCAGGACCCTTTGTACCATTTCCCTGGTCCAACCACCGTCCACAACGTACTTTTTATTTACAATATGTTACCAATACTTACCACCTATGTTAACATGTCATTTCTACTCTACACCAATCCTTGTGATACAACTCAGCAGAAAATGGGGGAAAAGAACAAGAACAAGGAGGACAGGATCACTCCCCAATTCCTCCATCTTGCCTCTTCAAGCCCATATACTAAAAATCCTAGATTCTACATTCACACTCTGTGATTAACTACTACTTATTTTGAATTCTCTCAGCTTGTGATTCTTCATACAATGTGGGCATTCACTCCCATGGCCAGGGATCAGAGGCAGTGTCCTCCTGGGCTCTGTGTGAGGCTGGCTGACGCCCTTGTACAGATCCCAGACCCCCCTGTCCGGTCTCCAAACCCTCCAGGGCAGCCAGAGGGATGTCCTGGACTCTGACACAGCACCACTTGTTTCCGTAGGACCATTCCTTTTCCCTCTGCCTATGAGCAACAGGAAAATTACCTTGCAAGTCCGTTTTTCGTGTTGAAAAGACTGTTAGAAATGATGTGGCCGCTTTGCGACTGCTTTTGGAATTTTTAAAAGTATTAAAGGTAGAGAGATGTAAAAAATACTACCCAAAGTATCCAAACCACATTGGGCGTGCGGGGAACAAAGAAGAACCAAGAAACGGAACTGGAACTTATTTGTGCTAGTCTGCGTAGTGAGTAAAATCGTCACGTGACTCTGCGCAAAGCACTGGGGCTCGCGTGGGGGATGCCGAGCCTCTTTCTGAGCCCCAGTGTGGGGTGCGCCCCTCTCCTTGGGGCTCCTGCAGGCTTCTGCGGGATCGACTGTGTCCCAGAATGCCAGAGACTGTTCATCCTGGAGACTTACTGCAGATATGGGTACAGCACCGCACGGCTTGGCCGCTGCAGAGTGATTGCCCCCCCGGGTGGCTTGGCTTCCCCCAGTGCGGTTTTCTCCCGGCGGCGGCTCAAGTTCCTTCCCCACCCACCCCCCCCCCTCCCCCGCTGCAGCGTGGTGCCCCTCCCGCCCGACTGGCTCCTTTTGTTGGGGCTATGTTTCACTGTTTTTAGACTTCTTTGAAGACATATTGAAATGCATTTTTAAAGTTGACTTTGTGCTTTTAGGGAACTGTGATTTTTTACAGTTTTTCACCCTGTTTACTGGAGGAATTCCAAATTGTCTGTGTGTACCCTAACAAAGTTATAATGGTGCTGGCTTTTTACCACAACAATTAGAAAAAAATGTACTTTAAAAGGTCTTAGCAAACTTACTTATGCTTGCACGAGGAAAACCCTTACTACAAATGCCTGTAATAGAGGAGTAATGAGATGGTTGGCTCTCACAATTAAGGAATAAATATCCTCTGTATGTTAGAAGAAGTTTTGTTGATGTATATTTATGTTATTGTGATATGCCCTCCCATAGTCCTCTTTCCCCTCCCTCTTGTACTGTTGTCACGGGATGGCCTTGGTAGTCGGGGCATTTGGGGAGGGCTGGCTTGTTACTAGGAGGCGCAGCATGGCAACACCTAACCTCCAATCAAATTGCAAGAAAGTGATCTCCACCAATGGACCGCAAAGAGAAGTTGACTGACAGGCTTTGGGAGGGGCCAAGCTTGGCTGGTTTAACATCAGGAGTATAAAAGGCGGTGCAGCCATTTTGTAGATGAGCATGTGGCTGCTGGTCACAGAGATTCCCAGCGCTGCTCTTTGTCCTTATTCAATCTTTTGTTGTATTTTGTTAAGGTTTAATAAACCTTTTAAATTTTAAAAGTGAGCGTTGTTTCTCACATGCCTATTTTCAATAAGATTTGCGGCTACCATGAGTTTTTCTCACAACTAAATTACTTAGAATCAACTTACTTGTTACAAACTTTTGGTCCCTCCAGTAAATTTATATTGCTGCTATAACAGAGTTAGATTGAGTTATATTTTGTTGTATCTAGAACCTTTAAAGATATTGATTTTTAGTTCTGTGTGGCAGTGGGTTTTTGTTAAGCTGTTTTGAGTTCTGTATCTCAATGGTTCTTCCCTGTTTCCCCCTGGTCGATGCGTCGGGTGCTGTCCAGGCATGTCCCCCTTTTTGTCTCTTTGTCTACCTCTCCTACCCCTGCCCTGTCCCTAGAAGCTCAGGTCAGCTGTCCATCTTTTCCCTGACCCTGTCCTATGTTATGGAAAAACCCCTGTCCATCTGTCCTGGGACCAATCACCTGCTTGTTCCACACCCCCCACCCCTCGGTTTCAAAAGCGGGCGTGGGCTTTGTTCCTTGCGCCTTCTCGTGCCCCCCTCTTGGGGAATAAAGGTCTCTGAGAAATAGTATGAAAAGGAGTCTTCTCTAGTCCTTGCTCCGAAGTCTAGGCACCGCAACACCTGTTGCCGTAGAACAGCCTTGTTCTGCACCGTTACCTGAATCTGCTGGCAGATTTGGGACCGGTCCTTGGCACAGCCGAGATTCAGAGCTAGCTGGGATTCTTCCGGCCGTGTCAGTTATGTTTTACTTTAGTATGAATTTAGTGTTGGTAACACTGAGCAAGGTTAAGATTCACTATTTTTAGATCTGAGTCATGTTATGTTTTATTACTTTGATATCCTGTTATGGCTAAGTTCTATTGACTTAATTCTGTTAAAGATTTATTTCTGCCAAAATTAATTTATACCGAGTTTAAGTGTTGTTTAATCTAAATTATCCTGGGTTTTGTTAAAATATGCTTGTCTAAATTACAAGACACAGTTATTTTCTTCTAGAGATAAGATGGAGCCAACTGAAACAGCTGTAATGAAACATTGCTAACACCTGCTTATGGATATAAGAAGATGCAGTTCATTAAATCCTTGATTTCCTCGCAGATTCGACGGGTGTCAATGCTTTGCGCTGGTTATTTAACATGATCATTTATTGCAATCTCTGCTGTTTTATCTTCCATAGGTAACACAGAAGAGTGAGTGATGGTTCTACAGTTATGGTTGTTATCAATTGTAAGTTGTTTAGTGCTTTCCTTTGTTTCATTTTCCTGTCATAGATACATGAATGTTTGGAAAAATATTATCTCAATTTCCTGAGACAGTTGCTACTGATGTTTTGATCTCATGACGTGAATTCACTGATTTTTATAACAGACATTATTCATAAGATAGTATTACCTTACTTGTAGCCGGCTGTTTCATAAACTTTAACATATCTTTGTGTAATTATCTATAAGACACGTGTCATTTTGGGACCTCTCTTTTTTGTTCTCTAGCTCCAGATGCATCTCCTTGAACAGGCTCTCTAGCTCTTCCCTGCACTGGCTCTTCTCAGTCTTTAGTCTCTTCTCTTGTTTCAGTAAGCTTCTATTGCTTGATCCAGTGCTGTTTCATGATTTTTACCTATTTCCAGAGTTCCAGGATAAGATATCTGGATTTCATCAAAAGCCTCATCTAAAGTGATGGTCTTGTGGTCCTTGTGAGAGAGGATGGAACACGGGATGCGGATGCAATCCTGACAGTGGTCACATGACGGACACCAAAAATGGTGGCAAGCATCACCCATTTATTATCCTACAGTAAAACTTTCATATCTTTTTGTTTTTGTTTTTTTTTTTTCTCTGTGAAATTCCACAGGCAGCATCTCACAACATGACCAGCTAACTGACTCTTTTATAATACACATCCTTATTGAACACAGCTGCAACTTCTTAATGGCAAGGCTGCTTCCACTCTTTGGTAATCAGATGTAGTCCCAGTCATTTTCCCAGATGCACTCTAGCAGTTTGCTGCACCTGAGCTATCTCCTTATTGAGAGGCATGTTTCTAGAATATGTTGGGGAGACCCTACCAATTAAGGCCTGGGTCTTGGCCAAGCCCTGGCCCTACCTAGTCAGGAAATAGTCCAGCAAACCCAGGTGTTTTCTGCACCAAAACTATATTCAAGTCACTTTGACTTGGCAATTTGACCCTATAACAATATGACAGCTGGATCTATTTTTAAAGTGAGCCTGGAAACCTTTCCCGGGAATGGTTATCCATGTCCTCACTGAAACAAGGGTTGTCAGCTGTTGCAGACTCTGGGTGACGGTACAGTATTTAGGGAATCGATAATCCATTGTTTTCAAATACCACCCTATGTCATCTGTGTTGCCAATTACGTGCACTATCTACCTCATTCTTGCTTAATGTTTCTTGTTTCACTACATTTATGGTTTTATTTTAATGCTCCTTTCATGTTCATAACAAGATACATGGGTGTTATTTTTAAAACAAAAAAAGAAGGGAGAATTGACACCTTAAGAACATTCAAATAATGCAATATATATACTAGAAATATTGACAGCAGATCATTTTAAATAATGCAATATTTTAAAAAGATGATCAAATTTGATCCCCAATTTATTGGCGATTGATTCAGAGACGGGAAGACTGATTCGGTGATCAGAATTCCATTTTGCTCAAGTTTCTCAAAAGCTTATATACTAATTCAAACAGGCTAATAATTTCTACCACAATAATCAGGCTAAAAATAACACAGAAAACTCATGCATTTTACAACAATTCTTTGCTCGCAGAAGTTGATTGAATCCTCTCTCTTCCAGTAAGCAGGTGTAATCCCATCTTCTGTAATCTTCACAGTTCTGTTTGTTCCTGCCATGGCATCTTGGTTATCAAACCAGCTATGCTAATCAAGTCTGTTTGACTCTCTGTCTTGTGTATTCCCACACCAACTGAGTGTGCAATGGCAAGGCCTAGCTGATTTACTAACCTAGGGAGAAGGTATGCATATGTTTTTATCACCAACAGGTTAAAAGTGGTTTCCTGCTCATTTGAACAGACATTGGTCACCTCTGAGAAAATGAGGCCCAGTGAGAAGAGAGGTGACCTAGTCACTATTCAGCCTTTGTAGCCAGGACAGGAACAGAAGTAGGACTGCCAGAACATAACTGTGTCTGGAGACTTAGAGAGACAACCTATCAACAGAGGCCTTATGTCCTACAGTATTCGTCATGGTATTGTGTTCCTACTAACCTTCCTCAGTTATTCCCTGTTCCAGGCTCCCAGAAAGACATTCAGTCATGTCAGAGTTAACATTTCCAGCTAATGGGCTTCCTCCTGCCTAAACAGCACAACTCCTGAGTTCCAGTCATATGAACTGTAGAACAGTAACCATCTATTTCCACTTCCTAGGAGACATTGGACATTATCTTTTTGTTTTCCTATACTGGGAGTCTCTTTATCAGTGACATGATTGTATTTAATAAGTTTTGTTGATTGTAATCTGTCTTTCATGTATCTTATCCCGTATCTAATAGATAACCAGCAATAACTTTAACAAGATAATAACCTCACAGGAGTGAACTGTTCTAATATCAGACTACATAAGTTGTTTACTTTTAACAAACAGAAGGGGTAACCGTTGCATATAGGTAAAAACCTTACAAAAGAAAGGGCCTTATAAAATCATGGCTTAGGCCTGCTACTCCGGCTAAGTGCAGCTAGCAGCTAGTCTGTTCAATTCCCATGAGAAAGAATTATGAGAATGAAAATCAGTTTGCATAACAATCTATTCTTGCAAGAAAAATAGGTTACACCTGCAAAAACAAGAAATCTATCCCATGAGAATCAGTGAACAAAATATGTAAACTATCTAGAAACAGAAAGGTTTGATGGACATGCACCCTGGCCATTTACCGACCAATAAACTGAGTGTCAGTATATTGTAAACCGATTGGATTTAACACGGTGCCTTCTGATATTCCTATAAAAATATGAGCTGTGCAACAAAGATGGGGCTTTTCTGCATGAAGAAACTAGAGTCCTGTCTGTTTATATTGCAACACTTAGGTATTAGGCATCTTGAGAAGTCTGTACCTCTCAAGTACCTAAGCCAATGGGGAAAGAGAGAGGAAAATGCAGCTGGGAAATTAGGATTAAAAGGAGACTGCGTCCTCCAAAAATTTGAGAGATTCCAGGAGAAATGCCCCATGGCCTCTCCCTTTATTTGAATAAAGTTAGAGGACTCCTCTGTCTCCTTTTGGGACATAAACCTCTGGTGTTAGTGGATTAATTTTCCTGATGCATCCAACACCAATTTGATGTGAATAAGCAGACACTCCTTTCTTCAGAAGCCAGGAACACGGGGGATAACGCCTCCAAAAACGTGTTCCACTTAACAAACAAAACCCATCCATTTTATATACTTTTTCTGCTGAATCATCTTTACATAAGTTCTTTTACTTGCTATGCATACTGTGCCCACTCTTAAATCTAACCTTTGAATTCATTGGTTCCAATAGCTAATAAACTCCTTCCCCCATCCTTGGCTATTGAACTGCTTGGTTTTTGAGGAAACTGGATGTAACAGATACAGCTGGACTATATCTCCACAGATGATTTGGCTTAACAGATAGCAGCTCGACCAGCATAGCTCGAAGTAAACAAGTCCCTGTGAAAATAAATCCTCCTTTTTAATCCCTGTGAAGTTCCAAGCTAGCTCAGGCCTTCTCAGGCTTTGGAGGAATATTTCATAGACAAGAAAAAGGACCCAAAAGAGGCTCTGACCCTCAGCTGCAGATCAAGATGTTTATTCCAGGTGGTCTCCAGAGGGAAAGAGGGCATGCACAAAGGAACAGGGTCTTTTCTCAGCTCTTGCCAGGGAGGAGCAATTTGGAACACAGCCAGTGGGGTCAGAAAGGGAAGGAAGGGTCAAACTACATGGTACAAGCTCTAGGGGTCCCTGAGGGGGGAGAGACCATTCCCACAGGGGAATGTAACATCTCCTCCTTTTTTTTGTTTAAAAAGATACCAAGAAAAACCATCAAGTTAATTTTGACGTGGAGTGTGGGTTTTCCCACCACTTATGATTGGTAGGGAAATCAGACCGCTTTAGGTTTGCCAGCTCTATGTGGTTGACTTCTGAGGTAGAAGGTATGAGGCTGTTAATAGCCTTGAAAATCAAACAGCGTAGGATTCCGAATGCTATTGTTACAAGGAAAAGAATAATAAAAAATAACAAAATTGTTTTAACTATAGAAGTCCACCACCCTGTGAATCCCCAGCCCTTGAACAGTTCCCTGATCCAATCTTCAGATTCTTGCTTCACTTGTCTGATCATGTTGTTTATGCTTCGGAGGGCAGCATGGATGTTTGGAGCTTTTGAGGACAGATTCATGCAACAGAGTCCTTCAAATTCCTGGCATTCATGTCCATGCAGTAACAAAAGAAAATCAATAGCGGCGCGGTTCTGGATGGTGGCCTGTCTGGTAATTTCCTCGTCTTCTAGGAGAGAGCTGATGGCGATGGATGTTAAGTTTGCCTGTTTGACCACCCAGCACTCTAGATGGCCCAATTCACCTAGAGCTTTGGCTGCTGCTACCCACGGAAGAAACAGGGATACAGCAACTCTTTTTGACTTTGCCCAATGAAAAATTTCTGAATTACAATTTGGGTCCAGATTATCAGCACTCCTCTTCTGAATTTTGTTTGCTGATTTGTTTTTGTGAGTCCATTCGCCAATTAAAGTTTGGTTGGGTGTCAATACGGACAATCGCCCTATGGTACATGGCCCTCCTAAAAGCCGGGATGGAATTCCTGCCCATGCCCGATCCCCACAAACCAAGAACAATCCCTTAGGGAGGCTTCTGGGGCTAGAGTGAGATGGGTTGTCTGCTGCAATGTGGCTTATATTATGACACCACCTCTTTGCAGTAAACTCTCCCCGGAATTGTCTTATGAGGTGGTACGCGTCAGTGCTAGAAGGTTTTGGGATGACAGAAAAATGTATGCAGTATGTTGCAGGGGAGGAACCCAATAGTTCTAACTCTTGGGGCTCCTGAGCTACCTTGGGCAAACTCCGCACCCATTCCTCTAAGGGGTTCATGGCCACCACAGCTTGCTTTTGGTGATCCTTGTGTGGCTGGGGGGTGTGTGGCTCTGGAATTTCGTTGGACCTGTATTTGTTCAAACCTGCTTGAAATTCTCCAGCCTGCAAAGGAATTCCTACCAGACAGGTGGACATAGGGTTCTTAGCTTCTGCAGTGGACAAACATATGTTTTCCTGCTGAAGTGTCTGTGCCAGGGTCACCCAGACGTTCTGAGGGACGATCCATGCAGCTGCCAGACTGTTCAGCATTAGCAGGATGACAACTTGGATGGGGTTCATCATAGGGTTGAGTGGGAGGTAGGTTTTCTCTAGAAGGGAAAAATAAACATTTTTAAAACATGTTAAAAGGTTCCTGTTTCTGCCAGAAGGAATCTACACCTAGGAAGATTCTCTCTCTTCCATCCGGCGGCGTCTTCTCTTTGAAGCATCGCTTACTTGCTTCTTATCCCCTTCTGCTGGAGCTGGATTTTTGGGGACAAAAGGTTTCACCCATTTCTGGGGAATCTACCGAGGGCCTGAGGGAGTAGCCACACATGCATAGCCACAACCCCAGGTCAGAAGCTCATAGGGACCTCTGGTTTCCCAAGTTTCAGGATCCCTAATCAAAACCAGTGGACGCTGAGACAATTTAAACTGATTACCACTGTTAAAATGACGTACCACAGGTGGACTCGTTCTCAAATGAACAATTCAGAAAATTGATGGTAAGCATGGCTTTGCAGAGCTTCTGCTGTGGAGACATCCATGCAGCTGAGGTGTTCTGCCTAGCCAAAACCTGCTTGAGAGTCTGGTGTGCACGCTCAATCACAGCTTGACCTGTGGGGGAGTGGGGGATGCCAGTTTTATGCTCCACTCCCCACTGCTGGACAAATTCTAGAAACTCCTTGGACACATACGCTGGGCCGTTATCAGTTTTGATTGTTTTTGGAATTCCCAACACTGCAAAAGCTTGCACCAGGTGCTGCTTGGCATGTACAGACTTTTCTCCTGCGTGGGCAGAGGCATACACTGCACTCGAATATGTGTCAATGCTCACATGAACATATTTGAGGCGACCAAAACTAGGAATGTGCGTGCTGTCTGTCTGCCACACTTCACGGCTGCCCAGGCCCCTGGGGTTAACCCCCACGCCCATCGATGGCATGGCCTGGAGCTGGCAGTTGGGACAGGTACCCACGATGGCTCAAGCCTGGCTCCGTGTTAGCTGGAATTGTCGGATCAGAGCCGACACATTTTGATGGTAGCGTTGGTGACTCAGTTTTGCCTGTTGGAAGACATCAGGGAGATGTGCCTTTTCAACTGGTGCAGCAAGGGAGTCTGCCTGACGATTCCCCTCTGCGATCTCACCTGGCAAATCAGTGTGTGACCTCACATGCATCACGTAAAACGGATGCTCTCGATGAGAAACCAAATAAATTAGCTTTGAAAGCAACCTGAAGAGATGTTCATTCTCTATTTCTTTGAGCACAGCCTGCTCCTCTCTGGACACTACTCCTGCCACATAGGCAGAGTCGGTTACCAAATTAATTGGTTCTGAGAACTTCTCAAAAGCTCTTACCACTGCGGCCAGTTCAGCCCCTTGGGGGGGATCCCTCCACAAACTCAACATCAGCTTCCCAGTGCTGAGTCCATGGGTTCCTCCAAGTCATCACCGACTTGCTGGAAGCCCCACATGCGTCTGTGAAGACTGTGAGAGCTTTGAGTGGTCTCCGACTCCGCTTCTCGTGAGGAATGAGGTGGAATTCCTCATTGAACAACTTATGGGACGGGGCATGGACTGATATTTGTCCCCTGTAGCTGTCCAGAGATAATTGGAGACTGGCATTACTCTGCAGCAAATGCTCAAACATCTCTTTGGTCAATCTCTCAGGAGAGTTCTTTCCCTCCTCTGAAAGTCTGACCGGGAGGTGAATACATGCAAAGTCACAACCCGCCAAATCACACAATCTTACCCTGGCCTTCCGAATCAGCTGAGCTATCAACTCCTGTGGCTCTGTGATGGTCTTGGATTTTTGGTGAGAGAGGAAGAACCACTCTATGATCAAGAGTGAATCTTTCTGCTCCTCTATCCATTGAAAAATCAAACCATGCAGATGTGGCAGCTTTCCTAGCACAATGAAATGGAAAGGCACCTTTGGCTCGCATCGATGAGCCTGCCTCTCTGACAAGGCTTTTTGTACCTTTTCGATTGCTGTCTTCGCCTCTGGGGTCAGCTCCCTGGGAGACATCAGCTCCTTCTCCCCCTTCAATAAATTGAAGAGGGGTTCTAGATCTTGATTTGTGAGGCCTAGCCAGGGTCTTACCAAGTTCAAAGACCCACACAGGGATTGGAGATCTACTAGAGTTTTTGGATTGCAACCAATTTCTAGACTCTGCGGAACAACAGTCCTTGCAGTGATTTGCAAACCCAGGTACTTCCAAGGTGGCATCCTTTGAACCTTGTCCTCCTGTAATTGAAATGCAGCAGAGGTTAAAGCTTTAACCACTAGGTCAAGCGTGTGTTGGAGTACAGTCATTGGGGCCACACACAAGCACATCATCCATGTAGTGAAGGATGATGGCTTCTTTTCTCTTGGCGCATATCGGAGACAGTAATGAGGCTACATATTGTTGGCATATGAAAGGAGACGATTTCAGACCCTGGGGAAGGACCCTCGAGTGATAACGCTTCATTGGGGCTTGTCTATTAACAGTGGGAACTGAGAAAGCAAACCGTGGGGCATCTTCAGGGTGCAATGGAATTTGGAAGAAACAGTCCTTGATGTCTAAGACAGCCAATTGCCAATCTCGGGGGAGCATTGTTGGAGTGGGCATCCCTGGTTGGAGAGGTCCCATGTCTTCTACTATTTTATTAATTTCTCGTAGATCATGGAACAACCTCCACTTGTCCTTCCCCGGTTTCTTTATTACAAAGATCGGGAAATTCCAGGGGCTTGTTGTCTCCACAATGTGTCCCTGAGCCAATTGCTCTTCCATGAGCTTTTCAAGCACCTTGAGTTTTTCTTTTCTCAAAGGCCACTGTGCTACCCATCTCAGGGTGTTTTCCAACCACTTTAACTTTTGGGTAGGGCGCTCCACAGTGGCTATTTGCAAAAATCCTGGGGTGTCTTAGGAATGACCAATTGGACTCCCCACTGGGACATGGTGTCCCTCCCCCACAGTGGGGCCTTATAATCTGCTACGAATGGGCGGACATTTGCCACCTTTCCGTCAGGTCCCTCAATTTGCACGATGTTTTTTGAAATCCTTGCCAATGTGATTCCTCCTATGCCCTGAAGTTTGCCAGCCACAGGTTGTAATTCCCAGTTTGATGGCCACATGCTTTGTGGGAATACGGTTATGTCCGCGCCTGTGTCTAAAATTTCTGCCACTAGGAGGCGCTCTGACCCACAAGTAATGTTGCATGCCATAGAGGGTTTAGGTTCTCCCACCACTTCTGTCCAGTAGACCTCTGGTGATTTTCCATCTGCTGTGATCTCTGCTGGTACCGGAATGGCTTGGGCAAGAATTTGCCCCTCTACAAGATAAAAGGGTGGGTGCATGCAGCGTACCAACAACATGAGGCCTATTATTTTTCCCTTAATGGTCATGGGAGCTATCTCAATTTCCAAGGGTGTGTGTGCTGTGTCCCCAATAACAAAATACTCACTGTCCAATCCCATGTGGTAAACCATCAGGTCCTGTGAGATGTTTGACAGGTCCACTGTTATGACCATCCACTCAGTAGATCTGAAATGAAAACCTTTGGTAGTCACAAGCTTGAATCGGCCTAGTGGCTGCCAAACCTTGTTAGTTGAACATTTAACATTTACATTTTTCCGCAACCCCACACCATGTGACCCGTCCTCCTCCTTTTTTTTTAAGAGAGAGGCTTTTCCCAATGTGAGTCCGGCTGTATTTATATCTTTGCGCGTTGTAGTATCAGCAGCGGGTACGCGCTGTAAATTCAGGTTTTTTGTTTGTTGAATTTCTTCTGCTTCTGGGTCTGAGGGCAGGTTCTGGCAAAGTGTCCTGGTTTCTTGCAGCGGAGGCAGTTGATGCGTTTCAGCTCATCTGTTGACATTGGTTGCCTGTTTGGGTTTGGTACCGCAGGTACTTTAGGCTGTGGGTGTGCAGGTCTTGGATTTCCTTCAGATGTGCAGAACATTTCCGCCCTCCTTGAACAAGCCTCTGTCACCTGGGACAGATTAGGCGGAGGTTCTAGGGGAAGGCTAAGAATAATTCTACGACAGGTCTCGTTAGCATTCCTTTGAGCCATCTCCTTAATCAGTTCTGCCTGCACCACGGGGTCTTGTACTTTTTGTTCCACCTGTGTCCTCAGACGATCAACAAACTGCAAGAAATTCTCTGTAGCAAATTGTTTAATATTGACGTAACTGCCTTTCCCTTCCATTGTTGGTAGCTGATAAAACATTTTCTCTGCAACAGCACTAATCTTAAGTAAAATTGGCTTGGATAACACTCAAGATTGTTTTTCTGGGCAATGCCAGGCCTCTTCCCCACACAGATGTTCAAGTGTAATATCATGTCCCTCAGTGTCCTTAGCTGCATTAGGGGTTTGATGCATCTCCTGTAATAATGTTCTTAAAGCTCTTTTCCACATACTATCCTACAGATCATACTCTGAGGGAGATAAGAGACATCTAAATAAGTCTTTGATGTCCCTAGGCACCATTTCATTAGAATTAAATGTGGCTCGAAACATGCCCTTAAATATTGCACTAGATCTGCCAAATTCAGGTTGAATTTTGCAAAGTTCTTTCTTATCCTGGTAGGAAAGTGGCTGGTATTGCCTGGTTCCATGCTTTCTACCAACATATGTGACAGGAGCAACAGAGAAAATGTTTTCATCCACATTTGCCAAAGGTCTTAAAATTTCTGCTGGTCTCCCAGTGTCTGGGGCATAGGAGGTACAGCGTTTGCAATCCCTTGGGGGTTGGGAAAAGGAGGCTCTCTCCCTCTGTCCTGGCTCGGCAGAGGAGGCTGTTCCCTTCCCCCCGCTGCAAGGGACTCGCCCCCCCCCCCCCACTGTGAGGCAATCACACCCCCCTCTGTGGCTGTAAGGCGAGACGGGCCCGCCCCCTTTGCTGCCGCCGCCACAGCCAAGAGGGAGGCAGGGGGAGGAGCGGTGGGGCGGGGCTGCAGAAGGGACAAAAGGGATTGGGAAAGGGGTATGGAGTAGGGGAGGGGATCGGGGGGAAAAAGGGATTATGGGAAGAAGGTCTGGGCGCCTGGCAGCTGCCATTATTGTCCGGCACGTGGAGTGTTGCTTCCAGGGGATCTGCAGCATGGCCAGAGCCCTGGAGAGGCATCCCACCCCTGGAGGAGTCTGCCAGAGAAAAACCTGCTGTGTTAAAGGGGTACTGTGAGGATGGTAAACCAGGGTATAAGGGAGGGTCGGAGAGAGGGTTACATGGGGAGGTTTTCTGTGGCTGGCTGTTTTTTTGTAACTCCAGGAGATGTTTACGTGCTTGCAAAAATATGGGAATAAATAGGGAAGCAGTGTGATCATTACCCTGTACTCTTTCTGTAATAACACTACCTACGTGGTCCCAGAATGATACAGTATCTATTTGCAAGAGGTCAGCTTCTGGGAACTCATTTTCCAGCCAGCAAACGATTTTTTTCTGCAGCCTTTTGGAAATTCTAACATTAATGAAAAGATCTTGAAGCTGTTTTAATACACTCTTTTGGTGAACAGATAACTGAATGCCCTTTTTTCGATATTTCTGAAAGCTATTTGTTCAAAATCCACCTTCCGGATGCAATAATCTGGCTCTACAGTCCTGTGTCTCCTAAATACCGAGAATACAGGCAGGGAAACTCCGGGGCTGAGATCGCTTTTTAGCGCCTTTTTTTTTTCAGCTCCGGTGGCACCGGGGTGGTCCCGCAGCCTTGCCTGGCTTGTGGGGGACCTGCCCGAGCCGGGGTTTCCCCGAAAAAAACGGCTCCCTGGGGCAGAGCGGCTCCAGGGGCCTGCGGGCTGCGACCGGAGGAAAAAAATAAGAAAAAAAGAAACAACCGCAATTCTGGCCGCAGGGTCCTAGTGCCCGCCCGCCTACCACAGTCCCGATGGTAAGAAGTTACTCCCTCCCAGTTTGAAGGCTATTCCCGGGGTAACAGCCAAACAGAGGTACTTACCTGTTCTGTGGGAGTGTGGTGCTGAGCCAGGAGCAATTGAAGGTCCTGCCTTAAGCTCACTCGTGATTGGGCGAAAACACAAGCTACGAGCTCTATCCCTACACACTTATAGCTACAGAATGTGGCCAAAAATGCCGTAGGGGAATTGATCTTCCCAAAAGCTTCTGAGACCCTGTTTGGGGGTCTCCAGCTCACACGTGGGCTTCTAGAAATTCATAAAAACCCAATTGGGCACAAATTGAAAATAAATCCTCCTTTTTAATCCCTGCGAAGTTCCAAGCTAGCTCAGGCCTTCTCAGGCTTTGGAGGAATATTTCATAGACAAGAAAAAGGACCCAAAAGAGGCTCTGACCCTCAGCTACAGATCAAGATGTTTATTCCAGGTGGTCTCCAGAGGGAAAGAGGGCGTGCACAGAGGAACAGGGTCTTTTCTCAACTCTTGCCAGGGAGGGGCAATTTGAGACACAGCCAATGGGGTCAGAAAGGGAAGGAAGGGTCAAACTACATGGTACAAGCTCTAGGGGTCCCTGAGGGGGGAGAGACCATTCCCACAGGGGAATGTAACATCCCTGGACACGATAACAATAGGTTGGATTCAAACCCAGACAGAGGACCTCCACCAACCCCTTTGAAGCACGGATACACCCATATCATTGGCCAGTGAGCTAGGCGGAGTTAAAACCCTTAACCAATCATGTCTGTAAGCGCAGGAATTTTGGAAACCCTATAAGATGAGCTGCCAGACAATAAACGTTGCTTTTGCTGTGTGATCTCAGTGTGTTAATGTCTCGTCCCTGTCTCTGACTCCACAGCGACAACTGGAGGCAGGACTATATGTTATTTTGTGATTTCTCAGTAGATGAAGCCTTTGTGTACAACTTGATTGTTTTGAGCTGCAACTGCATATGGAAAATCCAGGCACAGAAAATTCTCAAAACCTTGTGCATGCAGGCCCAAACACAGAAATGAATACAGGGTTCGACTTGAGACCTTGGAAAAGGCTATCTGCTTTAGAGACCATAAGCAAGAATGTGGGTTTATAGTTTAGACAGAGATGTGTTAAGCTGGGTAGTGGAAAGTTTTAAGGTTTTAAAGTTTGGATATAGAAGTAGTTACAGAAATAGTAAAAAGTTTTAAGGTGTAGCAAGTAGCTTTGTGTGTCATTATATGATTGGTTAAGAAAGTCCACATTGCGGCAAGTCGTGTGATACAAATTAATTAGCTATTGGTGTGAAAGTAGAAATAATCTGTGTGGCAGTAGTTTATTGGCTAATAAACCTTTAAAACACCTTGTAACCTGTGGTCTTGTGACCACTGACCACAGATTGCTGACCTCTGTCTCATGTGGTGAAGACATTCTGACTCCTTCATGAGACTGTAGCAATAAATCATGCTTTGAAACATCGCTCAGTGGTCCCATCTCTCCTGCGTAAGCCCGACAACTGCAGTGTCATCCAGAAAGATTTTTATTTTTAGCAATGTTACTGATTTCAGCCTTCCCTTTGAGGGCACGCTGACTCCGTGTGTCTGTTCCTCTGTCATCCTCAGTATGTGCTTAACTTTGTTAGAAATGGCTTTTTATTCTTTGCTGCTTCTCAAGTTGATGGTGTAGAGGCTTTGCTTTGTATCTCAGATCAGTTAGATCAGTTGCTGGGTCAGTGCCTGCAGTCAAGCCAGGTCCCCTACATTTCTGTCCCTCTCCTTTCTCTTCCCCATCTTCAGAGGAGGTGTGGGGAAGGGGAGTTTGCCTCCCTGTATCAGTTACCCTAGCCTAGACAGACTTAAACTGCGTGGGTGGAATAATAGCACTGAATTGGCCATGGCACCCAAGACAATTTTCCCAAGAGCATTGTCCCCACACAGGGTTAGCAACATGAACCCCAGCCTCTACTGGTCATGCTTTCTGTCAGAACCACATCCTGAAGAATAATAGTGTGACTGCAGTCCCTCTCTGTATGGTGCTGGGTGAGTATTTCCCTACATCCTTGAGGCCCAGTGCATAGGGTGCCACGGGGAGGCAAGCACATGTGGACTTCCAGTTGGATTTTAGAGTGAAACTGGGTAGATGTTTAACCCAGTTCTCCAGCAGCAGCATCTTCTGCTTTGTGTGGTTTAAACAATCTTGGCAGCAGTCTGCAGAGTGTCCTGGTGTCTTAGGTTATATAACCAAAAAATGTGTGTTCTATTTCATCTGTTGAAACCAGTTGGGAAGATGTTGTTTTTTTCCTTTATCTCTTGTGACTCCAGGGGGGAGGGTGGTGGATGCCTTCTGTTAATGGGCCAGTTGTTAAAACCAGGGGAGCAATGTTCCTTATCTCTTCCACAATGCATCCTCCCTCCAAGAGGATATCTGCTGTTAATGAGCCATTAAGGCTCATCATATGACTGATAAAATTAAATCATTCCATTGTGAGATGCTCCACCCAGTGGGAGGAGCCAAGCATTCCTACCTGGATAAAACCTGAAATTCAGAACAGCAGGGCATCCTCTTTTCCACTAGATTCTCAGAGGAAGACCAGACTCATCTCACGGCCACTTCAAGATCATCTCTACTCCAATCGAACCACATCTGTCATCATCTCTACTCCAAGAGAACCACATCTGTCACTCCAGGAGGACTTATTTGGACTGCTTCCAACACCCTGGCCAACAGGGTGTCAGGTTGTATTCCTGACTCTGTCAAGGTTTTCTAAGATGTTTTTTTTGTTTGCTTGCTTGGTTTTTTTGGTTTTTGTGGGATTTTTTTTTCTGTTGGTTTTTTTTTTTATTATTTTTGTATTACTGCGCTTGCATTTTTAATATTCCCGGTAAAGAACTGTTACTCCTATTCCCATATTTTTGCCTGAATGTTCCTAATTGCAAAATTGTAATAATTTGGAAGGAAAGAGTTTTACATTCTCCATTGCAAGGGAAACTCCAGTTTTCTCTGACAGATACCTGTCTTTCCAAACCAAGACACCTGGGAGGATGGCAAATGTCAGTGATTTCACAACTGGTTTCATCAATTTTTTGCTTTTATTTTTTTTCCCCTTCTGAAACTTGCAGATTTGTAAATAAAATATTTTCTAGCCTTTAAAATCTAGTATAAAATATCTGGGGTTTGATGTTTGCTGGCACAGTGTTGGTGGTTGCACTGTCATCTGGCAGCATCCCAGTTGCAAGGCGTGCTCATGGGGTAACCAGACCACGTTGAAGCTCTTGCTTTATCCTGATCTGGTGCTCAAAAAGAAGGAGAAAAGAGAAATTTCCCCAGACTAGATGCTAAAATAGAGGTGTCATGATGGGATGTGTCTGGCTGAGGGACACTGAGTCTTTGCTTGATGCCTTTTTCAGAGCTTGCCTTTGCATAGGGGGAGATGCAACAGGGTCCCACAGTCCCATGGGAGCTGCCCTCATCTTACCCCATGAGTCTGATTTCCCACTTCCCAAGAAGTGGAAGATAAGCTGGATTTTTGACTGACAGACACCTCACTTTAAAACTATAAAAAGCCACACCAAACTTTCACAAAGCAGAAACTTTCTATAGGTTTCCCTGGAAATGTGTGGTGTTTCCCCCATGAGTAGGGATGCCTGCTTCGAGGTTACTCCCCAGGGATTAAGTAAAAGGAATCTGTGTACATTATCATCATTTCGGTAGTAAGTTACATTTGACTCCTAATCAATACTATTTCTTTTGCTAGCTTTAATACAGATACCTTAATATCATGCACTGTTTTATGTTATGTTGCAATCTACTGGTAGTTCTTTTTAGTTTTATACTGTGCAGTAACTCTGATTGAGATCTTTTACCTGTTATCTCTTGTCTGTTTAATAAATAATTCATTTTATAAATAGACCTGATCTGCCATCCTTAGAACTTGCAGACCAGAGTGAGTCCTTAAATTTAAACTGTTGCCAAAATATGAGGCTAAAGCAGGATTTGTCTGAAGCTCCCACTCATCCCGTGACAGAATTGCTGCCTGGATAAGGGCTATCTATCCCTGCACAAGCTGGGCATGGGTTTAGGTATCCTTATGGCTCTGCTTTTTGATGGCCATGTGCAGCTGGACTCCTCTGGGCATCCACAAATGAAAGATAAAAAGACAGTGGGAAGAGCAGAGCTTGTTCCATCCCATCCCTGAGCCAGCACCAGAGTGGAGACTTGTGCGGTTCGTTAGTGTGCTTATCAATTTGAATTTTCTAGATCTGCTGCTAACTAATCCCATCACATCCTTTCAAGGGGTCTAGGTGGGTAAGAATGATTATCCCCATTTTCAGATAACAGGATCACAGAGGTTAAGGCATCTTGGTGGATGAGCAGGGATTGCAGCTCACCTCCCGACTCCTGCTATATGCTCCTTTCCCTGCACCACAAGCTGTATCCCTGTCATGGTTTGACACTGGCTAAATGCCAGGCACTTACAAAAGTCATTCGTTTATCCTCTTCTGTTACAGTTGGGCAGAGGAGAGAGAAAAAAATTGATGAAGGGCTCATGAGTTAAGGACTAGGATAAAAAAACACTTTAAGGGCAAAATAGGTTCAAATTTAAAGGTATAAAGTAAATTTATTATTAACAGAGTTAGAGGAGGATAGTGAGAAGTAAAATAAGCCTTTAAAACACCTTTTTTCCCCCAGTTCCTCCCTCCTTCCCACCGACAGAGCTGGGAGACAGGGTGTGGGGGTTTTGGTCAGTTTGTCACTGGAGATCTTTTTCCATTCTCTCTGGGAGAGGAGGTTTTTATCTGCTATGCCATGAGGTCCCTCCCATGGGCAAAGTCTTCCCAAAACTCTTGTGGCTAGGGTCACTTGTCCACGGGGTGCAGTCTTTGAAGGATAGGCTCCTCTAGTTTGGAAGCAAGGGCCCTCTCTCTCTCTATTCAAGTCTCTAACTAGACCACAGCTTTTTCTAATATCCATCTTCTCTGGCATGAGCACTTTTTCCATGGGCTGCAAGTGGATTTTTGTATCCCCTGTGGCCTTCATGCATTACAAGGGGACAGTTTGTTTTACTATAGTCTTCACAACAGCTTGCAGAGGAATGTCAGCTCCAATGTCCTCACTTTCTCTTCTTCTCTGACTAGAAAAAACCTGCTACTTGTAGGTATCATTGTCAACAGGTTCCACTAATTCAAAGATTCTTGCAAGATCCTGCAGCGCTGAGAAGTTGATCTCGCCTAGGTTCCCTGTTGGGGAATTGCTGGTCATGCTGTCGCTGCTGGCCAGATGACCCTGCTAGTGCTGTTTAATGCCTCTTTTCATGTGGGGTGCTGGGAAGGGGAAGCTGCTGCCGCCACCGCCGTCTCTGCCCTTCTGCTCGCACCGGCTAGCTAGGGGCGGCCAGGCAGCCAAGGCTTGCCATGGATCGCGCCGAGATGGCAACGGCCAGGGTCATGTATCCCTGCAGGCTGTGCCATTATGGAGGCCACCACAGTGGCGGCCATGACGCCTCCCCAACCCTGGAGGAAAAAAGTGCCCGTCCGTGTTGCGGTGTGTTTGTCCAGGATAGATTTCATGAATTTCATCAAGAACTCATGAAACCTTTTTGAATTGGTCCTGAATGCTGTGACAAATGTTTAACCAACTGTTCTAAGTTTAGGCTCAAAACAGAAGGCTGTGCAATTAAGGATTTTAAGATTGACTATACTATAACCCAAATTTGTACTGATCCCCAAAAAAATGAGGTTAAGATAACTCAACCAATGCCAACACTAAGAGAAACCACGGCTACTCAAATCACTTTAGAACCCATAGCTCCCATAATTACCAAAATTAGGCCATATGCTGTTAAGAAGACAGGAATTCAAAAATTGCTAGTTAATCCAAAGTGGTCATTAAAACGGGTAGAGATGGCAATACACATGAATGCCTCTGCCATTCGACCGGAGTGTGCTCCATTCTTAAGGACCTCTTTCATGGATTGGACCAGCTAGTTGCAGAAGCATATGCCTTATATGTCCAGACAGAGGAAACACCTTACTAGGTTATTGGTAACAGGACTAAGGGTTTTAAACACAATGGATTCTGAAGTATTAATGAACAAATTGACAGTAAATGGCAGTAATATAGTCAAATTGCAACAACCTTTACAATCTTCCTTATTAGCATTAGGTACCAGCCAGTGAAAGTTGTCCAAAATATTACCAGACTGAGAAAACACAGAAGAGCAGAATCATCAGATGATAATTAACACCTTAGGCACAGCTAGTAAGAACATTTCTTTAGCTCTTAGGTGTACACAAGCACAGTTATGGATGCAATCAGTGGCGGCCTCAGTCATTAGGGACGGGGGAGAAGGCATATTCCTTGTCGAAATCCATAAAGTTGTTTGGGATAATGCCTCAGATCTAGAAAAAGAGCTCCAATCCTGGTGGGTTCCAGTTAATTTTACTTATAATCCCATGACAAATACGGTAACGGCTTTTGTTTTAACCATATATGATGCATCAGTAAGCGTGATACATCCAATTGTTGCTTTAGAGCTAAATCGTGAAGGGACCATACTATATCCTTCTGAACACAGAATGTGGGCACGGAAAGTTGAAAGAAGGTGGCGAACTGTTAACTTAGAATCCTGCTCAATGAGGGAACGATTAGGGCTTATATGTAAAGGCAGTGTAGGTGATGATAAAGATATTTGTTTAGATACAGAACAAAGCATTTGTTACTTTGAAATGCATCCCATTAATCAGACAGTCCTGCTTATCTAAACAGGACAAGGTTGTGTCTGCCTCAGAACAGCATGCCCCACTATAATGGTGGATGAGATCATTGTGAATGAAACTCGGTTTAACCTGTGCATTTGTAACTTTGTCAAAATTGAAAGATGTGACTTTTCCTACCAGGCACCTGTCATATCGTACCAACATATAAAGGTGAACTTGACTACTGTCCAAAAAATATTGCCTGTGCCTATAAATGCCGTCATGTGCCTGGTGATAAGGCACTTTGCAGAGGCACGACACAGCCCCCGGGGTCCTAAGAGTCCTAAGCGGTTGCTGCTGGGTCAGTGTAGAAAGGAGCAAAGTGGGCTTCACATGCAGTCTGAGATTTCTTTATTATCACGTCACATAACTCGAATATTGTGCAGAGGTCAAGACCAGGGACAAAGCCAGGACCGTGGGTTCTAAGGGACAGAATCTAGGTGGGGTTTAGGGTCAAGGGGCCAATAGGGACAAGACCAGGGAGGAACACAGAGTGAAGTTTACAAAACATAAAGCCAGTGTGAAGGCTAATATAAGGAGGTTTATAGAAACAAACCAATGGAGCTTTGAAGAATGGGGGATTCCCCAAGGGGCAGTCCAGACAGGGGCTGGTACCGGGGAGGATGGACAGGGAACATTCAGGAATACAGGTAGGTATCAGGGAAGACAGACAACCCAGACTAAACCACCACCCGGGGGGGAGGGGGGGGAGGGGGAAGGAATAAACCATGGGGTATAAAACCACAAAATTACACATTGCAACATCTAAGGATGAACTGAACTTAACTTTGGTTGCACAATTGTTGAAATATAATGAATTAAAGGAAATTCTTAAAGAAATTAAAAATGAAGGAAAGACAACTTTGATTACAATACACCATGACACAGAGACTATACAGAGAGTATTTAAAAGATTAGAAGAAGACCCATCCCATCATTGGTGGGATGTGCTTTTTGGATGGTCATCAACAGCAACCGGCTTACTCAATACCCTGGTTCATCCAATTGTTGTTTTGCTCATTTTAGTTGGTGTAAGTTTGATCTTGTCTGTTATAATACTTGTTTGGAATTGGACAATGCTGCAAGGAGTAGCAGCTTTGACTTCACTATCAAGAGCATATGGTACAGTTTTGAGACACCTACCACACAACTTAGATATATTAGGAAGAATCTATATATTAGTAAAAGAATTTACTAACCTTGAAGAAGTGGGGAAATGAATCATCATTTTAAAGAGTTAAGATTTTAGCTAAGGGTTAGAAGCAATTTATATTGATCAGGATGTAAGTAGGTTAATGATTATTAGATGCTTAAGCTAGAGCTAATTGTTATATTGTTTGCCACTATGAGCTTGTTTCAGTTCTGTTTATAGAAGGAAGTGGAGTAAGTGAACCGCTATAAGAACAGATTGAAACCAGTAGAACAATGACCAGCACCTGGACTTTATATTAATCAGTCATGAAGCAGGGGACCTTGGATCGTGCCAGAGGGTCACGGAGACCTGATGAAGACATTCCTTACTTTATCCTTCAAGACCACTGACCCAATTCAAGAGAAGAATTGCCCAGGCATGAAGGACTAATAGCCTCATTTTAATACAGAGCGGGGATGGGAGATGCTGGGGTTATGCATATGTATTGTATGTAAGATCTTGGGAAATAAACAGAGGGCAAAGAACCTTCTACGGCGCGGTCACGCCTTTCGGAGATGATTCCCTGTAAGAGATGGTCTGAAGATCCCTCATCTGCCTCATGACCATTGCCAAAAGACAGAGACTGAAACCCTAAAACCCCAACACAGAAATTCCGGCCTGGCTGATGGGGGATGTCAGCCAAGTGTTGCCTGCAGGTGTGCTCGCTGGACCAAAAACCGGTATAACCCATGCAGGAACAGTGGGTAAGTCACGCTGTACTGGCTATGCTTGCTGCAGAATGGCCTGTCCTGTACCTGTTCCCCTCAATGGACCTCATACAGATCTCCCCACCTTTTGGCCAGCTGCCTGTCGCTTTGGAAAGACTAAAAAACTCTCTAAGTAAACTGAAATTTGAGATCTCCCCACAGAAGAAGATGGATCTATTGGCGGACAACCACGAGGACTTAGTCTCTTCTGTTGGTAGCTATTCCCCCCCCCTTCTCTCTCTCTCTCCCTCTCCCTCTCTCTCCTCTGTCGCATTTCATCGCAGAGCTGAGACTGCAGGTGGAAAATCGCCGCATTTCTGAGGAATTCAGGAATAAACCAAGGGAGCTGGGGAAGCCTCAGAAAGCCATTTCGGTGAGTGAAAAGAAGCACCCAGTTTTTCAGTAGTTGAGAGAGACATTTATTTTTATTTTAATTGTAAGTTAGCAATTTAAGACTTAAATTTTGAGAAGAAAGAGATCAAAAAACTTGTTAAATGAGTCTATAAACAGTTCCAGAACTCTATGGCAGCAGAAAAACTTATATGGGACTTTTAGGACAGATTGGGGTGAAAATTATACAATCTGGAGAAAAAAGAGAGACCTACTTTGAAATGATGTCCCATTTTCGGACTATTGTAGACTTTGTAACATCAGAAGGTGAAAAAGCCCTCAGTACTGACCCGCGGAAAAACTCTAAAACTCAGAGACAAAGTGAGTTTTAAAGTAGGTATGTAGTTTATTCAGCGCTGGGGGCGATGCGGGATAGCTCTCAAAGGCATGTACAGCCCCTCGCTCACTCACGTTTTCTTTTATCCTATAGTATGTTACATATGCAGCAAGTTTCGCAATACCCCCATGCATATTCATCCCTCGGCTCCCCCCCTTCCTATGTTAATTAGCTTATCAGTCTTTTGTGCCTTCGTAGTTGCCTCTGGTGGTCTGCTCAGGAGTCTTCGGGATGAAGAAAATAGTCTTCCTATTGAGATGAACTTCTGACCCTTCTGCCTTGCGCATGCTCACTGATCCTCTGGTCATAGTTTAAGCTATAAGGCCAGTCTTATCTGGTCCTGGGGGCCTGAGGAGCCTCGTTATCTCAGTATCTCTGATAATCTTGTATTCTTGTCTCCTGTTTTGGTAAACATCCTTCACCTTGTCAGACATCCTTGCATTCCTCTTTATTGTTCCCAAACATAGCCCTGTCTCTTCCCTCCTTAGGTGTTATAAATACTCAGCCAATTCCCAATTAATAAAATAATTTTTATTAATTAAAGAATTAACAAACAGAAATTTTGGACAAGCCAGCAATCAGAAGTTCAGTGTCGAGTCCAGGGATCGGCACTGGGTGAACCCCTGTTCACGAATTCAGTCCGTTTAGGGGTCCCCTTATAAACAGTTTATTTTGCCTGTGGCCCCCATAGTTCTTTGTCCCTTCTTTTCCTTCATATTCATATGAGTCTCTTTCTGCCGTCCAGTCTGCTGAATGGGGCTTCCGAGGGAAAGATGAATAATAAGTCCGTTTCTCAGAAAGCCTGAATAGGGAGATGAAATTCTGCATAGAGGGGCGTCTTTCCCGATATTGCTGCCAGATCCATATCGTTCTTGATGGCTGGGCATGATGGTGGAGGATTAAAAATATAATTTCTGTATAAGTTAACCACGGGGTTAAGTTGAGGTATGTGTGGGGGGGAGAAAGGTAGAGAACGTACAACTGGAACTTGACGCAGCTCGGCTTTGGAACAAGCGTCAGCTTCTGCAACCAGCTCCATGCTTTTGTAATGACCGAATCAAGTGTGACTGCAACCCAGGAGATAATTGAGAAGCATTGTTTTAACCAAATCAAGTGTGGATCAGGGTAGAAGCGTAGGTATGATTTAAGATAGTAACTAAGGAATAGGATAATCAGTATCTAGGGGTGGAGGTCTGTAGCAGGAACAGGATAACTTAGATCATAAGGCAGAGCTATCCACAGCTGGGCCTCAGACCAGGCCTCAGGCCAGGGCCTAGTAGGCCTAGTACGTCCAGCATATGTAGTACCAGATAAGGTTATCTGGTACTGGGAATGTGTTAAGGTAGGGGTGCTACTAGCATGGAACAGTTACTGGGAAGACACGGTGGCTACCTTAAACTGCAATAGCTTACATACTTCTGTATGTTCACTGCCTATCAGAATGCACCTGTTCTTGTAAACTATTCTGTCTGTATTTAACCTGCCATCTCAAGGAATAAAGGGAAGAACGTGTGATATACCCACATTGGGTCAGACCCCGTTCTTTAGTCCCCGATCTTTAACTGTTCCCTGCAACAGAGGTCAGTTAACATGTGTATAATTTAAACTATAAAAATCACAAGTCAACTCTGTATTCTTGGGCACAAGATTTGGGCACTGGATGCCCCTGTGTCCCGCGCGCTTGAATAAAGAACCGCATATGATCGCCTTCGTGTGGTTATATGTTTTCCTACGCTAACAGGCACTTCACAGTTCCACCGCCCAGAAGGCGTGATCTGCTCTCAGCCCACCTTCCTTTCTGTTGTTAATTTTGGTGTTTCTCGCATTTCCAGCCAGGGTATTCTCCACCTTGGATTCCCGACAGTGGCTGTTGTTCATCCTAAATGCATTTGCTACAAGCCTGAGCTTGCTTGCTTCATTTATTTTTAAAACATATCTTACATCATATTTTATATACACTATAACACGAATTATCCCAGGTTATTTATCACATTAGGCAACTGATGCATCATACAGAGCAGCAAGTATTAAGCAACACACATCATCTGAATGCCTATTCTTAATAAATATCTTCTAGTTTCTGTGGTTAATATTGTCTAGTTTCCAATCTCATGTTTCAGTACAAGTTAAAACATACCTGAAACCACAGAAAAAAAAATGGAGCAAAGCAAGTTAAAAAGCTAAGGCCGCTCCAACTCGAAGTAGAAGTGAATATAAAAATGTACACTGTAATCCCCCGACTCTAAAAAGCAGTCTGTTCCTCACACCGACCCTGAAAGGCAGAGAGTGGAGCGGTCTGGACAGTTCCAACATGCACCCCCTCCTTCCTCCCGCGCGGGGAGTTAGCATGGGCCACTCGAAACTCGCTCTCCGTCCCCTTCTCTCTTCTGTCCCTTCATGTTCCTGTTATCCTCCTTCTAGTAGTAGTCCCAAGAAAATCAAGTTTGTGAATTTAAAAAGACCGCACCGAAAATGAATCCCATGTGAACAAAGGAAACGTATGTGGCCGGAGCCATTTTGCTGTGGCATGGGATTTTCCCCTTTTGTGGGCTGGTACCATCTAGCCTCCCTTGCAGCACGCCCAGACCAAGGCGCCACTCAGTCCCAATCCAGCGCGAGACACTCCCCTTTAATGGGCCGTCCCCAGTCCCAGTCACCACCCCTCTTTGCTGCCCACAGCCCGAAAAGACACGCCCTGGCTGTGATGAGCATGAGAACCGGAACTGACATCCCGGAAACTGCCTGTCCCAAAATGGCTGCTCCCATGCCAGAAAAAAATAAAGAAACTCGGAGATTGAACCATAGAAATCCCCATGCATCCTGCGGTCTCTCCGATGCATCAGAGGATGAGTTTCGGTTGTCAGTCTGTTATGAACGAATTCTCAGTGAGTGTGTGTTATAAATGCCAATACGATACTCCAATTAAAATAATAATTTGGTTTATTAATAAAGATCGAATTACAGAACTTCGATAAACCCACCAACAGCGGAGATACTTGACAGTCTTTTTCCCAGGAAAATGCCAAGGGTGAACCGTGAGATACAGAACCTGGCAGTCTGCTATCTCCCCTGAAGGAGTATCTCTGTGACGGTAGAGTCGGCGACAAAGTATCTCTATAAGCAATGTGCAGGGGTAGCACGTGGTTTATTGTGAGGGCCTTGCTTGTAGCTGCTAGGCACAGCTAAAGCAGGCCAGGAGAGCAGGAACAGCGAACCGAGCTGAGAGAGCAGAGAGTAGAGCAACCGAGCGAGGTCCCGAATACCGTACATTAAATATCTTTCCAAGTTGAATAGTATGAGTTGGACTAACCAATCTAATACAAGATAACAACACATACAGCCAATAGAAATGTCTCACCACCCAAGGCAAGCAGAAGGGGATTGTTTAATCAAATGATCTGACCCTCAACTTAGCAGGAGTATATTGTTTAATCAAAGGGATCTGGCCCTCAGCTTAGCAGGAGTATATTGTTTAATCAAGGGGGCTGGCCCTCAGCTTAGCAGGTCGTTGTTCACAAGCTGATGGCCCTGCACCCCACACCCTAAATCTCAAAGCTTGCTTTCATTTCTATCTCGCTTGTTGAACTCAGACTCCCAGAATCTAAACCACCATATTTGCAAGGTCTTTCTACTTCATCCTTCCCAACACTCCCCCAACGGTTCACAAATTTGCCCGGTTCGGGGCTTAGTTTTTATACACTTTATTCTGCCCTCGGCAATATTTCCCCATATTTCCCTTTGTTTCCCGGCTAGCTATTCAAATTCAAGGGTTTCTCCGACCAGGCTGGAAAGAGTTCTTTTCTCAGTTCATATGTTAATGTCCAGTTTCTATAGATCCTTATGGCTGATGAAGGGTCGAGATATGGATGATGACCGGAGAGGGAGTAGTCAGGAACCGTTGATGTTTCAACCACCTTATCTCGATGGGTTTCCTGCCGGTGCTCGAGGAGGCTGTAGGTTTCCCGTAATCCTATTGTCTCTTTCTGAATGGGAGTTCCTCGGGTGGCGCCTGCCTTTTCAACAATTTGGTTTAGCCAAATGTTACAAGGTGTCCTGAAACTTACATTTTCATATAACACACACAGATATACAGTTTTATAGTTTTCAATAATATTTCATTAACTATAAGAACATGAATTAATCATTTCACATTTTTCACAATGTGGATGCTCCAAAGGCTGCCCCTGTGTATCCGCCGTAGCCCGAGATGTGGCGGGGTTATGTCTCTAGAACTCCTGAGACTGCTGCCGCCGTCCCCAGCCCTGACAGATCTGCTGCCGGACCCCCGCCGCTATAAGCGGGGCCCTGCCCTGGGGAGATGCCTTGGCGGCTGCCTGGAGCCACTGCAGCTGCTGGTGTCTCGGCCCCCTCTCCCCTCTCCCACGTGCTGGCCGGGAGCCGTGGCTGATGTCGCAGCCCCTGCCCCCGGGAAGCGGCGGCTGAGCATGGTTCTGTGGAGCTCTGGAAGGGGCAATGGGAGGTGCCGGTGCCCCGGCGCCTCAGAGACAGGTGACCCCCTGTCCCTGGCGGGGCTGGGCAGCCATCCTGCCAGTCCTGCATTCCTGCATTAGCATGTTAAAAGCAAGGTGATTGTCCTAGCTGTGCCTACAGTAATCGGAGCTTACCTAGTTTCCCCCCCCATGCTGCCTACTTGAAGAGGGCATATGCAAATAAGACGAACACAGCACACTGGGAGAGACTTCTTTGGGGATGAAAGGCACCCCAAAATGGAAGACTGGACACAGTGAAAAGATCCAGGTGGTGCCCTGGCCAAGGAAGGAGTGGACGCACCCCCCTGGCCTGGTTCGAAGACTCGCCATAATCTATTAAGAGTCTGAATGGAATGGGAGCGGGCCAGCTCAAGTGACTGAGAGAGAGAGCGGGAAACTCTCAAGGTTGTTCCCTGAGGGTAAAGAGCTGACGTCTGCTACTCCGCACTTCAGTGACAGACCTCCACCACTCTGCCTTCTGATGGTTGACCAGAGAGAGCTTCTGGCTGTTCCCATGGGAACAAGGACTCGGCACCTACTGTTTGCAGTGGAGTGATGAACTGGGACAGCACCTGCTCCTTTGGATTGCTACAGCAGCGTGAAAAACTCCTGTCAGACCCTACCATCCAGCTGATGACTTTTTATTAAAGAGCTGAATATTAATAAAGGCATAAGCCCTGTTCTTTTCAAGTCAATGAAGATCCCTGGCGGGGAATGGGGAGAGGCGGTGCAGAGTGGCATGCTCTCAAAAGTGCCCAAATGAAACCAGCACAAGCGACGAGAGGGGGGCTTCCCCCCGACCTCCCTTGCCCAGCGAGAGATGGAGACCAGCCCCTGAGCTCCGGCGGCAGTGGGGCAGGACGAGACCGAGGCAATGGTTTCTCGTTCCTCAGACCCTCCAGAAGAACAAAGCAACAGCAGCGAGAGGGGGAGTGTTGAGACAAGAAGTTTGAGACAGCCAAACCGGTTTGGCAAGTTTGAGTTGTGAAGCAGAAAAACAGCCTCATTAGCAAATGAATCACAAAAGCTGCAGCAGAGAGAAGCAACTCTGAGTAAGAACTGAAAACCTTTAGAAAGATGAAAAGACTTTACAATGCAACAAACAGCTAACCATGCCATCTCAGCAGGACAAGATACAAAATTTACAGAATCAAAAAAAGGGCACATTAAATTCACCACAAGAATTTGTAATAAATGATTAGCCAATTTTATCAACAAAGAATTTTATTGAAAAATGGCAATATAGAAGTTGGAGAAAGCCACAAGCAAAAATCAGTGCCGAGCCCAGGGTCAGCACTGGGTGAACCTCAGCTTCGGCCTCTATTGCACTGAAGCTCCCCGAGTTCACGAATTCAGTCCTTGCAGAGTCCGTTTATATACAGTTTTTGGCTGGACAGTGGGTTGCTTCATACTTCTTTTGTTTCTCTTGTTTCTTTAACATATTCATGTCGCCTCTTTTCCTTGCTGCCGGTTGGCTGAATAGCCTTCCGAGAAGGGGTGAATACTTAGTTCTATTTCTGGTAACCGGGTATTGGGATGCATGCCCTGGATGATGGAGATTAGATCCATGTCGAGTGTTAATTGCTGGGTCAGGTCCATCTCCGGAGAAGGCCCATCTCTTCGGTGCTACCCTTCTTTCTATTGCAAATTTTAGTCCCTTCCCCTGCCACTGGCAGGGGCATTCACAATTCCTGAACACTTTTTATTCTTAAGCATGAATGACTTTATACCATATATTTTATTAAACATGAATTATTTCATACTGTATATCACAAATTCACCAAAGAAGCTCAAGATACCTTAAAAATACTGCGAGCCATCCTAATATGCTAGAAACAATGTTGTAACCTTAACCTATCTTTTTAAATTTTATTTGCAGTTTTAGGAGAAAATTCACTACTTTATAAGCTAATTTCCAGTGTAATCTCAAGAAAAGAACCATCTAATAATTTTATAACTAGTATTTTTCTTTTGTCAATTAGGTAAAACTATCACAACTTGCCCAAGAAATCTATATCACAACTAATTATAAAGGCTATGTCCTAAATATTTTTCCTTTACAGGAAAAGATTTTGCAAAAATATTTTGCCTGCCACATATATTTATCTAAAATAGTTACTTCAAAATTAAAAAGTTTTACAAATTGCCCTCAAATTTTGTAAGAAAAATCTCTAGTCATTATCTTAAACATAAGTTCTTAAATTCGTCTTTGAAACTAACTCAGAAACCTTTAAAAACTCATACACCCCTAAAAACAATTACCCTTTGCTACAAATAACTCAATAAAATCTCAAAACCCTGTAGTCATATAGCAGAATCCAAACACCAAAAAATAAAAATCAGATATTAAGAAAGTAAAAACCTCACTCAGATGATGAAGCTAGCAGCTGTTCTGCATGTTTTTTCTAAGTTCGTGTTTCCTTTTAACAAATTCTTTTTATATTGCAGGTTTACTAGAAAAAGCCAAGGGATCTCTGCTCAAAGAAAAATTTCTAGTAACCAGGTGAACAATTTACTTACAAATTAATCTTTTTTCTTTCTTCTCAACAGCAACTTTACTTCTTTACACATATTACAACACACATTAAACTACACACTAAATTCTCAAGCAGAAGGCAATGCCATAACAGACCTTGTGGCAATGACAATCCTAACCACACTACTAAATGATATTAAACAAGCTCGAATAAGCCATGCATCTTTCCTCAAAATGCATCAACACTTGTAAAAAATATTTCACATATCTCAAAATCAAGCTAAAGCAATAGTCCATGTTGCCGGAGATCAGCCAGAGTCAAGACAGCACTCAATATGAGTTAAAGATCTTGCTCATTTATTCAGCTATTTGGCTTACATTTATACTGTGCTAAGCATATCATGCACCTAACTCTGAACATCATTGGTTAAACCATACTGTTCATGCGTCCTTGCAGTATATATAATTGGCTTAGAAGCTCTGTCCACGCGGCTGGATGCTGTGAGCCTTCCCCAACTTGTGTTCAGCACATCCTGTCTAGCATCCTGTTATAGCTATTGCTCCAAAGTTTACTTCATCCTTATCCCATCTAAAGAACAGTTCAAGGACTTTTCAGCTTCTACTCATCCTTTAGGCTAAAAGCAGGATTGTGCACATGTCCCTGCTTTTCCAGCCATGCATCCACAAGTCCAATTATACCCAGACTACCAAAAGCTAGCTATACCACAAAAACAATAATGACTCCCAAAGTTTAAATAGCTTACAGAAATGGCAAACTAATGTAGCACAATATCAGCCATTTAAAACATTCAAACACATACATCTTCTTACCAACACATTTTCTAGAGCAATTTCTGCATCAGCACATAACAGAAAAAAGACCAAAAAAGTAATCAAACATTTCTTGTAAGCATTCTCATTTCCAAAACATACATTTCTTACAAACTGCACAATCTTTTCAACATGTAAGACATCAAAAATACTACAAATATACTTAATTTATCCAAAAGCCAGTCTATAGAAAGACTGAACAGAGCTATATATGCTTTTAATCTCTTATATTCATAAAAAATCCAGAAACAGAACAAATTTTGGAGCCTGTCCTCTGTGGCATGGGGGAGAGGTTTGCATGTTTCCACAAGTGCAGGCTCTGAGTGAGTTCCTGCAAAAGATGTCAAGTTACAACTTCAGCAGATGAAAGAGCAGCAGAACACACCTGAAGAAGACCACACAAAAGACCACAGACCATGGCTTCAAAAAGACTCCCACACCTTGACAAAACCAGCAGTATGGACACTGGAACATTTTCAAAGCAGAGACTGAGTTTTTATAAAATTTGCACTAGTTAAAGATTACTCAGCACAGTATTCTTTGCACTAAGCAAGTTTTTCTAAGTTACTTCTGTCATGTTAATGTTATTTTCTTGTTTTCAACTTGTGTATGTTAAAAAAGTTAAAAGGTTCTGTTAGTCCCAATTCTACATGAAGAAGAGAATATAGTTCACTTGAAAACATCTCAACAGACTAAAAGGCAAATTATAGTTCCAAAGCAATGAGAGACTGAATTTTAATCTTAAAAAATTAATAATTGAAATAATTGGCTGGAAGAGAAGAAAGGGTAACAAATTCAAAATAATTTAATCCATAAAAATTACAGTTAAGTTATAGAACCAAATTGTAAAGCAATAATAAGTTATTGGCACAAATATAGTTTTCAAAAAGAGTGAGAACTTTTTATAGGTAACTATTTTTCTTTTTTTTTTTTCTTTTTTTTTTCTTTTTTTTTTTCTTTTTTTTTTGTAATAAAAAAGGTTTAGATGTTGCAGTGAACACCCACACACCGAGTAGGTGTTTTCTGTATTAGGAAAAGAATTTAAGTTACACCCCTGGAACTTTTAGGGAAGAAGAACCAAAATCTTCTATGCTTCTCTCACTGTAATTGACCCAGTGCCAGGACAAAGGCACCTGTTGGATCTTTAGCTGTCCCTCAAGGTATGTGGCTGTTTTCTATTGGACAGCAAGCCAAAAATCCCTCCTAAATTGTTAAATACGTAAGAAAGAGCAGAGACGTTCTCGGGACTTTTTGGGGTGTCTTAGCAGGTGCAAGGGCCTTCCCTGCACTGTGCATGGCTTTTACTCTTTTGTTCTGTATATTCCATTATTTTGTCTTTAATTAAACCCTTTTGCTTTTTCAAAATACACCTGATCAGCTGTCTAGTTAATTATTGTTAAGCCATTTCTGGGAGATTGCTGGTCAACCCTCAGAGCTTGATACACCTCCATGGGGCTCATAACACGCTGGCCTCAAGGAGGATTGTATCATGTGCACTGTTTTGATTTTCTTCTTAAATATGTCATCACAGAGGCGTTACCAACCTCTAATTGGGCCAGCAGCATATCCATCTTCAGAGCCATCAGAGATTGGCTCTATTGGACATGCTGCTTTTATCAACTTCTCACAGAAGCTGCCCCTGAGGCCCTCCCCTCGCTACCAAAAAAAATCAGGCCGTGCCAAATCAACACAAA
Organism: Prinia subflava; assembly: GCF_021018805.1. NCBI lineage: Eukaryota > Metazoa > Chordata > Aves > Passeriformes > Cisticolidae > Prinia > Prinia subflava. Next base: position 3,078,653 of record NW_026960608.1, read on the forward strand.
CCCATTGTCTCTCTAGTTCCCCTTTTAACTATCTGTGTTTACACTTGTAGGTATTTTTTTCTCCCCCATTTTGCGGTGTTCAGGTTGATGGTGAGATGTATTTTTCTTTCTAATGAGGGCATTTCTTCCCTAGCATTAGTGCAGCATCGTTAACCTGGTAATTGACTGTCACCATGAGATCTTCCTAGTTTGCTGAGCATTCATATTAAAGTAGAAGGGTGCACCTTCTCATGCTCCTTAATGTAAACAGAAGATCGTGTTTTGTAAATACTGCCATTGTTATGAATTCCTTCTCCAAGAGAAGGGGGGGTTGAATGACAGCCTCCTTGACCAATGTGGATAAGAGGTGGGAATGCCCACTCTCCAATCCATGGTCACCTTGCGAGAAGTATAAAATAGGAAGTAATAAACAAGGCGGGGATTTTCTCCCCTGCTGCTGCTCTGATCAACCCAAACTCCGGGCTCCAGTGTGTCTTTCTGGCGAGGCTCACAGCAACAATTGACAACATGCAGGCCTGTCGCAATTAGACACGAAAATAAAGATGCTTGACTCCAGCAGGTAGAAGACATCAGCAGTCTTTATTGCAATTCCTTTCAGCCTTTTTATAACATGCTGCGCTAAAAAAGCATACCATTGGTCCACAGGTTGGACACCTCTCTCCATTGGTTAAGTAACACAAACAACACCTGGGAGAGAGGTTGTTATGGGAAAGGAATATTGTTTACTTAGAAATGTTATGGGAAGAAAAGTTGTTTACACAAAGCTGCCTGGGAAAGGAGAAAACCGCCGAAAAAGTCCCTTGGGAAACCCAGCAATTCTCAGGCCTCAGAAAATTGGGCCCACACAGGCCTAGCTGAGTTTTAGACCCCTGTGTTTTTAATGGCTCCAGAAATAATTCACCTACCATGGCAGAGCTCTTTTTTGGGTGAGATGTATGACTTTGAAATGTGCTGGTCTGGCAAATTGCCACAATGACAGCTCTATGACCAGTGAGGAAGTTGTTACCCCTCAGCACTGAGAGATTTCAATTGCTAAAACAGATAATTACTGCCAAGGATGAGCCTGGTCCGGGCAGATGACTCAGGACTGGGATCTCTGCAATGGTCCCTGAAGATGAGCATCCTGTCCCTGCCCAGGGCTGTGGGGTCTGGCTTAGCCCAAGCTCCCCCCTGGCATCCCCTCCAATGTCCCCTGGAAAGGAAAACCCCAAATCAACCTCTTGACTCAATGTTGGCCTCTTTTTTGGGCTGCTGGACCCCATGGAGACCACTCAGTTGCTGTAAAATAAGTGAAACTGTATCCCTGAAAATGCTTTTCATGCAATGACTTCTCTTTTATAAATATAGAAGGCTTGACTTATAAGTTGTTTTCCAAGTATGAGGGGGTTTTGTTGTGTACAGGAAAACTTGCTTTCTGATTGTTGCAGGTGGAGTGGGGGGCTTCAGACAAAGGTTGTTAAAGAAGCCCCGCCCTTGAGTCACGAGGCGCTGAGCAGACCCCCTTGCTTTCTAAACTTCTTTCTCAGAGAGAGGAGCCAACATGCAGTTGGATCGAGTCCTAGCCCTGGACTTTGTCAATGGTTTAAGTTTTACAACTTTGTCCTGCAGGTTTTAATGATGGCAAATCAGATATATTTATATTAAAATGAATTATTTATTAAGAAAAATGAATAGACAAAAAAGAACTCAATCAGAATTATTTATTACACAGTATAAAAGCTAAAAATACTATTACAGTATAAGGTAGGATAGTGAGCTATATGAAAGTAATATTAAAGGAATTATATTAGAGCTAGCAAAAAGAAACGATTATTCGAGACTGATGTAATGCACCCATATCAACACTTGTGGGCAGGTCTTTTTCTCTTAACCTCTAAGAGTATCTTTGGTGGGTGTCTCCAGACTCCAAAGGAGGAATCTCCATGTACTCCAAGGAGAAATATGGTAGAAGAACCTACCCTATGGAAAGTGGACTAGTGATTGACTGTCAGTCATATGCCTCAAGGTCAGCTGTGTCAGCTTAACATTTTTAGATAAAGATACTTTACCGTATCTGCCACATCTTTACCTCACTATCAGGATGAGACAAACTGGTTTTAGCATAATTCAACACCAAAAGCATCTGATGGGCCCCCTCTCAGTCCACCACCAATAGCATTGTATATAGGGCATTGTTTGAGTTGCTTGACCATGTTCCAGGGCAGAGCATCCCGCTACACTGATGTTGGGCAATTCCCTTTTAAGGACCTGTCACTTCATTCAAATAGTCTGGTGTAATTGACCCGCAGAAAAACTCTAAAACTCAGAGCCAAAGTGAGTTTTAAAGTAGGTATGTAGTTTATTCAGCGCTGGACATGATGCAGGATAGCTCCCAAAGGCCCTTCTCTCACTCCCGTTTTCTTTTATCCTATAGAATGTTACATATGCAGTAAGTTTCACAATATCCCCATGCATATTCATCCCTTGGCTCCCATCCCTCCCCTTTATATGTTAATTAGCTTATCAGTCCTTTGCTCTTGAGCAGTTGTCTCTGGTGGTTGTCTCGGATGTCTCTGGGATGAAGGAAGGAGTCTTCCTCTTGAGATGAACTTCTGACCCCATTGCCTTGCGCATGCTCACTGATCCTCTGGTCATAGTCCAAGCTATGAAACCAGTCTTTATCTGGTCCTGGGGCCTGAGGAGCCTCATTATCTCAGTATCTCTGGTGATCTTGTATTCTTGTCTCTTGGTAAACATCCTTCCCCTTGTCAGACATCCTTGCCTTCCTCCTTATCTGTCTTTTCCCTCCTTAGGCAACTGATACAGCACAAAGAGCAGCAAGTATTAAGCAACACATATCATCTGAATGCCTATTCCTAATAAATATCTTCTAATTTCTATGGCTAATAACCTCTAGTTTCTAATCTCATGTTTCATAATGAATTTCTCTCTCTCTTTCTTGTGCACCTTGTAGTTTTCCTTCCCATTCCAGTTTTGTTTCCCTGTTGCTTTGAAAAGCATGATCCAGGTTATTTGCTTCTTTGCTTTTCTTCCCTTTTACCCTCTGAAGTGAGTGGTTTTTACAACCTCATATGCACTGTGTGGTAGCTGAGTTTCTCAGTGGGCAGATTTGGCAAGATGCTGATGGCAGAAAGCAGGTAGAGTGTCTCCCGCTATCTTTTTATATATGTATTTTGCATTTGCTGTTATTGTGAATCTTTTGACTCAGCAGCTTAGTCAAAAATAATTTTTAAAATTCTGTTTTGGTTAATCGAAACATTTCCTTCAACCCTAAGTGTGCTACCGAACAGGTTATATATTTCTGTAAGAAGTCCATGCAGCAGTGGGGGAAGATGTTGGAAAATTCTTTCAACTTTAGCACGATAGTGTATGATCCCTATATTCATGGTTAATGCTTAATTTTGTACCATACAGTGCTTAGTACAAATACCCGAGCTTAATGTGGCCTTGTGTTAGCTCCCTACATCTGTGACTAATAAGTCTTGTGCCAGCTAATGCTTCCTTGTTTACTTCAATCAGTGATTAATATGTACCAGATGATATTTTAGTTTTGAGAACAAGGATTGTGTGTCAGAGCAAAGAATGAGAAGACAAGTACATTATGACCTGATGACATATTTGACATACTCTCAAGGAGAAAAGATTTATCAGAAGATCTGGAACCATATCCAAATAAGTCCACAGAAATAATTAGCCAGTCAGAACAGGACAAGATGTGAAAAATGTGCTCTACACTGCAGCCAGGGAGAATGGTTGTTCCTGGAGCCTCTGGCAAAAAGTACCCAGGGAGACTTGAGGATCACCCTTGGGGTTCTGGAGTTCGGGATACAAAGGATCCAAGCTGCACCCCAACTGAAAAAGAGATAGTGGAAGCTTACGAAGGGATTTGAGCTGCTTCAGAAGCGATTGGCACCAAAGCACAGTTCCTCCTGGCACCCTGACTGCCAGTGCTAGGCTGGATGTTCAAAGGGAAAGTCCCTTCCACATCATGCCATTGATGCTACATGGAGTGAGTTGCACTGATCACACAGGGAGCTTGAATAGGAAACTCCAATCGCCCAGGGATCTTGGAAGTCATCACGATTTGACCCAAAGGTAAAATCACTTCTCCACCCAACCTGTAGTTGTGTCTGGGATTATCACAACCCAGGTGCAGGACCTTGCACTTTGCTTTGTTGGACTTACTTCATGAGGTTTGCATCAGCCCAACTCTCAAGCCTGTCACAGTCCCTCTGGATGGCATCCCCTCCTTCCAGCATATCGACTGCACCACACAGCTATCCATTAGCTCCCAAGAAGCTACTGTTCCTCTCCAAAATAAATGCTCTCCTTCCTTCTCTTGTGGTCATAGGTTTACCATGCTGTTCCGAAAAGCCCTGGAAAACCCTGATGGATTGCCTTGAACTAGAACAGCTTTCCAAGGTGTACAATAACAACTTCAGGAAGCAAAGAAAGGTCACAATGTGTGGAAAATAGGGTTATTTAATTCATGTTCTATAAATAATTATAGACTGGAAACTGTAATATATTGTATAAAGGTATGTGTGTCTGCTCAACCCGCACGTTTCACAGACTTCTGTAAAGCATTTCTCCTGATCTCCCTGGTCCAAAAAAATAGAAGGTGAGAACACGAGGCACTGATGAGACAATGAACACGGACCAACCTACCCCTGCCTACGTGCAGCGAAAATTACCGGGACTCCCACTGATCGAATGCTACGTGCAAGGGGAATCATCACACACTTCTACGGCTCAAGGCAGGGACTCCCACTGATCAAATGCTACGTGCAGAGGAATCATCACACACTTCTACGACGGTTAAATTACTCAAAGCAAGGACTAACTCTGGACATTAGCATTTGAATGGGCCAGGGGACCCTTTCGGGATTTAGTATAAACAAAGTTAATAGCCAGTGCTTAGTGGAAACAATGGAAGAAAGGCTGCCGAGGGTGAAATTAAGGGTATTTAAGTTAAGCCTCTAGGTGGGCAAGGCGTGAACCCAGCTAGAGACACCACGGCCAGGGTCCGTGTCTCTGGGTCACCCTTGGCTCATTTTTCCCGGGAGAAATTCTGTCAAGTAAGTGTCGCTGTTTGTGGGGTTTTGTTTTGTTTTGTTTTGTTTTTTATTACTTAAAATTCTGTAATTTGATTCCAAATTTTGTGATTTGAATTTTAATAAACCAAATTATTGAATTTGGTAATAAATTGTCCTAGCATTTATAACAGTTTTGGCGCCCAATGTGGGGCCAGTTTTGAATATTCTACGGACCCCTGCTTCTGACCGGGGGGCGCCCCGCTGTAAAAAGCGGCCTGGCAAAGCGGGTAAGTCCAGAAGAACGAACTGGCTTTACGAACCCAGAACCCACAACAGCGAAGGTATTAGGTGTTAGGACAAGCTAGCTTGGGGAGGGCTCGGGAACTCAGCGGGGGTTTTCCCCTGGAACCGCGGTATTGTTTCACTCATAAAAGTCTAAGTGCACAAAGAATCCACACAGGAAAAGAACCGTAAGTATAGCGTGGTTGAGTGGAGTGACCAAGTGTTTGAGAACGTATATGTGCGTGTGAGTGTGTGCGTAAACGAGACGTGATTTATCACGAAGCGAGAGCAGACCTTAAGGTCGCGGTTCCGCTGCTCCCGCGAAGGACACGGCCGACCGACAGAGAAGCGATTGGAACGCGTGATATTTCGCTTCGTGTGTGAGTGTTACCCGACGGGGTGTGAGAGTCACCAGGGGTCCTGAAGGAAAGAGGACGTCCCTTTTTGAGTTCGGGGACTAGTAAGCCTTCTTGACCGCGACCGAGAGGGGTCCGTTAATTTTTTCAGTAGCAGTTACGGAGCCCTGCGGTTAACCGAACATCCACGGAACGGTCATCCGTTGGATCATTAAGTTAACGGCACCGAGTTCAGAAACTCGGGATTTAATTTTTATATAGTATCCCATAACTTCTGTGCCACGGGGAGTATGAGACCGTATCTCAGTAGAGATCGGGAGGATTCCTTAAGAGAAACCTCAGCGGGGGCTGCTCTTGAAATCCCTCGGAAAAGTCCATTAGGAAAGTTGTTGCAAGATTGGCAAGAATGCCCAATTAGGAGAAGGGCATCTAAAGATCAGATAATTTATTTGTGTATGAATGTTTGGGGAGGAAAGGAGATAAGACCTAATCTTATATGGCCTGTGTTTGGTACTTTTGACGAATGGGCATAAGAAGTTCTGTGAGAACATGTAGCAAAAAAGAAAAGGAGAGAATTTGAGGAATTGGCATATGTTCTGTTATAGTATTAAGTACGAGTAAAGCTGTATTCTAAAAAAAGAGAAACACGGAATAAACCGGACTACGAGATAAGCTTTTCTCACGGCTCGGTGGCCCACATCCTGTCAGCCCCTACCCCTACCCCTTCCTCCTCCTCGGCCTTCTCAGTGGCAGCGTTAGCGCTGCCATCCGAGACCCATGCGGAGCCCCGAGCTCAGCGGCCACTCCAGAAACCTTCCTCCCGCTCAAAGAGATCCCCGAGAGGGAATCCTGCCCCCGTTTCTGATCCTGACCCCGCACCTCGGCCACCGACGCTAAACTATGGAGAAAAAGAGAAGAAGGGTAAGAAAAACGAAGGGTAGAAGAATAAACCAGACAGGTATACACCAGTTAGAGCCCTGGCTAAAACCAGGACCCCCGAAGGAGATCTAGAAGAACCCAGAAAGGATTCAGGGTGGGACAGTTGGTGTGAGAGCAAGAACGGCCCGGGAGGAAAAATGGGGAAAAAGAAGCATTCCTGTAAGAAATTTAAGCTAGACAGTAGAGCAAAACAGAAATTACCAAAGGTGAATTAGAATGCATTAGAGAATAACTAGTGGTGTTGAGAAGCGTGCAAATTAGAAATGTGAGAATTCACGCAAGTCTGCAAAAGGAGAAAAAGATAGAAAAAAGAATTAAAAGGAATCTTGCTTACTCTTTTCCTTAGTAGTAGTAGATCTTTTACTTCAGGCTGAATACATTTTAGAGGCTCCCTAGAGTTGTGTATTTTACTTTAAAAAGTTTTTTCTCCTGTACGAGATCAGCAGAGGTTTTTTTTGGGGGGTTTTTTTTCTCTTTTCGCTAACATGAGAAAAAGAACGAAACCCGCCCCCCTTCCCCCCCGCAAGCGGCAAGGTGAGTCAGTTCATAGTTGCCGGGAGACGAAGGAAAGCAGCAGTTTTAAAGTAACTAAACGAGGCTGCCCAGGGCAGAAAACCGCCATGTAAAGCGAAATAGGAAGCAAAAATAGATAAAAGTATTGAGAAAAGAGACCAAGAATGAGAGCTATACTTATGCGTGGGAAATACCTAGGTGTTTGTTCTTGAAAAGCTGAAAATATATCTTCCTTTTAGTTGCCTGTCTGCTGCATGTGAAGATTTCGTGCAAATCAAAATGTTGATAGTATAGTAGATGTAGTTCGTCTATAATTGAAACAATTGCTACATTTTGAATTCAGATTGTTAGCTTGAGCAGGGATATGGCATTTGTGTTGGCAGACAATGTATTGCAAGGGTTTTGTTTGTTTAAGTTTTTCTTTTAAAAGGTTGAAGCATGTGCCCGGTGGAGTCCAAATTAAAGCGGCTGTTGAGAGGCTAGGAACTAAATCTTTCTGTCGAGATAGTGTTAGAATGGTAGTTAGAGTCAAGATTCTAGTATTAAGTTGAGAAAGTAGTATAATTCTCTGTGTTAGTAGTTACAGGTCTTTTCTTTATTCTTTGCAGTTCCTATTCTGTATGTATTTTGTCTAGTGAGAACAAGGATTCTTAATTTTAATTACTGACTCCTTAGAAAGAGATAGTTTGTGTTGTCCCTTTGATATTATGTCTTCTTTACTTGCTCCTCAATTTAGAGGATGTGAACCTTGAAGTTGCCCTGGTGCCTGTGTTTCAGGGATGGAGAGTAAGTGATGTATGAAAAGCAGCATTTGTGTCACCGGTGTTAAGTATGGTCGGTGTTTGCTTGTAGTCCTTCGAGCCATGTATTTAGGTTTAATAATACGCAAGAATGGATAGCAAATACAAGAATTTTGCTTTAAGAATTAGGCATAGGTTAACTCGAGTTTGCTTGTTAAGAGAGGCTAAGTTTGTAAAGTTTTTTTGGGACTGAAGTAAAAAGCAGTAGTGTTAATGTTCTGGCAATTGCACTAGATAAAGCTGTCTAATTACCGGGGCCTGAAGTTCACAGTGACTCCTAGCTTTAGAAAACTTTCCCGAGTCTTAAGTTCCGAATTTAAGTAATGCATGGTATATTACAGAGTATTTTAATGCATTTTAACTATAGCTTTCGATGCCTTCCATCTAAAACAGATGAGTTAGTCTTGCTACTTTATTCACTTCTTTTGATAAAAACTGAAGAAGCTCAGACCCGCAATAAGTTAGAAGTGCCTGAGGCGATGCCATTTCTATATTGCTGCCACTATTGTTCTTATAGCATCTGTATATGTCTAAAATATTTTATAAGTAGTAAAGAAGTAGACTCTGTCATTTGTGAGGTCATTTCCTTTTATTTAGTATACCTCATTTCTTTTATGACTTGTTAAAAGTATTCCCCAAGATTATAGTTGATGTCTAAAATTTTTATCTCATGTGCATTTTACTTAAGAAGCTATTCTTCAGTAGAAACATATTACCTAGAGCTAGTTTATGGGGTTTAAGGTTGTCTTAGTGTTTATTATTTACTTGTTGTACAGAATCCATGTACCAAGCAGCCATTTTTCAGATGTATTGGTAAAACCATCCTGTTAGTTTTACTTTCTCTCTGGAACAGTACAAAAAGGATTTTTGAATTTTGTATTGAATTATTTAAATTTTAGATGATGCGTTAGAATCATTTTTTTAAAGAAAAATTCTAGATTGTATAGTGCATTGTGTGAATAGTGAAGTAGAATCATAGTGATCCAGGGACAAAATTGTTTTTATAGTGAAGGTGTGAATGTACTATTAGATAACTTGTTCTAATATTCAGATTTTCTGAATAGTAAACATAGCAGAGATTCTTTCTGTAAAATATTCCTGTAGTATTGGGCTGGTTTAGAATTTTGTATTAAGTACGTGTTCTTAATTAGTAAATTCAATCTGGGAAAGTTGCAGAATTTTGATGTATATTCATGATATACAACCAAGAGATAAAGTACTGATAAGAGCTTAGAAAGCAGTGTCACTAACCCCTCATTGGGAGGGACCCTTTCTTGTCCTTTTAACTACAGATACAGCCATCCGAACAGCTGAGAGAGGTTGGCCACACGCCTCCAGAGCTAAGAAGTTAACAGCACCGAGAGAAAACCCTGAGTGGAATGTCATCTCTTCCCCCAGAGATCTGAAGGTCCGGCTGCACCGAGGATGCAACCGCCCTGAAGAACATCAAGCAGCAGCCTAAAGGAGCCTCAAAAGAAACTTTGTAACCACTCGAAAAGGAGAACTAAAAGAGAGAAGGGTAACCCGAAGGAAAGTATTTCTCCTTAGTCATACAATCTTAGAAATTACAGTCTGCTGGGAGTAGTGTAAGTTAATCTAGCAAATACCTGGAATTCAGCCGGCAGGGGGAGATAGAGTGCAAAAAGCATAGAAGTAGAGAAATTGATCCAGTGAAGCTCCTATTGTGACAAAAGGGCAACTCAAGCCGTCCAAGGAAAACAACCCAGCAGAAAATGAAAGAAGGATCAAGAAGGGAGTCCAGGCAACCTGTCCCTGCTGTGAGAAGAACCCAGAAACCAGCCGTTAGTCGCAACCCAATAGGCTTTGGTACAAACAGAAGAACTCATCTGTGGACTTCCCTACTGATCATAAGCTTAACTGTAATACCTATAAGGAGTCAGTACAATGAAACTGGACTCAGCCTAGAGATTCCTAGAAAAGACAGTCTTAAAGTTGACATAATGTCCAAAATAGAGCACCCTCAAAAGAGAAATCTAGATACCAGAAGAAAATTGATTAAAAGAAATTCCAGCCCACAGACCTTGTCTAAAGATTTGTAGCCAGAAATACCCTCTTCTTTCAAGAGTACCCCCTCAGAAGGAACCTTGGAGGGAGCAGCAATCACATGCAACCTAGCTCAAATAGCAAAAGCTAGAATGAGAATCCACGAATTTCTAATCAGTATACAAATTGAATTAAAAAGACTGCAAAGAGTAATAGGACTAGTAGAAGGCAACACTCAGAAAAGTAAAACCAATTTAATTTAGACCGAAATAGAAAATTAGACAAATGTGCAGTCAAAAAAGGTAGACTGTCTTATAAAAGGGGAAGAAAAAAATAAGTTAAGCAAGATAAAAAATCCGGACACCCGTTTTCCAATGTAGGGGTGGATAATAAAAGGGGGACGAGGGATAATAGGATTATGTGCTATGGGAATGATATAGATCCTGGTAAATCCCAGATTTACCATGAGAATAGGACCTTTTAGAAGTATGAATACAAAGAAAAATCAACGAAAAAGAGCTGCTCAGGTTTTAAAATGTTTGAAATACAATTTGGAAAAAGAATGTAAATAAACAGTGATAGAAGAAAACAATTAGGCTAAATACAAAACATGAATTAAAATTGTTAACAAAAGAGAGAAATGGGGAAATTGTGGAAAATAGGGTTATTTAATTCATGTTCTATAAATAATTATAGACTGGAAACTGTAATATATTGTATAAAGGTATGTGTGTCTGCTCAACCCGCACGTTTCACGGACTTCTGTAAAGCATTTCTCCTGATCTCCCTGGTCCAAAAAAATAGAAGGTGAGAACACGAGGCACTGATGAGACAATGAACACGGACCAACCTACCCCTGCCTACGTGCAGCGAAAATTACCGGGACTCCCACTGATCGAATGCTACGTGCAAGACGAATCATCACACACTTCTACGACGGTTAAATTACTCAAAGCAAGGACTAACTCTAGACATTAGCATTTGAATAGGCCAGGGGACCCTTTCGGGATTTAGTATAAACAAAGTTAATAGCCAGTGCTTAGTGGAAACAATAGAAGAAAGGCTGCCGAGGGTGAAATTAAGGGTATTTAAGTTAAGCCTCTAGGTGAGCAAGGCGTGAACCCAGCTAGAGACACCGATGGCCAAGGTCCGTGTCTCTAGGTCACCCTTGGCTCATTTTTCCCGGGAGAAATTCTGTCAAGTAAGTGTCGCTGTTTGTGGGGTTTTGTTTTGGTTTGGTTTTTTTTTATTACTTAAAATTCTGTAATTTGATTCCAAATTTTGTGATTTGAATTTTAATAAACCAAATTATTGAATTTGGTAATAAATTGTCCTAGCATTTATAACACAATGTATACATTCAGCATTCCAAATCAGCATCAAAAGTCATGAGTCATATGCCAGAAGAACTTGACATTTCTCATTAAGTGATTTTGTGTTGTTTCTTGTTTGGGAGCTTTTGGGACATGTTTTCTGGTTTTCCATTGTCCTGGTTTAGGGCAAATTTGGGAAGAAACCCCCGAATGGGGTCCCTCCAGAAAGAAAACCCAAGTGGCCTGTCTCCCAACTGGTTTGAGAAAAGATTTCCTTGGAGAAAAAGTGGAAAAAACTGTTTATTTAACAGGCAAAGCATTCACCAGCACAAAAAAAAATGAACATTAAACAACAAAACCTCTCGCTGCTCTGAAGAGATGGCAAACTCAGAAAAATCCCCTCGTAAGGTGCATCTCAGCTCACCCAGTCTCCCATCAGTCCCTCTGGCACTGGAATGCAGTGTCCCGGCCCCGGTGGGCCACAGGTGTGAGCTTCTGGTGGTTTTCTGGGTTTTCAGTGTAGAGCAGGTTTAAACAGTTCCAAGAAAAAGAAAAACCACAGTCTGAGGAACTTCTCTGCCTCAGCTAGCTAAAAATTAACTGAAAAGCAAAGGAGAGCTCTCTCTCGCTGTCTGTTCTGCAGACAACACTGTCTGTGAGAAGGATGCAGGGGAGCAAGTGCAATTCCTGATGTTATAAATGCCAAGCCAATTCCAATTAATTAAAAAAAATATTAATTAAAGAATTACAGGACAAAAATTTGGGGGAACCAGCAATCAGAAGCACAGTGCCGATGCCCGGGATCGACACTGGGTAAACCTCAGTTACGGCCTCTATCGCACCGTCCAGAATGGAGTTTTCTCACGGAAAGATGAATGTTAAGTTCGTTCCTCCAGTGTATGAATGGGAGGTGAAGTTCTGAATGAGAGGCGTTCTCCCGATCGTATCTCCCGCGATGGCTGGGCACTTCACAGTTCCACCGCCCCCAGAGGACTGATTCCAATCTTGATTTATTCTTTATTCTGGTGTCACTGGTGGGCTTCCCGATTCCCGGCAGGGTATTGTCTTTCCTGGAACAGCAGCCTCTGGGTGTTGCCCATCCTGAAACTAGTTGGTTTCGTGCCCGACCAGCTTGTGTATTTTATTTCACAAAACATATTCACATTTTATATACACCAAAAAACATGAATTAATATACAATATTTATTACGCTGATAACAAATTCCGCACTTCTTCTCTCCCCCTCTTCGCTCTCGGAACCAGTCTTAAAGGTGCAGAATTTAACATCCAGCACAAACAGAACAGACGATTGGGGATACAAGCACCACAAAGTCACCCCAGGACAGTCTTCAAGTCACAAAAGTGTAAAAACATAGAATTCCCAATTCTTATGGTTTTGTTATGAATCTGCTGTGATCTGGCTGTTTTCTGTAGCTTCACCTCCTGGAGTCTGGGGATACTGGACAAGATTAGAAAAATCAGCGAGTGAACTGTGGCTAAATGAAAGACTGATGGCCATGATATCCTGGGCACTGTATCCATGTGCTTTGGGTCCTCAGGGAAGTAGGACAGCTGAGGATGGTTGGGGATGGCATGGGGACAAGCCTGGCATGCAGCAGGGCTTCAGTTGTGGCTTCTGACATTTGGGATTCTGCTGAACCACAGCTTCTACTCTCACCCCAGACCTGTTGTTGGGGTTTTAGGAGTTCTCCTTTTGGTCAGTTTTTGTTTGTTTGCTTGTTTGTTTTTGTTTTGCTTTGTTTTGTTTTGTTTTCCTCTTAAGGAATTTTCCTCCATACGTGTTGCTAGGAGACAATAACGACTGGATACTTAAGAGCTACAAAAGAAGTTGTCACAGCTCAGGAGAGGGGTGCATCTGGCTGCTCTCTCTTTACCTGAGGTTTCCCGTGGAGGGCAGAGATGCCGAGAGATTTGGATTGGGAAAACGGGGTTGGGTGCAGCCCCTAGCTCTCTTGTTCTCTCAGCATTCGAAGGTGGGAGAGGCTGTGGTCGCTGTGGGGAGAATTTGTTACCATTGCGGGGTTCTGCCTTCTGCTGCCTTTCTTCTACCATGACTGGAGCTCTGCTCTTGGGAGCAGCCGTTGCACTGGGACCTTGTTAACACTCTACCTCACTAAAAGAGGGGCTTTTCACTCAGGTGCTCAGGTGCCTCAAGGGGAAAACCCCAGGATTCCGAGCCTGCCTTTCCTCTGCCCTGCTCGGAGCTGGGCTGCTGCTGTCCTGCCCCTGCTACTTCTTTGCCACTGCTCCATGTCTTTGCTACACTGTAGCCCCGCACCCCCAGCCTGACGAGAAGTCCCGTGGTTCCTGCTACAGCTGTGGAGTTTGATACATCTCATCTACTACCTGGGATATCTGTTCAATATTTTTATTGATGACATAGATGAGGGTATTGGGTCTATCATTAGTAAATTTGCAGATGACACTAAGCTGGGAGCATGTGTCAATCTGTTGGAAGGGAGGAGGGCTCTGCAGAGAGACCTGGAACAGTTGGATGGATGGGCAGAGTCCAGTGGGATGAAGTTTAGTAAGTTCAAGTGCCATGTCCTGCATTTTGGCCACAAAAACCCCCTGCAACATAAGAGGCTGGGGACAGTGTGTCTGGACAGTGCCCAGGCAGAGAGGGACCTGGGGGTTCTGGTCAACAGCCGGCTGAACATGAGCCAGCAGTGTGCCCTGGTGGCCAAGAAGGCCAATGGCCTCCTGGCCTGTATCAGGAATAGGGTGTCCAGCAGGACCACAGAGGTCATTCTTCCCCTGCACTCAGCACTGGTGAGGCTGCACTTTGAGTACTGTGTCCAGTTCTGGGCCCCTCAGTTTAGGAAGGACATTGAGGTGCTTGAGCACATCCAGAGGACGGCAACGAGGCTGGTGAGGGGCTTGGAACATAAGCCCTATGAGGAATGGCTAAAGGAGCTGGGGTTGTTTAGCCTGGAGAGGAGAAGACTCAGAGGTGACCTTATCACTCTTTACAACTTCCTGAAAGGTGGTTGCAGTCAGGTGGGAGCTGGTCTCTTTCTCCAGGCAGCAACTGACAGAACAAGAGGACACAGTCTCAAGCTGCGTCAAGGGAAATATAGGTTGGATATTAGGAAAAAGTTTTTCATGGAAAGAATGTTGGGGGTTAGATTTGGTTTTGTTTTTTTTTTCTTCTCACAGAATTTTTTCCCATAAGTTTCCAAGAAGCCTTGATGACTACTTAGTCAGAACAAGAAGGGGTACTTGAGGGATATGGCAGCGCACAAGGCTACACCTATTGTTTATGAGTCCCTGGGAGTGTCCCTCAGAGGGGAGAGATGATGAGCTTTGGGAAAGGCAAAAAGACAGATCTGGGGGAGGGGGAGGCACTCTTGTGCTCAGCGCCGAGAAGGACGGTCAGGCTGCCCTCTGCCTCTGCCTCGTCCTGGGAAATCTATCGTCATCTGCTGTGTACCCGGGAATCCTAAGCTCGTTTTCTCCAGCCTCCCCCCACCGCCGCTGCTTCTTCGGAGCTTTGAGGTTCCCCTGCTACTCTGTAGCCCTGCACTGCCCAGCCCTGCCGGGACACCCCTGCTGCTCCAGCTGCCAGCGCAGAGCTCCTCATCTCATCCACCAGCCCGGGACTTTCCTCCCTTCCAGCTCGGCCTCTCGGAGTCCTGCAGGGGCGCCGAGATCAAACTGCTCTGGGCTTTTGTAAAAGAAAGCCCTCAAGGTTCTTGGTTCTGTTTATTATTGATGCTATAGTTGTTGTTTGTCTGTCGTTTTGTCATATATACTAGTAAAGAACTGTTATTCCTACCCCCATACCTCTGCCTGAAAGCTCCTTTAATTTTTTTTTTTTTAATTGGAATAATTTGGAGGGAGGGGATTTGAATTCTCCATCTCTAGGGAGGTCCTGCCCCTTCCTAGCAGATATCTGTCTTTCAAACCAAGACAGTGTTTCAAAAATGAGCTGGTCATTTATGGGTGAGCAGCAGGATGTGTCCCCCAGAGTGTCCCCAGAACCATAGAATCCTAGAATCAAGGAACGGTTTGGGTTGGAAGGAATTGTAAAGATCCCTGCCAGGGGCAGGAACACATTCCACTAGACCAGGTTGCTCAAAGCCTCATCCAACCTGGCCTTGGTAGGAGTCGCCATGTAGGATTTATGGGGAGCATTTGTTGTGTGTGAAGTCATGTTGCTGCCACTGCAGCGACGGCCCTGAAGCTGAGCTCATTTTGCCATTCAAAAGAGCAAATGGAAGTGAACCAAGAAGAACTTCAGCTACATTAACTGGCCTACACCTGCACCTACATTTGATATACCCCATAATCCTGCCGTACTGCCTACTGCTTCAGACAATAGATTCGTGTAACTATTTTACAATCAATATGGATAGAAGTTTGGAGAATTACACATTTTTTTATTGACTGCAAAGTCATTATGCAAGTCTAGCACCTCAAATATGAGCACGTGTTGGGAGTTAGATTTGTTTCTTTTTTACTTATAGGATTTTTCCCATAAGTTGCTAGGAAACTAACTACTGAGTACTTATAGGTACTTAAGCAGAACAAAGAGGCCAAAGGAGAGGAGTTGTAGCACCTGGCTACACTTCTTTTGTCTCTGGGAGTCTCTGGATGGGGAAGATAGTCCAGTCCTGAGGATCTGCCACCATCTGCTCCTGTGCCCAGGAATTCTGAGCTTGCCCTGCTGGAGCTGGGCCGGCCCTGTCCCACCGCCGCCGTTTCTTTGACACTGCCCTGGGTCTTTGCTGCGCTGTAGCCTCTCACCCCCTGCCCACCGGGACATCCCGCAGTTCCAGCTACCCCCGTGGAGCTTCTGATGTATCTCATCAACCAGCCCAGAATTTTCTGCTCATTCCTGCCCTTTCCAGCTCGGTGCTCCTCAGAGTCCTGCAGGGACACCGAGATCAGATTGCCCCGGGCTTTGTGAAGCAAAGACCTCTGAGGTTCCTGGTTCTGTTTTGTTGTTAATGCTGTAGTTGTTCTGTTTGCCTTGTTATACATACTAGTAAAGAACTGTTATTCCTATCCCCATACCTTTGTCTGAGAGCCCTTTACTTTCAAAATTATAATAATTTGGAGGGAAGGGGTTTGCATTCTCCATTCCAGGGGAGGGTTCGGCTTTTCCCTGGCAGACACCTGTCTTTCCAAACCAAGACAGCACGGTAGAAAGAACTTGATATTCCTAAAGCAGACTTTATAAAAGCTTTATTGGATTCTAATTTGTAGTATGGGCTATAAATTGTTCAAGCCACAGTGCTCATACCATGTCCCTGACACATTGGGCTGCCCTTGAAGATGTTCTGTTTAATAAAGTAACTAACTGAGAGATCACTTTCAAGCATCTTATTATGGTTGTATTAAGATGTCCATAGTCATTTGCCTTTGCTTTTAGCACGGAGAGGGGGGATGAGCTCTGTTAGGGATGGTAACTGTGAAAAATATGGAATGTTAATTCATGTTCTTATAGGTTACGACATATTAAAACTATGAAAATCACTGTATATATGGGGAATATGAGAATATAAGTTTCAGTCTGCCTTGAAAATTTGTTAAGACAAAAGCAGGCACCACCCTGGAATTTAACATTCAGAAAAGAGACAAAGGGATTTACGGAAAACCGGTCAGTCTCTTCAGCACCAGGAGAACACACATTAAGATAAGCCATCAGTCTTCTCCTCCCTGGATGGCAGAGTCATCAGATCGTTATCTTCAGCCAACACCCTCGTCCGAGCATCGAACACCACCATTAGAGGAACATCAGCCATATCTGTGGAGATGGACTTTTAGAAACCAGAAATTGACACCTCGCAGGAAAGAAGGAATTCTTTTCAGCGAAGCCGGAGACAACTATGAATGTGAATAACTAGCTTGGACACAAAGGGACTATGAGGAAATTTTTGCCAGAGGCGGAATAAAGTCTGTAAAAACTAAGCCCCAAACAAGGCCAATTCGTGAACCTAGGGGGGACGGCAGTCGGTCAAGTACTGCGTCCCGGTTCACCCTTGACATTTTCCCGGGTAAAAATAGTCAAATATCTCCGCTGTGGGTGGTTTTGCCAAAATTCTGTAATTCGATCTTTTTGTTAATAAACCAAATTATAATTTTAATTGGAATATTGTGTTGGCATTTATAACAGTAACTGGAAAATCACAAAGCCTTTACCTCAGTGGGGAAACACACAACACAATGTATGAGGGGAAAAAGGGCACCATGTCCATCAGAGACTTCTGGGTTTTATTTTTGTCAGTTTTGGGGCTCACCCTGTCTCACCAGACCTTAACTCACAGTACCTCACTGTGGACGTACAGGAAGCCTGGTGCTGCAGAAAACCCCTGAGAAGCATGGAAGAAAGAAGATTACACCTGATCTGAAAAAACAAAAGGCGTCCTGTTGATAGTGGAGAGTTAAAATAATAATTTCTGTTTAAGCTAACGGCGGGTAGTTGGGGGAAGGTAGAAGACGCACAATCTGAACTTTACAGCTGGCTTTGGAACAAACGTCAGCTTCTGCAACTAGATGCATACAATTGTTTGACTCCAGCCCAGGAGATAATTGAGAAGCATTGTTTTAACCAAATCAAGTAGAACCCAGGGTAAAGCGTAGGTATGATTTAAGATAGTAACTAAGAAAAAGGATAACCAGTATCTAGGTTAGTTAACATATGTATAATTTGAAACTATAAAAATCACGAATCGACTCTGTATTCTTGGGCACAAGATTTGGGCACTGTATGCCCCTGTGCCCCGCGCGCTCAAATAAAGAACCGCATATGATCGCCTTCGTGTGGTTATATGTTTTCCTACGCTAACACTGTCTCTTCGAAGCTTGCAGACCTTGAGAAAAATAACAGACTGTCAGGCCCATGGATTTATTACAGGCCTGCAACTGGGTTGGGTGAGAAGAACTGAACACAGATTCTCACACTATAAGTACTGTCTTAGCTCTGCAATAAACAGATTCATTTGCTCTCAGCTTGTGACTCTCGCATTCATACTCCACACCCCACTGTCCCAGGACTCCCCAAAGAGCTGAGGTGGCTGGGCCGAGGGCAGGACCTCCCCACACCCCGCAGGCCCCATCCATGCCCAGCCCCGCCCAGGAACCGACTCTGCTGCCCAATGGCACTTCAGCCAGCTCAGGGCTGGACCACCTCCTCCACCTCCTCCCCTCCTTCCAGCACCCTCATGGGGCAAAAGGAGCGCTGAGAGTTCTAGAGAGCAATAAGGTTTCCCCTCAGCCTCCTTTTCTCCAGGCTAAACAACCCCTGTGGGCCATACTATTGCTGATACAGGCCAGGATGCCATTGGCCTTCTTGGCCACCTGGGCACACATTGACTCATGTTCAGCCACTGTTGAACAGCACCCCCAGGTCCTTTTCTGCCAAGCAGCTTTCCAGCCACTCTTCTCCCAGCCCGCAGTGCTGAATGCGGTGGGTTTTTGTGACCCAAGTGCAGGACCCAGCACTTGGCCTCTGAACCTCGTACAATTGCCCTCAGTCCATATATCCAGCCTGGCCAGATCCCTCTGCAGAGCTTTCCTATCCTCCAGAAGATCAACACTCCCACCCAACTTGGTGTCATCTGTGAACTTGCTGAGGTTGCACTCAATCTCTTCATCCAAGTCGTTGGTAAAGATGTTAAACAGAACTGGCCCCAGTACTGCGCCCTGGGGAACCCAGTCTCCAGCTGGATGTAACTCCATTCACCACCACTCTCTGGGCCCAGCCATCAAGGTTTTCAGCCAGTGAAGAGTGCACCTGTCCAAGTCATGAGCAGTCACTTTCTCCAGGAGAGTGCTGTTGGAGAGGGTGTCAAAGGCTGTATTGTAGATGGACAACATCCACGGCTTTTCCCTCATCTATTATGTGGGTCACTTTGCTGTAGAAGGAGATCAGGTTGGTCAAGCAGGGCCTGCCTTTCTGTGCTGGTTTGAGGGCAAACCAGCTGAAGGAATTAACTCCACACAAATATGCTGTGAGAGATTCCAAGTCAGAACTACAATTTAATAGGAAAATTACAATAAAGGCAACAGTACAGAAACACTGGTTTAAACTGAGAAAGTCAGAATATGACCTGACACCCTGTTGGTCAGGGTGGTGATGGCAGTCCAATTAAATGGTGGCTACAGTCCTGTTGGAGTGATAGATGTGATTTTATTGAAGTGGTGATCCTGCAGAAAAGGTCTGGTCCTTCTCTGGAGGTCCAGTGGTGGTTATTGAGCTCTTGTCCTCTGGAAATGCAGTGGTAGTGGTATCGTGGTGTCACAAGCTCCAGATTATGTACACGTAGGAATGTTTGGTCCCTCCCCCAGGGCGGGGCATCTCACAATAGGATGATATAATTCTATGAGTCATTCTGAGAGATCTTGAGGGCCCATTAGAAGAGACGGCCTCCTCAGGGTGGCTGCTGCTTCCCCAGAGGGAGTTATCAGGTCTGAATCATGAAGAAGATAAAGAACACTGTTCCACCAATTTTAACAGCTCATGTAGATGGTAGTAGAATACATACTTTTGGTTACACATTACATTGCAACCCAAGACAGTATGATCAGAAAGACCACCACTTAATTGAGTCCCTTAAGGCTGAAATCAAAGAAAGTGAATGAGCTATTACACCAGGGAGACAGATTGTAGTCCTACCTCATTGAGAACATGAAAGCACCCAAATGGGAACAAAGAACCTTTTGAAACATCTAAAGAAGGTAGTAATAGAATGGAAAATGACTGATATTGTGCAGTCTATTTTATCCTGTCTGGGGCTTCAGGGTCAGTCCGATCCCAGCTGCCGTAGGTATTCCTGGATAGAGGGGTACCGCTAAGTACCTCCTGTCCAAGTACCTCAGGCAAAGCTCCCAGACACAGGCAATACTTGGCAAGCTCAGCTCAAAGTGATTTCAGCTCATTAGCTTGCTAAGTGCCTCCGGCAGATGCAGGGAGAGAGAGGAGAAGCACTGTATGAGGTTCCACACATGAGTCTTTATTGGCATCCTCTGCAAAGGGTTTCAGTGACAGCTCTTCTGCTGAACTGGGCAGAAGTGGGGCTTTATATAGGGTATCAAGGTTTTGAGAAATGGTCCAATGATATGAGTTGGGGTAAATGTGACCTATTGTCTTATAGGGAGATAAGAAAGGGTCCGAAGGCAGGAGAGGGGTTACTTGGTCCAGTCACCATGACTAGGCATTTCTTTATCTTAGGAAACTGATCGCCAGAGAGGCCTCTCAGGCCTCATGGCTGCAACAGTCTATAACAAGCCAACCTGAAATCTGCTGTAGAAACCACTCCGACATGAGCAAAAGAGTTATGTTAGTATTGACGATTGAGAGAGAGACAGGGAAGACTGACTGGTGATCAGAATCCGTTTTTATGTGAGCTACATATGCTTATATACCATTCTAGGAAGGCTAGTTATTTTTTACTACAATGATGAGGTTAAACATCACATGAACAAACTTAGACATTTTGCAACACCTCTTGATTGCAGAAGTTGATTCAATCTTCTTTTCCTGTTGTCAGTCTTGATCCAATCTTCTTGTAATCTTCAAAGCTCTGCTCTTGCCAAGGCATCTTGGTTATCAGACTATGCTAATTAAATTCACAGTACCCTCTGTCCTATGTCCACATCTCCCCCGTTTCTCTTAAGTTTATTAATTTTTACACACTCTAAAATACAAGGAATAATTATAACAATACATAATATAATGCTTAATACATATAAGCCTATTTTAACTAAATTTCTAATCCACCCATTCAGTCCCCAGTCTCCTAGGAGTCCATTCAGTCAATCAAACCCATTATCTACTTGCAGTTTGTTTACACTCTCAGGGCTCATGCTTCAGCTCTCATCACGATTCCTGCAACATAAGCTGAATCTGTTACTATATTAAAAGGAATAGAAAATTTTTGAAAAGCTCTGACAACAGTAGCAAGTTCAACAATTTGCAGAGACCCTTTGACAACAGCAATGTCAGATTGCCAGGCTCTGGTTTCAGAATTTTTCCATACAATCATTGATTTATGGGTTTTCTCAGAGCTATCTCTGAATATTGTTTGGGTGGTGATGAAGTCACCTCTCCTCTCACTGAACCTCATTTTCTAAGAGGCAATTGACATTTGGTCACTGAATAGATGACTATTTTTAACCTGTTGATAGGAACAGACACTTCTCTTTAAGTTCTGTCTATGTAGTTATTAAAGATTTGGGAAAGGGTTCTAAAGTTTCTAAATTGTCACCCCAGCTACTGTGCACCTATCCCTCTGTTCCTCCCCCAGTGTCCCCTCGGAATGAGTCTGAAAATAGAAACAGCTTAAATTTAGCTCAGGATTGCTATTGGCCTTCTGCTATTTCCAGCTCCTTCCTACCCAATTCCAAGGCTAGTGCTAGCCAGGCTAGCCTTTGAAAAGAATAGGGCATATGCTTTTATTAATATTCAGCTCTTTATTAAAGTGATCAGCTCATTATTAAAATCATCAGCAGGATTGCAAAGTCTGATCGGAGTTTTCCACACTACTGCAGCCATCTGAAGGAGCAGGTGCTGTCCCAGTGGATGCTGAGTCCTTGTTCCCATAGAAACAGCTGGCAGTTCTCTCTGGTCAACCATCAGAAGGCAGAGCAGTGGCAGTCAGCTCTTTGCCCTCAGGGAAAAGTTTCAAGAGTTTCTCATTCTCTGCATAAGTCAGCTCAGCTGGCCAGTTCCCATTCCATTCAGGCTCCTCACAGGTCATGGCCAATCTTCAAACCAGGCCAGGAGGTGCATCCACTCCCCGCTCAGCCAGGGCACTATCCAATTCTCTTCTGACGAATCTAGCTTCCTGTCCTGGGGTGCAGTTTCCCCAAAAAAAACCTCCCAGGATCCACGGGGGCGGCCCTGCCCTATCTGCATATCCAAATGCATATGCATTTGTCCTGGTCATAGCCGAGGTTACTCTTGCTAAATGAGGTAGTTACAAAAGACAATAGGGCTATCTAGGTGTGGGCAGCTTCTTTTCACATTTCAATTAGGTAGGGAAAAGTTGCCAGGCAACTTTCCTTCAGGGCAGCTCTCCCTACTCAGATTGTCTGGGGTGTGGGGGGGTGTTACTCTAGCCAGGAGAGGGTCAGTTGTGGGGTGGTTGTTTTGTTGTTTTGTTGTTGTTTTTTTTTTTTCTTTTCTTTCGTTCCTAACAGCCTTGATTCTGACCTTCACCCCTGCCCCAACCCCATCTACCCTGTAATAACATCCTCTTCTATGAGAAATGATGAAACCAGCCATGTGGCCGGATCTGCTGTTTTAAATGAACTACCACGAATTTTGCCTGCTTTGCTCACCCGGAATGGCGTCTGTGACCCACCGCCACCCTTCCCCTCCCCCTCCCCACTGCGTGGCCCCAGTCCCGCGGCGGGCCCCATCCCCAAGGTGGGTGTTCCCCCTGGGGTCAGCCCCGCCCCTGTCGCTGCCTCTGCTCCACCCTTCCCCGCCCCCGCGGTGGCCCCTCTCCCTTCTTCGCATCAGTTTCCCCCACCCCCGCACCCTCCCCCACCCGATCCCGGCCACGTGCTGACTGTTATGAAGAAGCTTCCCGGATGGGAGGGGCTGGGCTGCCCCTGTCCTGGCCCCGTGGAGGACAGGTCGCCCAGTCCCCCCGGGGAAAGCGCGGAGCACGCATTGGCATGTTAAAAGAGCTCTGGGAGTGCAGCCCCCCCTCCTCCCAATTTGTGCTTTCACCCAGCCTTTTGGAAGAATGGGGGTTTCTCCTGGTTGTAACCCCCACACCCTAGCAAGTTTGAAGACAGAGGGAAGCTGCCCCGAAGGGAAAGGCAGCATTCTTCTACCTCATTAAAATGTGAAAAGGAGCGGCTCCGGCCTTGATGGCCCAGCCATTGTTTGCTGTAACTACCTCAGCTGGGATACCTCTGCTTCAGGATACCTCTGCTTTGACCAGGACCAATGCATATGCATTTTTATATGCAAATAAAACTGCCCCTGTGAATCCTGGGAGAGGTTTTTTTGGAGAAACTGCACCCCAAGACAAGAAGCTAGATGTGTCAGAGGAGAATTAGATAGTGTCCTAGCCGAGCAAGAAGTAGATGCACCCCCTGGCCTGGTTTGAAGATTTACCATAACCTATGAGGAGCTTAGATACAATGGGAACTGGCTAGCTGAATTGACTTAGGCAGAGAATGGGAAACTCTTGAAACTTTTCCCTGAGGGCAAAGAGCTGACTGCCACTGCTCTGCCTTCTGATGGTTGACCAGAGAGAACTGTTAGCTGTTTCTATGGGAACAAGGACTCAGCATCCCCTGGGACAGCACCTGCTCCTTCAGATGGCTGCAGCAGCGTGGAAAACTCTGATCGGACTCTGCAATCCTGCTGATGACTTTAATAATGAGCTGATCACTTTAATAAAGAGCTGAATATTAATAAAGGCATATGTCCTGTTCTTTTCACTGACCACCCCAGGCCTCCCGAACCCAGCTGATCCCTTCCCTGCTTGCTCCCTGCCTGTGCCTTGCTGTTCTACCTTCCCAGTCTTCCCATCTGAGCAAGCTGTTCCCATGGCAACAATCCCGGTTACTCCTGCCGCCCCTCCCGTACCTTCGGCCATTTTTGTGGCGGTCCCGGCTGCCTCCCCTGCCTGCATCCCAGCCCGCTGACTCCCTGCCAGAGCAGCCTCGCATGCTGCTGCCGCTCTGCCAGCCACAGCCACCGCACCGGCCGCTCCCTCCCCAGCTCTTCCAGCCCTCGGGTACCCCGCGGCCCCGACGCCTCCCCACATGGCAGGGGCAACCCCGGTCCCCACCACGGCAGCACCGGGTCTTCCCTGCCACCCTCTGGGTCCTGCTGTCCCTCCCTCCAGTCCCTTCCCCTTCCTGCCCGATCGTCCGCCCGCCTCACCCAGCCCCGTGGTTCCTTTGCCGGGCTTCCACCACCTGTCCCCCCCGATACTTGCAGCTGCTCCCTCGGTTCCCAGCCCAACCCCCACTCCTCCCTACCTGCCCGGCCCCAGCCCTCATGCTTCCAGCAAGGGAACAGTGACTGATTCTAACCAAAAGCTACCTACTCTTAAACACCACACACTCCAAGCACCGAAATAGGCACTGCAGCCAAAGCCTTCATGCTTCTACGAGCACATCCTCCTCCTCCTCACAGGACAGTGATTCAGACAATGAGTCTCAAAATCACTGGGCAAAGGTTAAAAAGGAAGCAGCTTTGGATAGAAACTGGGAGTTTGCTGAAAAATTACAAATATTACCTGCTCCAGTAACATACAAAAGAGGCAGAAACGCGAAATGGGAACCCATCCCATATGCAGCGCTCAAAGAATTATGTAAAATCTCAAAAGAATATGGGCGAAATCCACCATATTTTAAAAATCTCTTAAAAGTTACCTTTTCAGCACATGTGCTTGTCCCCCATGATATAAGGCATGTTATGTCCCTCCTTTTAACACACACAGAGCTTCTTCTCTGGGAATCAATTTGGAAACTAAAAACTAAAAGCATTATTAAATAATTACAAAGGTGAACCTAGCAGAGCTCACTTCACAGTGGAGCATCTCAGTGGAGAGGGACAATTTGATAAATCTGAGGATCAGGCCCAACATCTACCCAAAGCTGTGTTAGATGACATTAATAATGCTGCCCAAAGTGCTCTTTTTAAAACACCAGACGGTACCACTCCACTACAAAGTTTCTCTGATATTCGCCAAGGGGTAGATGAAACATTTATTAAATTTATAGATAGATTAAAAGATGCTATAGACAAACAAGCTGACAATCCACAGGCTAGAGAGGAACTGCTCAACAAGCTAGCACTTTCCAATGCAAACACTGAGTGTAAGAAAATCATAGGAGGACTGCCCCCAGAGCCAGAACCCACTATAGAGCAAATTGTGGAAGCCTGTACGCGTGTTACAACCACAGAACACATAGTAGCCATGGCTGTCAGTAAAGGGATAGCTGAAGCCTTTGTTGCACAGAATAAACAAAATATGAGGTGCTATAGGTGCAGTGAAATGGGCCACCTCAAGTTTGAATGTACTAAAGGCCTTACACAGATACACCTTGCCAATGACTGTCACTGTCCTGCATGCCTGGACTGTAAAGAACTTTTAAAACACTGCCTCCAGTTGCAATATCACCAGCAGGTACAGCATAAGCAGCAGCAAAAAAACTTCCAGCCGAGCGCGAGACGGCCTCGCACTATGACACCAAATGCCAAGCCGTTTCGTCCCTCTTTTCCCAAAACCTTGGAGCGTCAAGGCACCGAGAAATTATCTATGACCACATCCACTTGCATCAACAGCGCAGGCTCTCCGAGGCATACCATCGGGTCCAGTCGGGGACAAGGAGATCACTGGTAAGCACCCTTTCCACTGACTTTGACGATGGAGCAGACTACTGAATTCCAACTGGCAAATATGTGTAGCAAGAGCAGGATGTTTTATGGAATGAAGGTTGAGCTATCCCAAACTAGGCCTTAGATTTGGGCCTGCTAGGACTCAGATTTGGGCCCGTGTAGTAGTAGACTAAACTTGTGGAGCAGTTAGAAATTAAGTTAAGGTGTGTGCATGCTTTAGCTAGGACAGTTAGGGTAGAAACACGGTCGCTGCCTTAAGCTAAGATTGTTTGCATTCCTTCTCACGCTGAATGCCAATAGAAATGCACCTGCAACTGTAAACTATCTGACACTGTATAAAACCAGCCATTTCGGGAATAAGGAGGAGAATGTATGTTATAATCACATTGATTCGACCGTACGTTGCTTTTGTTCCAACCCCACATTAGAGACCCTGGTTTCAAATATGGACCTCCTGATGGGCCAAGAGACATTTTCATCCTAGGAGATGCTATAAATGGACCAGATGGTTTACATGTAATCCCAGAAGCACCATCTGTGGGGCCATGGCAAGAGATCACTGTGACTGTATCGTGTACAGACCCACCCTGGCATTTGATTGCAGGCACACCTATTGCCCAAGCCTTTCTTGTACCCTCCTGGACTGATGTCTTGCCAGAAAATCCTACAGTTTTTTGGGTAGAGATGCTGGGCGAGAACAGACCCATATTAGAGTGTAGCTTGTCTAAGCAAGGTATCAAAGTTTCTCTTCCAGGGATAGCATACACAGGCTCGGACGTGACGATTGTGGCTCAATCCAAGTGGCCACAAGGCTGGGAGCTAGTGCCAATCAATGGAATCATCTCTGGGATTGGAGGAGCAGCCACCTCTATGCGGAGCAAAAGGTCAATTGTCGTTGAAGCTCCGGACCATCAAATTGCTACAGTAAGACCCTTCGTGATGAAAGCTCCTGTCATTTTATGGGGCAGAGACATGTTGTCGCAATTGGGAGGTAGGTTAGAAATCCCTTCACAACCATGGGATTTTTAGCTGGGGCCACTGTTGGGCGCCTGACCCCACCTCTCGTATGGAAACCTGACAAGCCCATTTATGTAGAACAGTGGCCCATGACAGAAGTGAAATTAAAGGCGCTTGAATCCCTAGTAGAGGAACAATTAGCTAAGGGCCACATAGTCCCATCCACTAGCCCTTGAAACACCCCTGTCTTTGTCCTTCGCAAACCAGGCAAGGATAAGTGGAGGCTCCTACAAGACCTCAGAAAAGTAAACGAAATCCTGGAGGACACGGGCTCCCTTCAGCCTGGCCTGCCCTCACCTTCAATGCTCCCGCGAGATTGGAAACTGGCAGTCATTGATGTTAAAGATTGTTTTTTTAACATCCCACTCCATCCTAGAGATGCTCCAAGACTTGCATTTACAGTGCCCTCAATTAATCGACAAGCCCCTGTAAAAAGATATCAATGGCGAGTCCTTCCCCAAGGTCTCAAATGCTCTCCCGCCATTTGCCACATGTATGTTGCTCGTGTTCTCTCACCTATTTGAGAAAAGTTCCCAGATGCTATCATTTTTCACTAAATGGACGATATACTAATTTGCATTGAGACTGACTGTTTTTTAGAGACTGTTCTCAAAAAGACTATCCAAGCCATTGAAGAAGCAGGATTTGAAATTGCTATGGAGAAGATCCAGCCCACCTGTCTGTGGACCTACCTTGGACTCCAAATTGGAGAACAGACAATCACACCCCAGCAGATTACCATCAAGGACAACCCAAGGACCCTGAAAGACCTCCAGCAACTCTATGGCAGCATAAACTGGGTGTGTAATCTCATAGGAATCACGACCGAGGACCTCGCACCCCTTTTCAATCTCCTGAGAGGCCCTGCTGACCTCGACTCCCCACGGACCATCACACCGGAGGACCAGGAAGTGATCCAAAAAGTATCAGAGGCACTGTCCACAAGACAGGCTCACAGTGTTGATCCTGCCCTGCCTTTCCAATTCATCGTTTTGGGTAAGACACCCAGGTTTCACGGGCTCATTTTTCAGTGGGACCCTACTCTGAAGGATCAGATCTTACTCACAGAGTGGGTTTTCATTTTGCACAAACCAAACAAGACCATCACAACCCCTCAGGAGTTCATGACTCAGCTTATCATAAAGGCCAGAGCTCGCCTCAAGACCTTAGCAGGATGTGAATTCACATATCTCCCAACTACAGTAATCAATCTAGTTTTTAAAATGCAGTCAGTTTTGTTGGTACTTTTGACAGTAATTTTGCCTTTTTTGGGGGGATGGGTGGTAAATGTTATCCAATCAACAAAGTGTAAATACATTTTTAGTGAGAACCAAGCAGCTCAGCTTCTGATAGTTGTATTCAATGAGTTCCCTCCCCACAAACTGACAAAAGAAAATGCTCTGCAAACGTGCCTCAGTTCTAGAATTTTGCTACTTTCACAGCAACACAGATGAGAACTACAGAAATCCAAAGCAAACAGAAGTCTGGAAAGCTTTCTAGTGACTTCTTCAAGTATGGATCAAATCTGCACTTAGAAGGTTTGACATAAACACAAAAGTAGCCTTAACTTAAGCAGTAAGTATAACAATGTGGTGGTTTTGCCAGGAAGTGATTTTTCCAAGGAAGTTATAGCAAAACCCAATCAGTGACCAGGGTTGAATACTGATATCTGGTTAAACCAGTAGAAAGTTGAAATGCCTCTGGGAATACAAATGTTAAAATCAGAGAATACCGGGAAAAGTTCTCTTTTCCTTCCTGCCTGGGAAACAGGTAAACAAGCATCTCCGGCTCCCTCCTTGCTCAGGGACTTGGGTCAAACAGGCCCAGCCCTGGCCAGGCCACTTCCCAGGAAGCCTGCTGGGCCCCGGGTCAGGGCCAGGCCCAATGACTCCCAGGCAGATGGAGGGGAGGAGGAGAGACTCCGTCTGGCTGGATCAGGCCTCCAGCGGCTGTTAAAACCTTACTGTTAAAAGCTGCACCTCCATCACAGCCCAGGAGGCCTAACAGGGCTGGGATGGGCCCCTTCCCCCCCCCCAGTGGCTGCCAGGCAGAGGAAGGGGAGGGAAAAGCCCAAGCCACGGGCATGTGGCTACGAGATCCTAGCTGTCCCTCCCCCCTAGCATGCTCTAGCCACTGCTACCAAGATCCCTTGCAGAGGGAGGGGGCCCAGCCACGTGAGATATCCTGGCTCCAACCCTGGCATGGCCTGAATCTACCACCTTTGGCCATTTCCCAGGGAAGAACAATCATGCCCTCTGCAGACCTGGGAGAATGTAAACTCTTTCCTTGCACAGATGAAACTTGCAAAGCATTAATCTCTCTCTGAGTGAGAGAACAGCCAGAGTGGGACATGTAAAGAGACAATATGAAGGTATCAAAGTCAGTGAAGGGAAGTTACATCTTAGATAGAAGAGATGAGAAGATGCCTTAGTTTTAAACTGAAAGTCTTTTGTGAGCCATGGTAACAGACTGTAATATACTAAAATATCCCTTTAAATCATGGGAAAAGCATGCATTGGGGAGATGAGAGTATTCAGATTGCAGATATGGGCAAAGATATTTGTGATGGACTAAGTAAATATTGAAATAGCTGTGATCTTGTTAGAAGCTTGAACAGAAAGAGATGAGACAAAAATGAAGATCTGCCCCTAGAAAGAGAAAAGATCTCTGTTCCTAGAGATGAAGAAAAACCTTCGCTTTTAGAACCATTCATCTTCAAAATGATGCCCCATGAACTTCATGGCCCATATGCAGCTGCGGGAAAGGCTGCGTGATATGGGAAGGACTTCACAATTACAGATTCCCAGGCGGCTGTTTTTGTGAGAGTTAAAAGCCACAAGCAGACTGTTCTTTTCTTGTGGAAAGTTCCATGGTAGACTAAGAGACCTCTCTCTAAACCTAC